>NC_056732.1:178687190-178808112 GCF_019279795.1 Protopterus annectens | reverse complement strand
ACAAAGGTGGTGCCTCAACGGATCCTGGAAACTAATTCTCCAATTATTAGTCAATATACTCATGATCACAGAGAAAATCACTCGCTGATGGTCAGGACAAACGCCCAATGCTCCAAATAGACTGTATAAAAATAAAAAGTAAGGGAGAAGCATGGGCGATACAGAGCCACACAAAGTAGAGCCAAGTCAAGTCTCTCGGGTATAAATCCAAAACTTTAATTCACTGCAGGTCAGATAAGCGCTTTCACTCATTTAATAGAGCTTCCCCAGATCATATAACAAAGACCTTCATTCATATAGGCTGTATTTATACAGAAACTGTAGTCTCCATTAGCCTGTCAGATGCATCTGCTTATTTATATATTCATGAGAAGACATAAAAAATATAAAAACAGTATAAAAGATAACAAATAACATGTCAAGTACAAACATCTATATAAAAAATGTCACGTTGGTAAAACGAACCGTCGTTTTAGGGATAGGATACGTGAACATCTTTATCATATTAGGAAAGCTTCTCCACACAATGCTTTAGCCAAACATGTGGTTCAGGCTGGAACTGAACATTACTTCTTATTCAGAGCACTTGAAACGATCAAACCTGATATACGTGGGGGTGACATCAGAAACCACACTGAAAGCAGAGAGAGTAGGTGGATAGTCAGATTGAGAACAGATAGGGGCTCTGGACTTAATGAGAGAGCATCGATTAAGCCCATTTTAAAGAAACGTAGGAATGTGAAAGTGTTATAATTATGATCTCTAAGTATTTATGCATATATATATGTTTTTAGGAAATCTTTAAGCTGATTTTTAAGCACATTTTCATATGCTACTTTTAATATGCTCTTATATATTTGCAAGTGACATTTTTTATATAGATGTTTGTACTTGACATGTTATTTGTTATCTTTTATACTGTTTTTATATTTTTTATGTCTTCTCATGAATATATAAATAAGCAGATGCATTTGATAGGCTAATGGAGACTACAGTTTCTGTATAAATACAGCCTATATGAATGAAGGTCTTTGTTACATGATCTGAGGAAGCTCTATTAAATGAGTGAAAGCGCTTATCTGACCTGCAGTGAATTAAAGTAATGTGTGGTTTTGGGCTTATCGTCTCGGTATTTTGGGCTTCGGGATTGTGTAATTTCAGGATTCGGTAGTGAATCCACATATGTACATACACACACACGCACGTATGTTTATATATGGATGTGTTTTGTGTGTATATATATATGTGTGTGTGTATGTATAATTTTTATGTGTGTATAATTTTTTATATATGCATATTCATATACATATATATGGATGTATGTATATGGAGATATGTATGTCTGTGTATGTCTGTGTGTATATATATATATATATATATATATATATATATATATATATATATATATATATATATATATATATATATATGTATGTAATAGAGAGATGTTATGTGATCCTATCTCGCCTACATTCTGTACTGATGGGTTCGGAGCCGATCCCTCTGCTCCGACTCGGCACGCTTATGCTATAGAGCGAGGCCTCTTATTGGCTGAGCTATCTTTATCCCAGGATGCACCACCATTAATCCCCCAGATCTCGTTTGCCGCTTACAAGCTTAGACGTGGTCTCAACTTGGCTGGGCTAAGTACTATTTATTTAGGCTTTTTCCTGTCAGAATTTTGCTTACTTTGAACCCAAAAGCTGTTTTAATAGCTATTGTTGTTATACGATTGTGATTGATTATTTTCTGTTGAGAAATTCGTGTTTTTTTAGTCAGGGAAGGTTTCCCGTTTTAGTTAGAGGGGCCTTCCCCTGTTGCTTTACTACTAGCGTTTCTTTCCTGGGTCAAGTACCTGTTTAAGTTAGAGGGTCTTGACTCTCTTTCTCTCTTTCTCTGTGGTGTTTAACTGTATAGTGTAAAAAAAAAAACAACAAAACTTTATTCTTTTATTGGTTTAAGTTTGGTGTGTTTCTATTTAGATAGGTTCTGTTGTCTAAGGTAGTTACGTCAAAAGAACACAAACCCTCCGGGTTTAAGAAATGCACGAGGTGTGGTTTTCAAATGTCCATAACGGACGACCACTCCTCGTGCGTCTATTGCTTAGGCGCCAAGCACCTACAAGAGTCGTGTAGCATGTGCCACGCTTTCTCATCAAGAGTCCTCCAGGAGAGGAAGAACAAATTAATCCTCAAGGGGTTAATCAAGCCATCCTTCGAGGAGGCTTTATCTTCCTCTCCTTCTCCTTCTAAAAAGAAGAAAGCGTCGGCTCCGACCAGTCAGTCGGAACCGACCGCTAAAAAATCTAAGCAGACTTCTCCATCGGCTCCACGGACTTCGGAGCCGAGGGCGGAACGGCATGCCTCCAGCCTCGACCCCTTTGGTTTCGGAGCCGAGGTCTGGGGCATCGAGAGGCGGGTCACCCTCATCGGCTTCCCGGCTCAGACTTTTCCCCCTCTGAGCCGAAGTCCTTATCGGCACAGAGGGAAATTACCTTGAGATCTTCCTCGGAGCTGATAGTCGTAGAGTCCTTTCGGAGCCGGTCCCCGAGTCCTTCGGAGCCGATGGAGAAATCGGTTCGGGCCCGATCGGTATCCTCTAGATCATCCAAGATGTCTGATTCGGACATCGACAGGGTGCTCCTTAGACTCTTCCAGTCTCCGGTGTTCCAAAAGCTAGTTTCGGCTCCAGCCCATTTGGCTTCGGAGCCGATGGTCCACTTCCCTACTGTGGTTCCTCCTCCAACAGCTTCGGCACCGTTGGAGCCGGTGCTGGTGGAACCAGTGGAGGTTTTAGGGTCGGGCCCGACCCTTGCTCCAATTCCGGCTCTTGGGTTGGAGTTCAGTACATGGACTTCTTCCTTCGGCCCTGGGGGGGGAGGCTTTGGGATTGATGCTTTCAGTCCCAAGTCTCCCTCTTGGTGCGTCGGCGGCGGGAGTGCCGTCCACTGTCGTGGCCACGGAGGTGGGACCCTCCCAGGATTATGGTGGTCCCGCCTTCAGGGCCATGAGGAGCGCGTTAGCCAAATCTTCCTTGGCTACCTCCACGGTTTCCCCAGCTCCTTCCCTGCATACGGAGACTGGGTCTTTGGCAGTCCCCCCTTAGACAGCGGAGGCCCCGGGCCTCAGGTTACCCCCACTGGGGTTTCTCCCCCTCCTGGAGGTCCCTCTGAAGCCTCTTCGGAAGAACCCCCCAGGAAGAGATCGTGCAAGAGGAAGCACGTTGACTCCCCTGATGAGTCTCTTACATCAGACACTGATCTCGATGATGCAGAGGGGTCCCCTAAGTCGTCCTCGGATGATGTCTCCTTTGCAGACATCCTGGAAGCTCTAAAACAACGAGACGGCTGGCAGTCCAAACCTCCCTCTGCTGATGAGTCAGTGTTCCTGAAGGCCTTCGGGGCTCAGCCCTCCGCCTCCTGGGTGTCTCCGCCCTTCAATGAGCTCTTAGATTTGATCTGTCGAAGGGCGTGGGAACACCCAGACTCTGTGGAACCGGTGCCTGCTCGTCCGAACACGTTCCTCTCGGCACCCCCTGAAAAAGAGTTTCTAACCAAAGGTGTGGCTGTAGATGCTTTGGTGGTGGTATCTGCTAACCCAGCAAGACGTAGCAGAGGCTTCGACGTCCGTCCTGTCTCCTAATAAGGAGTCTAGGAGCATTGATCGGTACGACAAGTGCACTCTCAGTTCAGCGGCCTTTACATTGAGGTCCTTGAAATACCTTACGCACTTTACCAGGTTTCAGAGGGATCTGATTAAAGAGCTATCCGATACCCTCTTGGGTAACCTGCCTGAGGAGCTGGCCCAGACGGTTGGCTCTCAGCTGGCTACAATGTCGTCCTTCTCGAACTCGTCCATGAGGCTCATTTCTTATGCGGCTGAAGGGGCGAGTAGAGCGGCGGGTACAGGCATTGCTCTACGGAGACAAGCCTGGCTCCGCCTGTGTCATTTCGCGGAGGCCTTTAAGTCTTCCTTTGCCGACGCCTTTGATGGGTCCTCCCTGTTTGGACCCAAGGTAAAGGACACACTAACTCGCTGTGAACAGGAGGGTAAGACTCTGACTGCCGTAGGGGCACGATTTTCCACTCCCTTTCGGCCTTATCCCAAGGCTAAAAGAGGAGGGAAAATGTGGTTCCGTAGATCTCAGAAGCCTTACCCCTCTCAGCAAGAGGATTCACCTTCCAGAGGCAGAGAAGGGGGAAATTCTTCCGGAAGACGCCATCCCAGAGGCGGCAGAGGCCCTCGCCACACTGGAGATCGCGAATCCTTTCGTGGCTCTTCAGCCTTTCATAGTCCCTGAGGGATTGCCCAGCAGTGCTGCTCCGGAGACAGTCGGGGGTCGTTTCTCGAAGCACCTAAAAGCCTGGGAAGGTATCACTCAGGACCGATGGGTGCTTCGAATTATCGCCAGAGGTTACTCCATCCCATTCTCTCATCCCCCCTCTCAGTCCAAAAAAATCCCGGACCCGCCACCCAGTCAGCGGGATACTGCAGCCTCAGAAGTTTTAAAGCTGCTGCAAAAAGGAGTCATCCAACCGGTCCCCGCAGACCAGATCGGATTAGGGACTTACTCAAGATTCTTTTTGGTGCCAAAAAAGACCGAGGACTTGAGGCCCATTTTGGACCTCAGCATCCTAAACCGTTCAGTCAGGAAGTCCAAGTTCCGAATGGTCACCCTACAAACCATTCTCCCATTGCTGGAGAAGGGTGTTTGGATGTGCACCATAGATCTCAAGGACGCTTATTATCATATCATGGTACATCAAGCGTCCAGGAGACATCTGCGCTTCAGCCTAGGAGGCAGTCATTTTCAGTTCCGTGCGCTGCCCTTTGGTCTCACCACAGCCCCCAGGGTGTTCACCAAGTGTTTGGCAGTCGTGACTGCTCACCTGAGGAGTCTAGGATTCCAGGTGTTTCCGTATCTAGACTACTTGCTCCTAACTGCCACCTCCAAGCATCTACTACTGCGAAGCCTACAAGCCACTTTATCACTTGGCAATTCCCTTGGAATTACTTTCAATTGGCCAAAGTCTGTGTTGCTGCCATCTCAACGAATAAGATTCATAGGGGTAGAGATAGACTCAAACCAAATGCGGGTCTATCTACCTACAGACAGAATAGAAACCATACAGACTCAAGTTCGAGCCTTACTTCCCAGGTCCAAAGCCCCAGCCAGAATGGTCCTGCAGCTATTGGGATCCATGTCCGCCACGGTTCTTCTAGTCCCCTTGGCAAGGTTGCACATGAGAATTCTCCAGTGGCTTCTTTCAGCTCAGTGGTCCTTTCAGGAACTCCCCCTCAGTCACCTCGTATGGATCACGGAGTCTTGCAGACGGGACCTTCGCTGGTGGCTAGTGCCCTCCAACTTGGATCAGGGACGACCCTTTGTTCTACCTCCTCCGGCGGCCACTTTGACCACGAACGCCTCCCAGACGGGGTGGGGGGGGGGCATTCCCTGGGCAGGTCAGTCCAAGGCAAATGGCACCCGGAAGAGACTTTACTTCATATCAACATCTTAGAAATGAGGGCAGTACTTCTGTCCCTTCAAGCCCTTCACGATCATCTCCCTCAGGGCGTAATTGCTGTTCACTCAGACAACATGTCAGTTGTCTGGTACCTAAACAAACAGGGAGGGACCAGATCCTATCCTCTTTGCAGAGAAGCCATGAGAGTTTGGGAATGGGCAGTCTCGACCAAACGCTTCCTAGTGGCTATTCACATACCGGGCAAGTCCAATGTGATAGCCGACAGTTTGAGCAGAACCATCCTCTCTCCTCACGAATGGTCACTGAATATGACAGTTGCAAGTCAGATTTTCAGCAAATGGGGAGTTCCGTGTTGCGACCTCTTCGCGACTCCTCTGGATGCAAAGTGCAAAGAATTCTTCTCCCTAACCCCGGCCTGAAGAGCCCCATGGACGATTAGTCCGGCCTTGGCCCACCGGCTGGCTTTATGCCTTCCCTCCAGTTCCTCTCCTTCCCAGGGTGATTCAAAAGGCATCTCTCTTGGGGAGCAAAATGATATTAATTGCTCCTTACTGGCCTCGTCAAGTGTGGCTCCCCTATCTTCGGAAACATGCTCTGGAAGGTCCATGGTTCCTGGATCAGATCCCAGACCTACTGGTTCATCAGTCGGGACTATTCCACCAGTCCCTACACACCTTAAAATTGACGGCTTGGCTCCTCCTCTTCCGACGATAGTCAGGAGTCATACATTGGATCCAGATGTTGTACACATATTATCTTCAGCCCATAAGTCTGCTACAAAGAAACTGTATTCTAGCAAATGGAAAAGATTTGTTATTTGGGCTCAACTCCGGGGCCTGGACCCAATTTCTATTCCCGTGGCAGAAGTACTAAAATTCTTGACTTCTCTTTTCAATCAAGGCTCTTCAGTTTCTACCATCAAGGTACAATTGGCAGCAATTTCTAATTTTCACGAATCCATAGATCCACCTTTAATGAGCAACAGATTGTGTAAGACCTTCTTGAAAGGTGCTGCTCTATTAAGACCACCGATTTCTCATCCTGCACCTCCATGGGATCTCGATATCGTGTTACGCGCCTTGACTTCTTTCCCCTTTGAACCGGCAGCTACATGTGATCTAAAGTTTCTATCATGGAAGACAGCCTTTCTGGTGGCGATTATTTCTGCCAGAAGAGTTTCAGAGCTTCAGGCTTTGTCAGTAAAACCCCCGTACTTGGTTTTTCACAAAGACAGAGTATCCCTCAGGCCAAATCCTTCCTTTGTCCCTAAAGTTTGTTCTAGTTTCTGCTTACAACAATCGTTAGAGCTTCCAGTTTTTTTCCCAAAATACTCTTAACAAAGCGGAGTTCATATTCCACACACTGTCCACAGACAGTTACGTTTTTATTTAGATAGGACCAAACAAACAAGGTAAACAGATCAGTTGTTTGTATCCTTTGCAGACAATAAATTGGGCAAAGCTGTCACAAAGGTCACTATTGCCAAATGGATCAGGGACTGTATTACTCAAGCTTATTCTTATTCTAACAAAGAGCTTACCGCCTCTGTCAAAGCTCATTCTACAAGGGCTATGGCTACTTCGATAGCATTTCATTCTAAGCTTGCTATTAGTGACATTTGTGCTGCGGCTACGTGGTCTTCCCCGCACACCTTTATTTCCCACTACAAATTAGATGTGGCATCTAGAGGACGAGCTTCATTTGGTTCCACAGTGTTTTCCAATGAGCCACCCGGGATTTAGGTGCTATGACGCTGTCCCATCAGTACAGAATGTAGGCGAGATAGGATCACATAACATCTTTTAGTTATGTACTCTCCATAACTTTAGATGTTTGGGATCCATCTCGCCTACATTCCTAATAACCCACCCTCCTTCCCCCTTCCTTGGAGATTAGAGGATATCAGAAGGTCCGAATCCTGTTGTTTCATCTTGAAACATCTAAAAATGTTATATAAACAAGTTGTGCATGTGTGCAGGAATGCGGACAAACAAGATCTGGGGGATTAGTGGTGGTGCATCCTGGGATAAAGATAGCTCAGCCAATAAGAGGCCTCGCTCTATAGCATAAGCGTGCCGAGTCGGAGCCGAGGGATCGGCTCCGAGCCCATCAGTACAGAATGTAGGCGAGATGGATCCCAAACATCTAAAGTTATGGTGAGTACATAACTAAAAAAAATATATATATATATGTACACACACAGAAAATAATGCATATCTATCTGTATATACACACACACACGAGAGAGACGTCTGATTTATGCGTTTCCTGTCTACTCTTTCTGGTCATATTTTGTTTATTTTCTTATCCTTCGGGTTAAACTTGGTACCCTTTTTCTTTTACAGGGTTTACTGTCTTCTTGCTACCTACTATGTCAGAGAAGCTTGCTTCAGAAAAAACTACAGGTTTTAAGTATTGCTCTTCTTATGAGCATAAGATTCCCAATTCTGATGCCAGCAAGAATTGCGTCCACTGTGTAGGAGCAGACCACCTAGATTCCCCATGTGCTGTTTGCTCTACTTTTAATCCTGGGGTCATTTCCAACCATAGAAACAAACTGATCCTGAAAGGATTACTTCCAACTGGGGCACAAAGTCCTCAAAACCAGCTTCATTGATCCTGAAGCCGAGGAAAAGACACCATTGTAAATCTCCAAAAGTTTCCTTTGATCCATCCCAAAAGTTACAAAAAGTCTCAGATTTGACTCCTTCAGATCTGAGGACTCTCTGGCAACCCTTGGATCACGGCTACCCTCGTATCCTACTGCCTCAGACCCTACTACTAGTTTTCCTCTTTGTCCACCACTTTCTCAGATTTCTGAACATTGTATCTGATGAGTAGAGGCCGTATGCCAGAACTTGTGTTAAAACCTGTCTCCAGTTTTGCCTTCCCAGTTATTTCAAACTCTGAGAAAGCATCCTTGTCCAGCGTCTGCAACTTCATCTAGGTCTTCACGGATCTTGTCAGAGGCCGACATGGACAGGATGGTGCAGAGATTCCTTAAGGCTCCGATCCAGATGGGGGTCCTGCCAACTCCACCCCCTCTTGGATCCGTGAGCATACCTGCCCAACCAGTATGTTCTCCTTCTCTAATCTGACAGGTTGTTTTGGAGTCCCAGGATCCAAGATCTCTGACAGGTTCAGGTTTCTGATCCAAGGAAGCTCCCTTTCTTGACTCTAGTATCCCTGACCAGTCGTGCTCCATTGCCTTCAGACCAGGATGTGTCTCTAATCTGAATGGTCAGTGCTGGGTTTGCGGGGTTTTGTTCGGTTCCTACTTTCAAATCCTTCACTCACCCTTGGTACCTTACAGCACTGGTCTAATTCTCTCTCACTGGAGGGCTGAGATATGGGGTTGTCTCCAACCTTCCTCCTTTGGGTTTGAAGAGGGGGGGGGGTTTCCTGGGTTTGTCAGCTTTTCCACCTGTAGAAGGGGCCATCTCTTTGCTTAGAGAGCCATCCTCTATTCTCTGATCCTAACAGTCTCCCATCTTTGGGTCCGAGCTCTGCTCCCATCATTTCTGCTTGTCAGGGTCACCAAGCTCAGGGAAGCCTCTACACATGTTCTTGCGCGGGATTTCCCCGGTCTCCCAAGCACCCTAAAGAAGATGTTACTCAGAAGAGAACGTGCAGGAGGAGAGCGCACAGAATTCCCTTTGGAGCCTCTCATGAAGGACACTGATTTTGATGAGTGGGAAAGATCCCCTCCCCCCGATTGCCACCTGACGTCTCCTTGGGGGGCATCCTGAAAATTCTCAAGGAGAAAGGTGGGCGGTCCTCCCAAAATTCTTCTGAGGAATCTGTGCTCCTGGAGGCTTTCGGGGCTGGCTTTATCTACATCTTTGGTGACTGCCCTTGGCCGGTGAACTTATTGACCTGTTTTCCCACTGGGATTGGAAGGATCCAGGAGCTGTTGAGGCCATCTCCAAGTGCCCAGAAAAATTCTTATTCAGATAGGCCTCACTGGAGCAAGGGAATCCCAGTTGATTCCATAGTTGTGGCGGTAGCCACTAAGGAGGAGCTGGCGGAACAAAGCTCCCTTGTCCATCCACCGAACAGGGAGTTTGGAGTGATGGACAGGTTTGGAAATATTGGTCGTTAAATTACCTGACACATTTTACTTGTCTTAGAGACATTTGATCAAGTAGCTTTGAAACATGAGAGAGTCCATGTCTGCGGAGGATCTCAAACTTTCTCCTTAACTTAACTTCTCTTTCGTTCATTGCCAATTCATCATTGGGGCTAGTTTCCTTATACAGCAGAGAGTGCCTCACGAGCTGCTGGTTTAGGCATAGCCATTGGAGGACATGCATGGACACTGCTATATGACTTTGCTGAACCCTTTAAGGCGTCTCTTCTTAGTGCTCTCTTTAATGACCCCCTACTTGTTTGGGCCATCGATTTAAGACATGCTTATCCGCATCGAGAAGGATGGAAGGACCCTGTCTGTTGGGAACCCTGTCTGTTGGGATCAAGGTTACTTCTCAGCATACATTCTCCAGGAACCAGTGATGAGGTAAGAAACTGCTGTTCTGGAAATCTTGGGCCTTTTCAGGACTCTCTTGGGGACACTTCCTCCAGGGACAGCGGAGGAGTGTTTCTATGGCAGATTTCACCACAGAGGCAGAGGGGGTTGACAAAACCAGGGCATCAGAGATTCCTTCTCTGAAAGGCCTATCAGCACTCCTGAAGCGTTGCTTGACTGTCCACGTCTGGAGGCAGTTGTTTTTTTTTTTTTTTTTTTCCTTTACTTTAAGCCAAACTATCCAACTCCCCGTTTTCTTTCCTTTTTCCTGGGTAGATATCACAAAAAATACATGGGTGCTAAGAAATCCGGTATGGAGGTTACTGCATACCCTTTTCCCTTCCAACTGCTGTCCAAAGGAAGAAACTCACTGACATACCACCCAGTCAGAGAATATGCTGCTCAAAAAGTTCTAAAGCTCTACAAAGAGTCATATGTAGTTCCCACCCGAACAGGTAAGATTTAGAACTAACTTCTGTTTCTTTTTAGTGCCAAAGAAAACGGGGGGGGGGGGCTGAGACCAATTCTTGATCTAAGCAATTTGAAGTTCTGAATGGTTATAGTTCAGGCCATCCTGCCTCTTATGCACAAGGGTGATTGGATGTGCTCTATTGATCTCCAGGATGCGTACTATCACATCAAAATAGACAGGCAGTCCAGAAGAGACCTGCGCTTTCGGCTGGGAGCCAGTCACTACCATTTCAGAGGACTGCTTTTTGGACTTGTCACAGCCCCCAGGGTGTTCACCAAATGCATGGCAATTGTGGGAACTCACTTGAGACTCCAGTGATTCCAGGTGTTCTATCTCGACGATTGGCTCTTCACCCCCCCCAACCAGACATCAACTTTTACAAGCTAGGGATTACTTGCTTCAGATCTCCAGCTCCCTAGGCATTGCAGTAAACCTTGCCAAATCGAAGCTGACTCCTTTACAGACTCTGAAACTGGGTCTAAATCAGAAGAGAGAACGCTTAATATAGCAAACGCTCTTCTGTTGAACTGAAAAACATGAAAGCTGACCATGTCGAATGCACAGATCAGCAAATTTTTTCCCAGGGAAAAAAAATTGCAGATACAAAAAAAAAAATTAAATGTACAAACAAAAATTAAATGTACAAACAAAATGAAGTCTGGGTCTTCTCCTCCCCCACACCCCCAACTTAAATATACCAACTCTGACATTGCACCACAGTGGAGAAAACAGCAAAGTCCCGAGAATGGCCCAGCGATAGATATACCCCCCCTCCTGGGAAAGAAAATCACTGTTCCGTGCCGTCGACATTGTTAGCTTTAGTTTTCATTTCGACAGAAGAGCGTTTGCTGTTTTAAGCATTCGCTCTTCTGATAGAAACACTCTGAAATTTATAGGAACTCAACTGTATAATATACATCAAGTGGCATCATTACTTCATCGCATCACATCACTGAGAAGTCATGTTCGGGAAATACTGCCTCTTCCTTCATCTCCAGCAAAGTTGTTGTTAAGCTTTTGGGTCATTGTCAGCTGCCATTCTTGGTTGCTTCAGCGACATTTTTTATCCGAATCCTTCAATAGACACTGGCGGTTCAGTGGTCCATTCTTTACCAGCCTCTGTCATTTCCCATAAAGCTCGCTCTAATTTGCAAATGTCATGTTCGCTGTTGGATCCAGTTAGATGACCTCTTTTTGGACAAGACCCTTCTGTCTTCCTCCCCCAATAGCCACAGTGACCACAGATGCTTCTCGACTGGGGTGGTGGTATTTCATGGAGAAGATAATCCACGGCTCATGGTTCCCCTTGGAGACCAAGTTGCACATCAGTGTGTTAGAGATGAGAGCAGTCCCCCTAACGTTACAAGCCTTTCAGGATGTTCTTCCTCTAGGGACTATTGCAGTCCATACGGACAACATGTCACTAGTCTGGTACACCAGCAAAGAAGGAGAAACCCATTCCTTCCCCATTGTGCAGAGAGGCCATGAGGGTCTGGGATTAGACAATCTCTTCTGACAGTTTTCTTTTTGCAGCTCACATACTAGGGAAAACCAGTGTTCTAGCAGACAGTCTCAGCAGATTTATTTTGATTCATCATGAGTGGTCCCTCAATCAAATGGTAGCGAATATGATCTTCAGCCACTGGACCAGTTTTGCTTAGTGTTATTTGCTTTCTCCCTCAACAACAAATGCAGCAGGTACTTTGCTCTGATTTCCCCCCCCTCTGGGGGGGGTCAGCAAGTGATGCTGTGATTCATGGTTGGCCCTGGTCTCCTCTCTGCCTATCTCCCTCTTCCGCTGATCCTGAACTTTCTACAGAAAGCAAGCAGGCTGAAGAGCTCATTCATCCTCATTGCCCCATTCTGGCCTCTACAGGTGTAGTTCTCCTTCTTCTGGTCTCTGTTGACATATCCTCCATGAATACTGGAGCCCATTTTGGATCTCTTAGTCAGACCAGTCATAAATTCAATATTCCAATCTCCATGCCCTCAAACTGATTGCAGTTTCTCTTCCAGGGATAGTAAGATGGTCCATGTTTGCTTCTCCAGTTCATAACCTTATCTTGGCTTCCCAGAAAGCTTCCACTGAGAAATTCTATAGAAACGAATGAAAAAAAAATTCCGTATGGGCTTCAAAGCAGAATATCGACCCCTTTTCAACACCTATTTTGGCCATTCTTTTTTTTCTCACTACTATTTTTTTTTTTTTTTTTTTTTTTTTTGAGGGGGCTAGTTTCTCCACACCTTCAGTTGACTGCCGTATCCGACCTCCATGTTAACGAATCATTCTCTCGGACATCTTCCAGATTACATAAAGCTTTCATGAAGAGAATTTGCATCATAAAGTTTCTTTCTTGGAAAACAGTTTTTCTAGTTGAGGTTACTTCAGCAAAAAAGAATTTTTGAACTCCAGGCCTTATTGACTGCCTCCTTACATTATTTTCGATACTGATAGGGTGTCTCTATGAACCAACCCTTATTTTTTCCCTAAAGTAGCCACGGATAACATTAACCAGTCCATACAATTGCCAGATGTTCATTGTGTTACACTGCTGCAGTAATTACACTTGGGTTATCCTGCCGTCAGGCAGTCCCCGCAGTCGGCCAGAGTTCCAAAGTCTTGGTCTGGCGTCTGTTGCTGTCTCTTCTTCCCTGATGTCAGTGCGCCATGGGTATATAAGATGCATCCGACGCCATTTTCTTCAGTCTTTCTTGCAGCGCGTTGCCCGAAGCAAAAGCAGTTCGCAAGTGCCGGTCGGCAGACTCCTGAGATTTTTGAAGTCGAATTTCAGATCCGAAGTCTTCAATAAAGCTCAAGTACCCCATTGGGGAAACTTTTTTTCTTGCCTCAGACCGATGTCAGAAAAAGTTAATAATTGTATTTCTTGTGGGAAGCAAATACCTCATAAGGACTTCCAGTCTTACTGTATTCCATGCCTAGGCCCTGACCACGACGTCAGTAGTCTGTTTTGCGCTAGATTTAACAAACGCACTATAAAACGACGTTTTGATTTTGCTTTGCACTACTTTGGCCGGAGGTTCAATTGCACAATGCTGTCGGAACAACCGACAACCGCAATTGTTAAACGCAAAGACAAGGATAAAGACAGGCATCCGAGGTCCAAAACCGACATCGAAGCCTCTTCTAGGCCAGTCGCCGGTTTGCCGGTTCTCAGTGAGGCGCTTTTGCAGCCCCTGACACCCACTACCTCAGAGCCCCAGGCCGCCTCCGATTCCCACGTGGAGACAACTAGACCTCTGGAAACTCAAGGTATTGGGCCTACAGAAACTAATCCCTCAGATGGGTCCGGAGCTGCTGAGCAGGCATCGGCTTCTGAGGGTATTTTCAGACCTTCACAACTTGTCATTAAAGCAACAGCCAAGACAAAAACACCATTAAAGACAAAGAAGCAAGTACAGCATTCTCCTGGACAGTCCTCCATGCCTTAGAAACAGTTGCTTAAAATGGCCGAAGAACTCATTACTCTAATCGGGGGTTCCCTTCCCCCTCCTGAGAAAAGGCCTAGGCAGGATAACAGACTGATTCCTCTGACCAGGTTTCCATTTCCTCCGATTCCTCTTCAGACCAGGGAAACTCTCTACCCCCCTATGAGAGGACTCTGATGCTGAAGACACTATCCCTTCAGCCTCTCCTCCTGAGGATTACTCTTTTGGGGAAACTTTACATACCATGAGGGAGCATTTCCATTGGGAAAGTCAGGATTATTCAGAATCCAAGAAAAGGCTCAGGGACTTCCTTTTGTTGCCTCAGCACAGGCCCCTGGCTATTCCGCCTGTGTTCGATATTGTGGATGATGTGTTCTCTGAATCCAGCCTATCTCCTGATTCTTTGCCCCCTGCACCAGCCAAGCCAGATAGGTATTATAGAGTCCCTGACTCGCACAAGTTTTTCTATAAAAACTCTTCTGCTGACCCAGAAACCATTTCCCAGGGTCCCAAAGGGGTTAAGGCTTCCATTGCAAAAAATCCAGTCCCCTCTGACAGAGATTCTAGAGCATTGGATAGATGGGGGAAGAAAGTTTACACTTCTGCAACTTTAGCAGCAAGGGCTTTAAATTGCCAGTTTCACATGCGTAAGTACCAACAATATTTAATGGCTCAGTTAAAACAGAAAATGCTTGCAAGTTCAGAAGCTCCTGATTATAAAGAAATGCAGGATTTATTGCATGCAGTTGAACAGGTGGGAAAACATATTCTGCAATGTGGTTTTGATTCATTAGAGGCCTCTTGTAGAGCTGCAGTTACAGGTTTTGTGATTTGAAGACATGCTTGGTTAAAAGAACAGAGTTTACCTGATCATATTAAGGCAAAATTATTGGATGCTCCTTTACAGCATGATACCTTGTTTGGTGTTAAGGCAGAGGAAGTGTTAGAGAATGGAGGATAAAGCTAAATCTATGCAAACAGTCAGATTTCTTACAGGTACAGCCACCTCGATTTAGCAGAAATTGGCCTACAAAGAATTGGTCCTTTCCAGTGTCGGACAGACCACAGACGCCAAGAGGCAGATCTCGACCCCAAGGCTCTAACAGACAGCGACAGTGGGGTACCTCTACCCCAAAAGGAGGTGAGGACACGTCTCAACCTTACAGGAAACGGTCCCAATGACTTCCCCCTTCATATGCCAAGCACTTCCCTTTTGGCAGCCCCCTTAGGGGGAAAACTAGCACTTTTTTTCTCAAAATTGGCAAACAATCACCCAAGACAAATGGGTTCTGAATATTGTGTCTCAAGGTTACAGGTTCTACTTTCACACTTTACCAAGGCTAAAAGCAATGCCAAACCTGCCACAAAATCAATGGGCAGAGGCTCAAAAACAAATTTCAGCCCTCATGGACACGAGAGCTATTCAAAAAGTACCACAGCAGGGACAAGGATTTTACTCAAGACTCTTCCTGGTCCTCAGAAAGGACAAAGCCTAAAGACCCATACTAGACCTTTCAACTCTAAATACTTGCCTGGATGTTCCGAAATTCAAAATGATGACACTTCAGCAGCTTCTTCCCATGCTGGGCAAGAAGGCTTGGCTTGTTACTTTGGACCTCAAAGAGGCATACCTGCATGTCCCTAATTGACAAGATTGCAGAAGATACCTCAGATTCAAAGCTGGTACAACGCACTACCAATTCTCTGCACTGCCCTTTGGCTTATCTACTGCGCCTAGGGTCTTTACAAAGTGCCTGGCACCAGTAATTGCATTCTGCAGACAAAAAGGAATTCAAATATATCCATACCTGGATGACTGCCTCATTCAAGCAGAGAGAAAGGACACTCTTCTAAAGCATCTGGCATTTGTAAAAAGGTTGCTAATTTCTCTAGGGTACACAAACGAAAAGTCAAAACTAGTGCCCTCACAACAGATAATATTCCTGGGTGCCAGTTTAAATACAACGGCCCAGATGTCTTCTCACGCCTTTCAAACAAGGACAACTGACTCAATATTTTCAGTTACTGGCAAAGTCCCATCTCCCTGCAAGAAAAATTCTGCAGGCCCTGGGATTCATGGCATCCTGCATACTTCTAATACCGTATGCCAGACTGCATATGAGGAAATTACAGTGGTACCTAAAAAGTGTTTGGACTCAACACTCTCACAGTTTTGAAGCAGTAATACCAATAATTCCCTGCCTACAACAGGAGTTTTGATGGTGGGCACATGCATGTCACCTCAACAAGGGTCAGCCTTTCACTCTACCCACAGCCAGACAGACTCTAACAACAGATGTTTTGGATTACGCTTGGGGAGCACACATGGCAGGAAAATGTATTCAGGGCAAGTGGACCACAGACCATATGCATCTTCACATCAATCAAAAAGAGATGTTGGCTGTTCAAAATGCCCTAACAGCTTTCAAGGACCTTCTGCATCCAGGACAGTTATTATTAAAGACGGACAACACCACAGTAATGTGGTACATAAGCAAGCAAGGGGGCACTCATTCTTATCCCCTATGCAGGCAAGCCATGACCTTGTGGAACACAGCTCTAACTTATCAAGTGCATCTGCAAGCACAATTCCTGCCAGGAAAGAAGAACACTCTGGCAGACTTTCTAAGCAGAAATATCATGGATCCTCATGAATGGAAATTGAATCCACAAATCCTCAGCATGGTAATGCAAAAATGGGGATGCCCAGACATAGATCTTTTTGCCTCCCCACTGAATTGCCATCTACAAAAATTCTGCACAAGGACTTCTCACACACAAGCATGGAAAGTGGATGCTCTTTCATTCAGCTGGAAAAGCCTAAAAGTTTATGCCTTCCCACCACTGCCTCTCCTTTCAAAGGTACTCCTAAAGGCCAGACAAGAAAAAACACAGATGATCCTGATTGCTCCCGACTGGCCACGCCAGCACTGGTACCCAATCTTAAAGAACTTAGCTCAAGGCCCAGCATGGATTTTGCCTCAAATTTCACACCTTCTGACTCAACAAGACAATCAGATCCTGCACGGCCAGCTCAAAACCCTAAACCTGGCTGCATGGCAGATTCATTAGTCAAACAGGCAACACCTCTCTAAAGCTGTTATGGATGTCATTTTGGAGGCCAGGAGGCCTAGCACCAGGAAATCTTACTCAGAAAAATGGAAGAGATTCTGTGCTTGGAACCAGGCTTAAAGCCTTGACCCTCTTGTCCCAAACATTCCCCAGATTTTACAATACTTACCTGAGATGCTGGACAAAGGCCTATCCTTCTCATCAATTAAGATCCACGCCTCTGCCATTTCAGCACATTACAACACGGACCCTCCTTTATTCTTTCATCCCTTGCTAAAACAGTACCTCAGAGGGGCTAAAAACATAACTGTCCTGGAGAGCACCAACTTGGGACCTCAACTTTTGTTTTGGAAAAACTGACCCTGCCACCTTTTGAGCCAGCCAATACAGCTGATCTAAAATTTTTATCATGGAAAACAGCTCTGCTCCTGGCAGTAACCTCAGCATGAAGAGTCTGAGCTACAGGCATTAATGGCAGTGGAACCTTTTATAATTTTTCATCAGGACAGGGTTTCTTTAAGGACAAACTTTACCTTTATGCCCAAGGTGGTATCTAGTGTGGCTCTTAACCAAACCATCCATTTTCCAACTTTTTATCCAAACCCCCAGAATAAAGGGGAGAAACTTCTACACTCTTTGGACATAACACAGGCGACTACGCTTCTACTTGGACAAAACAAAAGCTTTCAGGAAAACTGAGCAACTGTTTGTAGCATATGCTGCAGGATCACAGGGCAAGGCTATCTCAAAGCAGACTATCTCCAAATGGATAGGACACTGTATTCGTTACTGCTACACACAGCATGGAAAATCAGTCCCTAATAACACGAGGCCACATTCTACCAGAGCAACAGCCACTTCAACAGCCTTTCTCAGAGGAGTACCAACCAAGGAAATTTTGGAAGCTGCAACTTGGAGTTCAGTGCACACCTTTACCAAGCATTACCACTTGCCTCTTTACTCTAAATCCAGAGCAGGATTTGCCAGTGCAGTTCTGCAGGGCCTCATAGACACTCCTAACTCTTTATAGACCAGCCACCCAACCTTCGCTTTGGGATGCTACTTAAGTGTAATGACTGCAGCAGTGTAACACGAATATAGTACAGTTTTGTACCTACCATAAATGTAGATGTTTGAGTGTTCACACTGCTGCAGTCCAGGTTACCCTCCCTCCATCACCTCTGTCCTAGCTGGACTTATCTATACCTTTCTATCCTACACAACCTTTGTGGTGTATTTGTTTGTAACTGAAGGTATTGTTTTTATTTTTTATATATGTTTTATTAGTAATATGTATTGCCTACCTACTGGGGGCACCTGACATCTGGGGCAAGAAAAACTGAAGAAAATGGTGTCAGATGCATCTTGTATACCCCTGGCGCACTAACGTCAGGGAAGAAGCAACAGCAACCGACGCCAGACCAAGACTTTGGAACTCTGGCCGACTGCGGGGACCGCCTGACAGCAGGATAACCCAAGTGTAATGACTGCAGCAGTGTGAACACTCCAACATCTACATTTTATGGTAGGTACAAAACTGTACTTTTTCTTTCCAAGCTCTACTGAGGGCTAACATATGCTGCGCCTTCTTGATGTCCACAGACCATTAAGTTTTTATTTTCATAGGACAAAACTGTACAGGAAGTCTGATCAGCTGTTTGTGTCTTTTTCTCCTAACCACTTGGGTCGGGCAGTATCCAAAATTATTTTGGCCAAATGGATTGCTGATGGTGTCTCGGTCATTTATTATCAAAATGGTTTGGAATTGCCTCTTCCTCCTAAAGTGCAGTTCCACTAGATCTATGGCTATTTCATCTGCCTTTTCTTCAAGAACCTCCATTGATGACATCTGTGCTACAGCCACTTGGTCAAAGGCTCATATCTTTGTTAAACACTACAAATTGGGCATTGTTTCCAGAAGAAGGGTTTCCTTTGTTTCGACAGTGCTCCGGCATGTTCTTCTGGGCCTCCCGAGAGTTACATAGCTGAGGACTGTGACCCATTCATGAGGAAAAGTAAAAAGGACACATCAGATTTAGAAGTTAAGTACATACCATAACTTGGCATCTGTGTTATCCATTTTCATTTTTCCTCACGTTCCCTCCCAACCATTTCCCAGCCGTCTCACTCCTTGAAGGATCCTTGAATGTTATTTTCACCCTCATGTTCTTGGTTTGAGCCTAGTCTTTTTTTTTTTTTTTGTCTGTTCTCTCTCTCTAACACAGTGGGCAGTAGGGCAGCAACCTCTATCTTAGGAGTTTGAGATGGAAAGGAGCATTGTGGGTAGAGGGAAGAGCTTGAGATTTCACATCTGCAGATTGGATTCTAGATCTCTTCGCAAGAAAGTGTCAAAGTGCACAGCACAGATGCCAAAGTATGGCAAGTACTTGACTTCTAATTATGATCGGTGAGACTTTCTTAAATCTTTGCAGTGCATGGAGCTGTATCTAATGCATGTACTGCTAATTACTGGGGCAAAAATTGTGAAGTTGTTTGCTGGCTTTCAAAGCCGTAAAGCACTTGATGGACATTTCAGATAGGGAGTGTAACTCTGTACATCATGTTTACACTTATCTTTCACTCATCTCTACTGTCTGCATTTTCGCATAACATCCAGATTATTGCTCCATATTTTTCATTTGTTCCTCATAAAGTCTGTGGTGTGTTTTTTCAGAATTTGTGACCTTCAGAAAATAAATACAAACACATGTCCTGTTGTTCTAGCAAGTTTTTAGGTTCTTTACAGGAACTTATGGCCACATTACCAGAATGGACAGCAGGACTAAACAATTGATGTGATAGTGTTCAATCTCGCCGTTTGTTCTTACACATGGGTTCGGAGCCGATCCTCGGCTCCGTGTCGGCCGCTTGCAAGCTCTGCATCGAGAAGAAGCTCGAGACAACCTAATACCCACAATCCCCCTCTGCCTTTACCTCAGATCTAGTTTGCCGCTGCTGCGTTCGCATCGCTGGGATCTAGCTCGAGCATCTTGAGATAAGATATAACTTTAATTTTGTTATATTTTAGAAAAATTTGTTCTAAAAGTACCTTTTGGTAGACATAGTGTATGTGTGTGTGTAGGTAGAATTTCTCGGTACCGTTAAGTTTATTTAACTGGTTAGAGTTTTTCGGGGCCTACCACCCCTTACTTAAATTTGACAACCAGACTGACATATACATCGGATTTGACTTGTTTCTATCGGATTTGTCTCTTATACTGGACTTGACTTTTCTCTTTCCTGTAAGATGTCTGAGAAAATTAAATCAGGCTTTAAACGTTGCCAGTGTGGCCAAAAAATGTCAGTTACTGACTACCATAGTTCCTGTGTCTACTGCCTTGGCCCTCTCCACTTACAAGAGGACTGTTCAATTTGTCACTCTTTTAGTGGGAGGGTCATGACAGATAGGCGCAGGAAACTCATGGACAGGGGGTTATTAAAACCTTCCTTTCAGGAGGCTCTGGATGCTTCAGACCAGGCATCCAAATCCTCGAAGGAATTGAAGACGTCGGAGCCCAAGTCATCGGCTCCGAGCTCTTCGAGTAAAGTTAGATCACCGGTTCCACAGACTTCGGGGCCGAGTGTTCAACTGGTGTCAGTTCCTGAGCCTCGAGTCTTGGAACCGGTGATGGAGCTCCCTCCCTCGACTCTATTGAGGTTGGCTCCGTCTTCGGTTCCTTCGACCCGTTCTTCTTCTAAGCCCTCCGATGTCGATGTGGATCGTGTGGTGCAGAAGTTATTGGAGCATTCGGCCCTATCCAAACTTATTTCAGTTTCCACCCAGTTGGTGTCGAAATTTGAAGGCTCCCATTGTCTCCATCCATTCCTCCTCCGAGACCTGTCCAGTCTTTGGAGCCGGAAGAGGTTGATCTTCTGATTGTGAAGCCCTCGGGTCCAGAACCGTCCTTTTCTCGGTCTGTTCCTCTCACCTCGACTCCGTCGGACCCGGTACCGGAGTCTCGGAGCCGACGATCTGTCCTTGGTTCCGGGGCGAGTCGAACCGACGTTCGGTTCCGACTCTTCCCCTCGGGGCCTCGGCGGATCGATTCGGCTCCGTCCTCGGGGTCGATGCCTTCGGTGCCTGTTTCGGGGATTCTTCCCATTTCTTCGGAACCGGGAGATTCTTCGACTCGGGACCCGGGGGCCTTCGATCTAATGAGGAAGGTGTTGTCTACCCAGACAACCACATCAGTAGAAGCAACCTCTCCTCCCCATAAAGGACCGTTATCCTCCTCTTCACCCACGGCCACATCCAAGCGTCGAGCACCGGTGTCTCAGCCACCCCTGGAGGGTGCCCCTTCTTCCTCGGAGGCTTCTTTGGATGCACCCCACGAAGAAGTCCCTAGGAAAAGACTGTGTAAGAGGAGACACTTAGATTCTCCACAAGAATCCTTGACATCCGATACTGACTTAGATGAGTCAGAAGGGTCCCCTAAGTCACCTTCAGAAGATGTCTCTTTTTCTGACATATTGGAGATCCTGAAACAGAGAGGTGACTGGCAGTCCCTCCCCCCTTCTGAGGATGAGTCAGTCTTGCTGAAGGCATTCGGTGCTCGCCCTTCCTCCTCCTGGGTCACTCCGCCCTTCGATGAATTAATGGAACTTATTGCTCGAAGGGCGTGGGAGGCTCCTGACACAGTGGAACCAGTCCCAAGGAAACCCAATAAGTATATCACTGCACCCCAGGACAAGACTTACTTAACAAAGGAGTTCCAGTGGACGCTATGGTGGTGGCAGCGCCACGAAAAGGAGATGTCGGAATCTTCCTCATCTGTCCATCCCCCTAATAAAGATTCTAGGACTATGGACAGGTATGGGAAGCGCATTTTTAGTTCAGCGGCTTTTTCCATGCGATCCCTGAACTATTTGACCCACTTTACACGACTACAGAGGGATCTAGTCAAAGAGTTGGGAGATACCCTCCAGGGTACTACAGATGCTGCTGTCTCAGAGAAAGTGACAGCGCAACTTAATACCCTTACATCCATTGTGAACTCGTCCATGAGGCTGATCTTACGCAGCCGAAGGTTCGAGTAGGGCAGCAGCTTCAGCGATTGCTCTTCGCAGACAATCCTGGATGTGCTTATGTTCATTTGGAGAAGCCTTCAAGTCTTCCTTTACTAATGCCCCATTTGACGGTGCCACTCTTTTGGCCCCAAAGTAAAGGAGACCCTTACCCGGTGTGAGCAGGAGGGAAAGACTCTGTCTGCTGTCGGAGTCCGTTTTCCACCCCAACCAGACCGTACCCCAAAGGGCAACGTGGTGGTAAAATGTGGTTTCGCAAACCCCAAGGATCTTTCCCCGGCACACACGGTGATGCCCTTCTAGAGGCAGAGGAGGGGCAGAGGTGGAAGACGCCGCCCTGGCGGCAGAGGGGGTCCGCAAAATCAAGGTGACAGGGATACACTCCCTGGTAAACCTTTCCAGCACTCCTGAGAGGAGGCCTGACTGTCCTGCTCTGGAGGCAGTCGGGGGTCGCTTAGCTTTATACCCTCAGGCCTGGCAAAACATAACTACAGACAAGTGGGTAAAAAGCGTGGTTACCAGAGGTTACAATGTACCTTTCCTATCCCATCCCATTCCAAAGAAAAGACTCCCAGATGTACCGCCCCATCTGCGAGAGCCAACAGCTATAGAAATTTCAAAGCTGCTAGAAAAAAGAGTCATCCAACCAGTCCCAGCGGACCAGAAAGGATTCGGGACTTACTCAAGGTTCTTTTTAGTTCCAAAGAAAACAGGGGACTGGAGGCCCATTCTGGACCTAAGCGACCTCAATACCTTCGTCAAGAAAGAAAAGTTCCGAATGGTCACGCTTCAATCGATCCTTCCATTCTTACAGAAGGGCGACTGGATGTGCTCAATAGATCTGAAGGATGCATACTACCACATCAAAATGGCCAGGGCATCCAGAGATCATTTGCGCTTCCGGCTGGGTGCCAGTCACTTTCAGTTTCGAGCCCTGCCCTTTGGTCTGACCTCAGCCCCAGGGTCTTCACCAAATGCATGGCAGTGGTAGCGTCTCACTTGAGACGCCAAGGATTCCAGGTGTTTCCGTATCTGGACGACTGGCTCCTTTCTGCCACCACCCAGCGTCAACTAGTACAGGCCAGAGACTATACTCTTCAACTGTGTATTCACCTAGGAATTTCCGTAAACTTCGGAAAATCCTTACTACAGCCATCACAAAGTATCTTATTCATAGGAGCGGAATTAAATACACATCAGTTAATTCTAAGACTTCCTCCAGAAAGGATACTTTCACTTCAGACTCACATACGTCTTCTTCTTTTGTCCAGGAAATCCCCAGCAAAACTGGTACTGAAGGTTTTGGGACTCATGTCAGCTTCTCTTATTGCAATACCCTTGGGAAGACTGCACATGAGAGTCCTACAATGGCTACTGTTTGCACAATGGTCGTTCCAACAACTTCCTCTAACACACGAGATTCTTATAACGAACACATGCAAGACACACCTAAACTGGTGGCTTCAGACGTGCAACCTTTCCAAGGGGAGACCATTTGTGCTACCCACGCCTACAGTTACGGTGACCACGGACGCTTCCCTGATAGGGTGGGGGGGCATCTTTCAGGGACAGACAGTCCAAGGCGAATGGACCAATTTAGAGTACAATCTGCACATCAATGTTCTAGAGTTGAGGGCAGTGTTTCTAGCGTTGCAACACTTTGCTCCCCTTCTTCCTCTGGGAACTATTGCAGTTCAGACGGACAACATGTCGGTAGTCTGGTACATAAACAAGCAAGGGGAACCAAGTCCTATCAGCTATGCAGAGAGGCCATGAGAATCTGGCAATGGGCGGAGTCCACGGGTCGCTTTCTGATAGCAACGCACATCCCGGGTCATCCAACGTCATAGCCGACAGGCTGAGCAGAGCAATTCTGTTACCGCACGAGTGGTCCCTAAACAGTCAGTTGCGAAAAGATTTTTCGCGTGGGGCCAGCCTTCCTGCGATCTGTTTGCGTCTCCAATGAACGCCAAATGCAGGAGCTATTTTGCCCTATTACCCTCCAGGGAAGTCCCCAGGGACGCACTGATTCACGATTGGCCCCGGGACTCCTGTATGCATTTCCTCCTTTCCCCCTGATATCAAAGTTTCTCCAGAAAGCCAAAAACCTACACAGGACAATAATCCTCATTGCCCCATTCTGGCCTCGTCAAATTTGGTTCCCCTTCCTCATGACACACTGCATTCGGGGACCCTGGATCCTGGACCCAGAGCCAGATCTATTGACTCACTCGTCAGGGGCTCCTCACCCCTCGCTCTTGTCCCTCCATCTAGCAGCTTGGCTGCTCCAATTCCCAATTTAGCCAGGTCTGATCTTCTTTCGCCTGCAGTTCAGAGTATATTAGTGGCTTCTCATAAAGCTTCCACTACTAAAACATATACTAGTAAATGGAAGCGCTTTGTATTCTGGGCGAATACACAACAAGTGGACCCTGTTATAGCTCCTTTGAATAAAATATTAGAGTTTTTAACAGACTTGTTCCATCAGGGTGCTTCTCCTGCCACATTAAGAGTTCAATTGGCTGCCATTTCTAATTTCCATGTCGAAGAATGTGGGGCTCCTGTTATGGCCCACAGACTTTGTAAAGCCTTTTTAAAAGGGGCTTTTCATATTAGACCACCAATTAGATCTCCTCGTCACCTTGGAGTCTAAACTTATTGTTATCTAAGTTAATGCTGCCCCTTTGAACCAGCCTCCTCTTGCCCATTGAAATTTTTGTCATGGAAGACTCTCTTTTTGGTAGCCATTACATCCGCTAGACGAGTATCTGAACTTCAAGCTCTCTCCATTAAGCACCCTTATTTGATCTTTCACTCTGACAGAGTTTCTCTTCGCACTAATTCATCCTTCCTTCCTAAAGTTTGTTCTATTAATAATATTAATCAGTCCATTGAATTACCCACTTTCTTCAAGAATCACTCCAATAAAATGGAGTATATGTTGCACAAATTAGATGTTCACAGACAGCTAAGGTTTTACTTGGATAGAACAAAAGATCATAGAAAAACTGATCAACTTTTTGTAGCCTTTGCTGATAACAGGAAAGGAGTAGCGGTTACCAAAAGAACTCTTTCTAAGTGATTAACTGATTGTATCATCTATGTCTATGATTCTTCAAATCAAACCCTTTTGCACAAACCCAAAGGACATTCCACAAGGTCAGTGTCTACATCCCTGGCTCATGCAGCCCGCCTACCACTAGACGCTATTTGTGCGGCTGCTACTTGGTCTAAGCCACATACATTCATTTCTCATTATAAGGTAGACAAAGTTTCTAGGGACAGGGCAACCTTTGGTTCCACTGTGCTCAAGAACGTCCTTCCGTGAGTTCCTCAGGAACAAGGAGCTAGGGACGCTACCCATGTGTAAGAACGGCAGATTGAACACTATCACATATAGAAGTTATGTCCTTACCATAACGTTCCATGTGGAGTGTTCATCTCGCCTTTGTTCTTACATTCCCACCCTCCCGCCCTTAGGAAGAACGTTCAGTTTTGGTGCCTGGCCTGGGGCATTCTGCTTCTGCATTGCAGTTGTTGTGTATATAGTTGACGTGTATATATATGTGTATATATATATATATATATATATATATATATATATATATATATATATAGACTCTTAGTTCTGTGCATATGTGATGTTGTGCTCTCTCTGACTACTGGTTTGCTTGCAAACTAGATCTGAGGTAAAGGCAGAGGGGGATTGTGGGTATTAGGTTGTCTTGAGCTTCTTCTCGATGCAGAGCTTGCAAGCGGCCGACACGGAGCCGAGGATCGGCTCCGAACCCATGTGTAAGAACAAAGGCGAGATGAACACTCCACATGGAACGTTATGGTAAGGACATAACTTCTATTTTAATCTGCTGCTGTCATTTGTTGGTCATTACAGGCAGATTTTGATGCCTAGCGTGGGACCCGACCTTAACTTTCGCAGGGGGTACTTGACACTTGTTCAGGTTCGGTGCTGTTCTGTTGCTTAACTGGTTTGTCTTTTTCTGAATGAGTGTAATAAGCGTGCTCCATGCACTACAGTACTGTTGCTGTTAACTTCTTTAAAGTTTGCAAAATGTTAGGATGTGATTTTATCATTTATTATTTCTACTGTTGTGGAATTGCATGGAAGGGAGCAGAGAGAGAATGCATACCAGGCACTAAAAGAAGTGAACATGCAGAGTTTCAGTGTTTTAGTGGGTAAAATTTCTGTAGAGCTCCACAGGAAATGGTTGTTTCTGTGTCTTTGTTATAGGGAGCTTGGAGTACATCTGGTGAGCTCATGGATGTGTACATCTGCCAGTTGGCAAAGTGGGATGATGTATGTAATTTCAAGTTCTGCACCAGGTTTGTATTTATTCATAGACCAACTTTTGAGAGCTTTAGTACAAAATGTCAGCATCTTTTGAAGTAATTATTCACCCTAAAGTCATCATTATTTGGTTTATTCATAGGTTATTTTCCTCACAGTTGCTTAGTATAGAACCTGTGGGACACTGCTGGCCGTCTGTTTGGATAGACTTGCTGCACAGTGAAAATTGACAAACCGTAGCCTGTGTTGTACTAATTGGCTGCAGTTGACATTTGAGTGCTACTTTGATGGGAAAGGGGTTTCAATTGCATGTTGTGAGTTCTTGTGACTTAGCCTTGGATAGATAGAAACCCACAGAAAAGTTATTGATATTTGCCTTAATTCTGGTGGGATTAAGTAGTCCTGTCTATTTGAGGAACCAAGGGGTGAGTAAAGGAGTGAGCTGGGTTATGTAACCTCACCAGTAGGGATTCCCCTTTTTTAAATTAGTTTGGTGTTCTCATGGGACGGTGACAGTAACTTCAGGGAAGTTGCCGTGATGCTTCTGACTCCAAATTATTACTGACTGGAGAGTTTCAGCTACTAGGTTCCAATAAGGTTCTGGTTTGTAAGGTTGAAAGTGGATCCCTAGATGGATCCGTTGGGTCATATTTCTTGTTTTACTTAAAATTATTAGACCTCTGACTGCTGGAGGGTTAGGTAAGGGTGGAGGGTGTGGGGTGGGTGGGCACAGATTCCTTTTTATTAATAGTATGGTGCTGCATTGACCTAATTGTACTGTTTTTGAGTATCTCTAGGTGAAGGTTAACATCCTGAAGTATCACTAGAAATTGGATGGGGCAAGGAGGGTAGGTCCAAAGATGAAACTTTTATGTGAGCTGAAGTAATTTGGTTACCTAGAGCTTACTTCTTGTGGTTTGCTGTGGAAGCTGTCTGTTCTGAGTGTGCATGCATGCACTGATTGTCTCCCCCAAATGGGGGGGTGGCCTTTGGAAGCATTAATCCCCTTTACTCTAGCCATATGACCAGAATAAAGTGTGTAACATCTTGCCCTTAGTTGGATCTTTTTACTTTTACTTTTCAGTGTCTGCCTATTTTTTTTTCTCGTATTGCACCCACCACTGCCCCTGTCAAAACTATATATAACACCTCCCTGTTATACTTTTCTGTCTCTGTTCTCTACTCTTTCCCTGGTCGCACGATAACACCATCTTGCTCTGCAATGCAGTAAGTGGATAGATATTATTTGTCCTTCATGTATTAATGTAGTGTCCGTGTTTTATAGCAATGTGTTTACCGGAACTATAGCATATTTTAAGATGATGATACATCCGTATAATAACAGCATTCTAGCGCTGATGCTAAAATGTAAAGAGGCAACACTCCCCTTATTTTGTATTGTAATGTTTTCTTTAGATATTTGGCAACATTTAATTATGTGAAGCATTGTGTTTTGTGGCTTTCTTACTATATTGAGGATTTAGTGCAGTTTGTTTCAACGTTTATATAAATGTTTTATTTGGTGGTTTTAGTTTCATAGGTTATTGTCAAGTTTATGGCCTACAGTCTTTAAGGAAATGTTATTTTTGTACTTCATAGCTTATTACATGATATTTGAAGGTATTGCATAACATCTTATTTTTTCCCCTTCACTGGTGTTCGTAATGGGTTTGGTCAGATCAGTGATGTAAAAGTGGTACAGTGATCTCCTTAGCATGACTAGACATGTCCCGTAGAACAAGCTACATAATAATCTGATTTTGGTAGGTTCATAATGCTAAAGTTTGAAGTTGATTATTAGCATTTAACAGTGGCACATTTTTATGATCTGGTTATTGTCTTTTCAACGTATATCTCTCTCTCTCTGTGTGTGTGTGTGTGTGTATATATATATGTGTGTGTGTGTGTGTGTATATATATATATATATATATATATATATATATATATATATATATACACACATATACACATATGTGTATGTTTGTGTGTATATATATATATATTATCCACACGTATGTGGATGTGTGTATGTATTTATACACACATATGTATGTATACCCATGTGTGTGTGTGTGTGTGTGTGTATATATATATATATATATATATATATATATATATATATATATATATATATATATATATATCTACATACATACATACACACCCACACGCACACGTTTGTATTAAAGGTTATGCCATTAGTTCTGCACCAGGTTTGTATTTATTCATAGACCAACTTTTGAGAGCTTTAGTACAAAATGTCAGCATCTTTTGAAGTAATTATTCACCCTAAAGTCATCATTATTTGGTTTATTCATAGGTTATTTTCCTCATAGTTGCTTAGTATAGAACCTGTGGGACACTACTGGCCGTCTGTTTGGATAGACTGGTAAACCCTTCCCACCTTTACTGTATCCTGTATAATGTATGTGTTGACAGTTAATGATGCTAATTTGTTAATTTTCCCCTTCTGTAGGTTATGTTTGGAAGCCTTAGCAAGGGCAAGAATGAGCGGCATGCACTGTCAGCCCTTCATTGTGCTGCTAACTTTAAAGACTGTCCATTTTGTTATTTTGGATAAGCTCTGCATGATTTTACATGTAGTTCTGGTCAGGCTGGTGAGTCAAAATTTGTTTGGGTTGGATGAATCTACCCTTTCCTGCTATTACAGCCTGATGTCATAGGACTGGGATTTGTTTACTAGTTAACGTTGTAGTTATTATAGTTTCTTTTTCCTGTGTTCATTTTTTGCTTCCTTGCATGCCAACCGTCAAGTATCCTGTCAATCAGACAAGATGATTTTTATCCCCCCATTTCAGTGGGCACAGTTGTGTACTGGTGGGGTCACATTTATAGTCATTGATGTCACGCTCCATTTTTTTTCTTTCAATAATGTTGGTCTCTGCCTTCGTCGAGTTTTTATGTCTTTCATTTTATTGTAAAAACGGTCTCCAAGGTCAATTTAGTAAGAGACTCCCGTAACTGTATAATGTTGTTCTTCCCTTTGTCATGTGACCTTAAGTTCCTCTTAAGCATCCCAAGCTTACATTGCAGAGGAATGGTTTTCCATTCATTTAAAAAGATCCTGTTCATTTTCGGAAAATTTAAAAGCCGGCAACTGATCTACTCTCAGACTTCTGGGAGTAATATTTAAACTGACATATTTTTCCAACAGTCTAATATAAAATGTAACATCTTTTACGAAAATACAGGCACCAGTTGCTCATATTTAACTGAATGTCCATTCTCATTATCAAGGACCAGGGATCGCAGGAATCCAGCTTTTCTCTTTCCTTCTGTAAGTCAGCAAACATAAATCTGTCCTGTTCCAGTTGTGTGCGAAAAGCAGCTGGAACTGCCGAGGCTTTCTTCAAAAACCTACTGCAAACAAACTGCCAATGAAAACACAAAATAGAAAAAATTGGAGCCAAAGATGGTGACAGCTGCTGAAGATAAAGCTGTACTAGTGCTTCTGGTACCTCTACCAAACTGCCTTCAAGGAATAAATTCTTCACTATATTGTAGCACTTTATAGCTGTTTTTTCACACATCATCATTTGATTAAAACCACTCAGTGCAAATCATAAATTATTAAGCATCAGTTACAAAACATTGAAAAACTTGCCCCCTGTATAACTAAATATAACCACAGTACAAAAATGACATATATCCATATAACAAATTATATAAAAATGTGACACTTTACTATGCTGTAAAATGCAAAATTATACATTGAGATTGATATCTGAATTCATACCATTAGGTTGTAAGGTTCTATAATTAATAATAAACTTAGTTTACATTTCCAACAACCTGTGTGTGAAATCGCCCCCCAAGCTTACATAAGGTATAATTCTGGTCAGGGTGATGAGTCAAAATTTGTTTGGGTGGGATGAATCCACCCTTTTTTGCTATCAATATGGAAAATATCCTATGTCGTTCCACTCCATAAAGGTAGCTCATCCACAGAACTATCGAACTATAGGCCAATAGCCATACTGTCACCACTTGCCAAAATTATGGAAAGGTGTGTCCACAAAAAACTTGTGCACTATCTCACCCAGAATAAACTACTGACCAACTCTCAACATGGTTTCAGACCTCATCACAGCACGACCACCGCCCTCCTCTCTTTTACCGATAAAATCAACCAAAACCGGAATAACAAAAAAAATCCTCAGCTCTCTTTCTGGACCTGTCGAAAGCCTTTGACATGGTGAACCACCAGCTACTTGTCCACATTCTGAAAACCCTGTACCTAGACAATATAGCTCTTAAATGGTTTCATGCCTACCTCTCGGGTAGACAACAAGCAGTTCTGTGGCAAAATAAGCGCTCTCACCTGTTACCATACACCATAGGAGTTCCTCAAGGCTCCACATTAGGACCTCTTCTTTTCTCAGTCTTTATAAATGACCTCCATACAGTCATCCCTGAAGCCACCTGTATTCAGTATGCAGATGACTCAACTTTAATATGTTCCGATGACTCTCTACCAAACCTACTAGCTGCCACCCAGCTCAGTTTTACTACAGTCGAAAACTGGATCTCAGATCATCATCTGATCTTAAACCCAAACAAAACCAAACTACTTCTCTTCCACCCAACAAATACATCCCCTCCTACACATTTTACTATACAATCCAATAATGGTACCATCATCTCCCCAGACTCCTACACAAAGCTACTTGGAGTTATCATTGACAACAAACTTAAATTCAATATGCATATCAACCAAACCATTATGGGTCCTTATACAGGATAAAGACCTTCTTAACCCCTATGGCCAAAGTGGCCACTGCCCGCTCACACCTTCTCTCTACCCTTCTATATGCCTCTCCCGTGCTTACTAACCTTAACAAATCTGACCTGAACAAACTGTCATGTTGTTATAATCATATTGCCAGATTTGTAACTGGCTTGCCCTATAGAACACACCACTGCTTTAACCTGAAAAAACTTGGCTGGATAGAACTCCCAAATCTTCTCAAGATGAACCAACTCATAGAAGCTTTTAAAATTCTTAAACAACCTGATAACACCCCTGCACTGAAAAATATAATAATTCCTTACACCAATCTAAGCTGCCTTCGTTCATCCAACAGACCCCTTGTCCAAACACTCAAATCCAACAACATAGGCAGTGATGCTCTGTTCGCCAACACCACTGGAAAGCTATGGAACTCCCTCCCCATCAACCTCATACTTCTTACTTCCCCAGTTCAATTCAAAAAGAGTCTAAAACTCCATTTTAAGTCACATTGGCTTTGTCCATGCTCAAACCCAGACTAGCTCCTCTTCGTTAAACCAAGGCCATACTACTTCTCAAGTAAATCTAAACCCAAAAGGACAACCTAGAGTGTGATATGTAATCAAAAAGCATGTTCTTTGTACGTTAGCCAAACTATAATCTATAATCTGTCTTAATAAATTCACTAGCATGTTTTAAAAGATCTGTATATTGAACTGTCATAAGTTGTGTCTGTTAGAGCAAGGTAGTATATGTAGTATGTAAATTTGCTTTTTATTCTTTTCTATCTTCAACACTAATATGTAACTATCTGTCTCTGTGACTATATTGGAGTTTTTCTCCCCGGGCCTCCGCTGAAAATGGACATGTATCCAGTTGGACTATCCTGGTCAACAAATGTAAAATAAATAAAATAAATTACAGCCTGATGTCACAGGGTACGGATTTGTGTACTAGTTAATACTGTAGTTTATGATTAGTTTTGTTTTTTTTTTCCTATGTTCATTTTTGCTTCCTTGCATGCCAGCCATCAAGTATCAAGTATTCTCTGTCAGACAAGATGCCTCCCCCCCCCCATTTCACTGGGCACAATTGTGTACTGGTGGGGTGCGAGCTTGGGGGGGGGGCAGGCATTCAGACAGCTCTAGGGGTATTTTTATGTTGTTGCTGGTATCTTGTCTGTAATGTTGACTTTTTGTGTGCATCCTGCTCTGATCTGCCATTTCTTCAAGTGTTGTGTGGTGGTATTCCTTTAACTTCAAGTACTTGAGCCACTAATCCTACTCTGGTTGGTTATTGTATAGTGTTTTGCTATGTTTTGATTAACATAGTAAGCTGGGCATATATATTTGATGCGGAGTAATTTATTCTATCATTGCTTGGGTTGTTAATTTTCCTCCATAAGGATTGTGCCTATCTGTTAGTGTCAATTTCAGTAGTGTGTATATCAGCATTCTTCTTGCCATTTTGTTTAGACTTCTTGTATTTAGCTAAAAACATCTTTAAAATAGACTTAAGTAAATCTTGTATGCCTAATTTCTTTTTCTCTTGGAATTTGAAGAGGTTTAAAATTGTCACTATGAGACTGGAAAATTTCTTGTATAATACCTGAACACACTGTGTGAGGAGGTGAAGCCTACAAGAAGCAAAACACTGGCTGGTTGCATTAGCCACTTCAGAAATGGTCACTAAACCCCACTGTATATGATACCATGTCTGAAGCAACTGATTGAATGCCAGAATGTTACTTTGCTGAGGGGATTTTGCTAAACAGATGTTGTTCCCATACTTGGAATGACAGGCATGATCATTTTCAGAAGGTCCTTACAAAGTTCAGAGAGGTATGTGGGTTTAATACACAGTAAAGTTTCAAATTCATAAGATGTTTTGAGGGTTGCGTTGTCTGCTTTATTTCTCACACTGTGTTTTGGTTTTATTTTGCATTCACTGCAGGAGCAGTATTAATTGCCATGGTGGTAACATTTTTGGTGTGTGGGTATTCTTTGATGGATTTAATTGTTTTGTTTCCTATCTGAAACTGTAAAGGCAGAGCTTCTGTTGGCATTCTGAAACATGTTTTTTCTGTGAAGCTCTGCCCCCCCCCCTCAAGTTCTGTCATGTCTGATAACCATGCTAGAGTGCAGCTGGAAATATTCAAGTGTGACAAGCTGATTTCAGAGACTTGCTGTTTTTTATCCTGTCACAGTTGAAACCCTGGCAAAATAAAACATGTAAGTACGTTCACAGCAGTATTGCATTGGGTGTTTGTTTTACAGAGTGGTACTTTTCAGTTACTGTTGAGTTTGTGCAGTGGTGAAATTGGTTGTATCCATCTGATGTCCTTCATGGATGCATCTGCAGTCATAACAGCTGGGTTGTCCTGTCGTCAGGCAGCCCGTCAGTCGGCCGGATTCCAAAGTCCGGGTCCGCTTCGCTGATGTCGCTTCATCCGACGCCATCTCTGTTGGACTGGTATAAAGGCATCAGCCGACGCCATCTTCCTCAGTCTTTCTTGCCGCGGGCGCTGAAGCAGAAGCTGTTCGCAAGTGCCGGTCGGTCGGATCCAGAGATTTTTTCGAATACTACTCAAGACTTCTAAAGCTAAGTACCCGCTGGGGACTCTTTCTTGCCTCAGCCGATGTCAGAAAAAGTTAATAATTGATTAACCTGTGGGAAACAAATACCTCATAAAGATTTCCATTCTTACTGTCTGCCTTGTTTAGGCCCAGCCCACGACGTAGCAGCCTGTTCGGCCTGTGCTTCCTTCAACCGACGAACGGCCGGTCGGAGTTTGCAGAACAGTTTTTCGGTTCTGACTTTGCTTACATTATGTCGCCGGAACCTCCGACTACACTTTCTGTCAAAAACGCAAAGAAAAGACCGACACTGCGGTCCGCGGTTTCGCTGAAACCACGCTTAAGCAAACCGCTGAGTGTCTCGGTTTCGGCGAAACCGAGAAAACTGATCTAGGTACAGCCGAATCTATCTCTACTCTTGAGGCCCTGCTACAATTCTTGAATCGGCCTCTGAAACGTTACCCACTGACGTATCAGACACCATTCCCTGGATGTCTCTACCCCAGCACGTGGTGCTGCTAGGCCTCCAGCAGCCATGTCCATTAAGGCCTTCGCCAGGGCTAAAGCAGCCAAGTCTACCAAATCAGTGCCTGTTAAACCACCCTCAACCAGGCCCTCTTCTAGTTCTCAAATGCTCACCTTGGCAGAAGATTTGATTTCTTTAATTAGAGGATCTCAACCTCACCCAGACAGGGCCTCTCAGCCCCAGATAAGAGACCTAGGGCAGAGCCCCTGAGCCAGTGTCCTCTGATGATTCTGCAGATGAATCAGACATTACTGACCAGCCAGAGGCCCCTTTCTCTAATTTTGAGGATTCTGATGCTGAAGAATCCATTCCAGCTGCCTCCTCCAGAAGAATTCTCCTTTGGGGAAACCTTGCATGCCATGCAGAGCAGTTCCAATGGCAGCAACAAGAATTCTCAGATTCGAAAAAGACTTAGAACCTTTCTGCACCTTCCACAGCACAGGCCCTTAGCTATACCTCCTGTTCTTTCTGTGGTAGATGACGCTTTAATGATGTCTGCTCTGCTCCAGACTCATTACCCCAGCCCCTGCCAAACCAGATAGATTTTACAGGGTGCCTGACACTCATCACCACCTTTACAAGGCCCCTTGCAGACCCAGAAACAATATCCCAGGGTCCCAAGGCAGTTGCCGACCATAGCTAAAACCCTACTCCTTCTGAAAGGGAAGCAAGGGCATTAGACAGATGGGGTAAAAAGTATACACTTCAGCTACTCTCTCAGCTAGAGCTTTAAACTGCCAGTTTCACATGATACAATACCAAGAGTTTATGCTTGATCAGCTAACTAAAAATTAACCACTGATGAAGCTCTTGACAAGAAATATGTATTAGAAATGGTAAATAACATACAACAGGTTAGTAACCATTCCTTAAAATGTGGCTATGATGCACTGGAGGCTTCATTTAGATCAGCCATGACTGGCACAGTGATAAGAAGGCATGCATGGCTAAAGGAGCAAGCTCTACCAGATCATGTTAAAGCAAAATTGTTAGATGCTCCTATGGATAAGACAAGTTTGTTTGGTGCACCTGCCCAGCAGGTTATGAAGAAAATGGAAGAAAAGGCAAAATCAGTTCAAACTGTTAAAGATTTCCTGCAGGTTCAACCCCAAGGTTTAGCAGGAACTGGCCTGCCAAGAATTGGTCCTTTCCTGACTCCACAAGATTTCAAAGGGGCAGGAATAGACGTTCCAGAGGCAGAAACCAAACCAGAGGAAGTGCCTACAGAGGACGACAGTGGCAAGGTAACAACAGAGGCACAGACACAGCCACTGCCACTACTTCAACACAGCCACAGTGACTTACTCCTAAAATCGCCTACCAGGGAGCAAATAGCAGCCCCACTAGGCGGAAGGTTAACTTTATTTGCAAAGAACTGGCACCACATAACAAAAGACAAGTGGATTCTGCAAATTATACATCAAGGTTACCGATTCCACTTCCACACTATACCAGTCAAAAGAGGAATGCCAAATCTACCTCCAAATCAAAAAACAGAAGCTTTACAACAGATAATGGAGTTAGCAAACATGAGAGCTGTGGAAAAAGTGCCTGCAGCAGAGCAAGGAAAGGGTTCTACTCCAGACTGTTCCTAGTTCCAAGAAAGGAAAAAGTTGCAGACCAATTCTCGACCTGTCCACCTTGAATACATACATCATTGTCCCAAAATTCAAAATGCTGACCCTACAGCAACTTCTTCCCATGCTGGGCAAGGAGTGTTGGCTGGTAACTCTAGATCTCAAGGAGGCATACCTGCACGTCCCTATTCGACCAATCTGCAGAAGATACCTCAGATTTCTTGCAGGATCAGAGCACTATCAATTCTCAGCATTGCCTTTTGGCTTATCTACTGCCCAGAGTATTCACAAAATGCCTGGCATCAGTAATCGCATATTGCAGACTGCAGGGAATTCATATTTACCCATACCTGGACGACTGCCTGCTACAAGGGGACAACAAAAGCAAGTTGACAACAGATTTGCAAAGGGTCATTTACTTGCTACAAGCACTGGGATACACAGTCAATCTACAAAAGTCAAGACTGATACCATCCCAAACAAGGACATTCTTGGGAGCGGAATTGGACACAGTGAGACAAATGGCATTCCTAACTACAGAAAAACAAAAAGAACTCCCTCTTTACTTCTTGTCCCTAACAAAACTGAACAAATTAACAGCAAGAAAAGTTCTGCAGGCCTTGGGCTTCATGGCATCATGCATAATTTTGGTCCCATTTGCCAGACTACATATGAGAAAACTACAGTGGTACCTACGGAATTTATGGTCCCAACACAGACACAGCCTCGAAACAGAAATCCCACTAATTCCATGCTTAAAACAGGAGTTCCTATGGTGGGCCCAGGCATGCCGGTCCAACCCAGGCCTTCCTTTCTCAGATGTCAAGCAAGCCAGAGCATTACAACAGATGCTTCAGACCTAGGATGGGGGGCCCACATGCTGGACAAATGCGTGCAAGGATTGTGGACTCAGGATCAACTTCACCTGCACATCAACCTAAAAGAAATGCTGGCTGTAAAACTGGCTATCCAAAAGTTCAGACCATTTCTCAAAGAGGGCCAGCTGTTGATAAGGACAGACAACACCACAGTCATGTGGTACATCAACAAACAGGGAGGCACTCATTCATACCCCCTATGCAGAATGACTCTGGAACTGTGGACCCTGGCACTCAGCTACAACATCCAGCTGCAAGCAATATTTGTTCCAGGAAAAGAAAATACTCTAGCGGATATCTTAAGCAGGACCACATCAGATGCTCACGAATGGCACCTGCACCCGGACATCTTCAGGACCATTACAAAGAAGTGGGGAATGCCTCAGATAGATCTATTTGCATCTCCTCACAATCACCAACTCAAAAAATTCTGCACAAGGGCATTTCACCCACTAGCATGGAAAGTGGATTCGCTCTCCTTCAGCTGGAAGGGCCTAACAGTTTATGCATTCCCACCTCTCCCCTTGATACACAAAGTACTCCTAAAAATCAAGGAAGAACATCCAAGGATAATCCTGATAGCTCCAAACTGGCCAAGACAACACTGGTATCCACTACTAAGGAGCTTGTCTCGGAACAATATGTGGCCAATACCCCTGATGCCTTTGATGCTAACTCAGAACAACTACAGCACCATACATCCAAACCTGAAAACCTTACAACTGACTGCATGGAACATCACATAGCAGCAGCTAATCAAGAACTTTCCCAAAGAGTTAAAGACATTATTCTTGAAGCACGCAGACCTTCAACAAGAAGGAACTACGCTGGAAAATGGAAAAGGTTTGTCAGCTGGAGTTCTGAAAGAGGAAAAGATGTGTCAAACATAGATATGCCTAACATCCTGGAGTATCTGGCGAACTTCCATTCAGGCCTGTCCTACTCCTCCATCAAGATACATGCATCAGCTATTTCAGCAGAATACAGCTTTGATCCACCTGTTTTTCACACCTCTGCTCAGACAATTTCTCAGAGGAATCAAGAATGTAAAACCTCCAAGAAAACCACCATTACCAGCTTGGGACTTAAACTTGACTAGAAAAGTTGACACTATCACCCTTTGAGCCAGCAGCAACAGCAGACTTACAACACCTGTCATGGAAAACTGCTTTCCTACTGGCAATTACCTCAGCAAGGAGGGTTTCAGAACTACAGGCCTTAATGGCAGTGCAACCCTTCCTAATCTTCCACCAAGATAGAGTATCCATGAGGACTAATCCAACATTTATGCCTAAGGTGGTATCCAGAGTGTCTTTAAACCAGGCAATCCACCTACCTACCTTCTTTCCCAACCCACAAAACAGAGGGAAAGAATACTGCATACCTCGGATGTACATAGACAGCTACGCTACTACTTGGACAGAACCAAAAGCAGCAGAAAGACTGACCAACTTTTGTGGCCTATGCAACAGGAAGAGAGGGAAAAGCTATTTCCAAACAGACAATCTCCAAATGGATAGGAAATTGCATACGATTCTGTTACTCCTTCCATGGAAAACCAATTCCACAGAACATAAGACCTCATTCTACAAGGGCAACAGCCACTACCACAGCCTTCTTACGAGGAGTGGCTACCAAAGACATTATTGAGGCGGCTACTTGGACCTCCGTGCATACATTTGCCAAGCATTATAATTTGCCTCTATATTCCAGATCCCGAGCAGGGTTTGCCACTGCTGTTCTGCAAGGGATCCTAAACACACCATAATCTACCTTATCCTCCTCCCCCTAGTTGGCTATGGTATTCTACCCAGCTGTTATGACTGCAGATGCATCCATGAAGGACATAGTACAGTTTTGTACCTACCATAAATGTAGATGTCCGAACTGGATAGCATCTGCAGTCAGGATTACCCTCCCTCCTTCCCCTCTGAGGTACTCCTAGGGTGTTTACCCTCCTAATAGCTAGCTGATGGGGGGAGTCTTTTATGGTGTATTTGTTTGTATATATGTACATACATGCTTATTTTTGTGGTTACCTCTATCCTTTTGGAAACATTGGCATCTATCCAAAATATTTTAGCCTTCAGGAGGGCTTCTGGCATCTGGGGCAAGAAACACTGAGGAAGATGGCGTCGGCTGATGCCTTTATACCCGAAGTCCAACAGAGATGACGTCGGATGAAGAGCGACATCAGCCAAGGACCCGGACTTTGGAATCCGGCCGACTGACGGGCTGCCTGACGACAGGACAACCCAGCTGTTATGACTGCAGATGCTATCCAGTTCGGACATCTACATTTATGGTAGGTACAAAACTGTACTTTATACTGCCACCAACCTCCTGTGTTGCATTTCATTAAAAACAAATGGTGTAAATGGTGTGCTTTGATTTTGCGAAACTTGGTACTCCTTTGATGTCCTTCAAGAATGCAACTGCAGTCCTGACATATGGGTTGTCCTGCCTCAGGCAGCCCTTCGGTCGGCCAGATTCCAAAGTCTGGGTCCGGCGTCGGCCGATGTCTCCTCCTCCCCGACGTCAGAGCGGCTGGAGTATAAAGGCATCAGCCGACGCCATCTTCTCCAGTCTTTCTTGCCACGCTGTGCCCGAAGCAGAAGCAGTTCGCAGGTGCCGGTCGGTCAGCTCCTGTGTTTTCAGTTACCGAAGTCATCTAAAAGCCAAGTACCCCATTGGGGAACATTTTTTCTTGCCTCAGCCGATGTCAGAACAAATTGAGGAAGTTAATAATTGTTTGTCTTGTGGTAAACAAATACCTCATAAGGACTTTCATTCCTACTGCCTCCCTTGCCTGGGCCCAGACCACGACGTCTCGGCCTGTGCCGCCTGTGCTTGCTTTAATAAGCGCACTCTCAGATGCCGGGCAGAGTTTGCCGAAGACTTTTTTGGCGAATCTTACGCTTACAACATGCCGTCGGAACAACCGACAGCACAAACTACCAAGAAAGGAAAGGACCGGGACCGACATCCTCGGCCCGCGTCTTCCACCGATTTGACGCCTAAGCCCTCCGCGAGTGCTTCGGTCCCTTCGGAAGCGGTAATTCAACCGCTCCAGGCCGACGACACCACATTAACTCATCCCTCTGTCTCAGAGGCTACTCCGGTGCCGGTTGTTGATTTTCCTCCGGAAACCGAAGTTCTGGATCTACCCGACACCATTCCAGTGGACAAAGTTACCCCTGCCCGTGGGGCAGCTAGGCCTCCTGTATCCATGTCAATCAAGGCCTTTGCACGTGCTAAGGCCGCCAGCCAGGCCAAGGCCCATCCCAAGCGTGCTTCTCAGGCCCCCTTCTTCTGACAAACAAATCATGTCTCTGGCTGCAGATCTTATTTCTCTTATTAGGTGGTCTCAGCCTCACCCAGACAGAGGTTCTCAGCCGCCTGCAGAAAAAAGGCCTAGAACTGAGCAGGCAGACAACCTCTCTTCAGATGAAGCCTCTGGGGATTCAGGGGATTCAGAGCATTCAGAAACCCAAGAAGAATCCTTCCAGGCCTATGAGGACTCTGATGCTGAGGAATCTATTCCCTCTGCCTCCCCTCCAGAGGATTTTTCTTTCGGTGAAGTCCTCCACTCCATGAGGGAGCATTTTAAGTGGCAGGGTCAGGAATTTTCTGATTCCAGGAAAAGGCTATGTACCTTCCTTAAGTTACCCCAGCACAGACCTTTAGCTATCCCACCAGTTTTGGATGTCCAGGATGATGTTTTCTCCGACTCCAGTGCTTCCCCTGATTCTCTCCCTCCTGCTCCTGTCAAGCCAGACCGATATTACAGGGTCACTGACACTCACAAGCATCTCTTTAAGGCCCACTCTGTGGATCTAGAAACTGTTTCACAGGGCCCCAAAGGAGTGGCTACCTCCTCAGCCAGGAATCCACTGCCAGCTGACAGGGAAGCAAGGTCCCTGGAGAGATGGGGTTAAAAAGTCTATACCTCTACCACCCTTGCCATGAGGTCTCTTAACTGCCTTTTTCATATGTTTCAGTACCAGGATTATTTACTGGATGATTTGCAGAAAAGATAGCCTCCTGAGCCTATAGATAGAAAGGCATTGCAGGATTTGGTTCATAATACCCAGCAGGTTAGTAATCATTTTCTACAGTGTGGTTATGATGCATTGGAGGCTTCATGTAGGGCAGCTATGACAGGGGCTGTTATCCATAGACATGCTTGGTTGAAAGAACAGCCACTGCCAGATCATGTTAAAGTAAAGCTCCTGGATGCACCTCTGGATAAACAGAAGGTTTTTGGAGCTAATGCTCAGGATGTGTTGAAGTCTATTGAAGAGAAGGCAAAATCAGTTCAAACAGTAAAGGATTTCCTCCAGGTTCAGCCCCCAAGGTTCAGCCGGAATTGGCCTTCAAAGAATTGGTCCTTTCCAGACTCTGACAAGTTTCAAAGGGGAAAGAACAGGCGTGCACGAGGTAGAGGGCAATACAGAGGCTCCTACAGGGGACACCAATGGCAACCACAAAATCAAAGAAATGGCACAGGTAGTACGCCTGCACCACAGGGACAATCACAATGACTTACCTTTCACTCCGCCTACCAAGGCTCAAAGAGAAGCACCTATAGGCGGAAAATTATCTCTATTCTCAAAAAACTGGCACATTATAACAAAGGACAATTGGATTCTGGATATAATAGACAGAGGTTACAGGTTCCACTTCCATACCTTACCAACAGGACAGGGCATGCCAAACCTGCCACAAAATCAAAGGGCAGAGGCACTCATAGAAGTCTCAAAGCTGTTACAAATAAAAGCAATAGAGAAGGTTCCTCCTCAGGAACAAGGCCAGGGATTTTATTCAAGACTCTTCCTTGTTCCAAGAAAAGAAAAACAATGGAGGACTATATTGGACTTGTCCGTTCTAAATACTTTTCTCATGGTGCCAAAATTCAAGATGCTGACGTTACAGCAACTTCTTCCCATGCTGGGCAAGGGGTCTTGGCTGGTTACTCTGGACCTCAAGGAGGCATACCTGCATGTCCCTATCAGACACAGTTGCAGAAGATACCTCAGATTTCTTGCAGGAACAGAGCACCATCAATTCTCAGCATTGCCGTTTGGCTTATCTACTGCGCCCAGAGTATTCACAAAATGCCTGGCATCAGTAGTGGCACATTGCAGACTCCAGGGGATACAAATATACCCTTACCTGGATGACTGCCTAATACAAGCAGACAGCAAACAGACCTTGATAAGACACTTGGATTACGTCATTCAATTGCTGCAGGCTTTGGGATACACAGTCAACATTCAAAAATCAAGATTACTGCCATCCCAAGAGATTACATTTCTAGGAGCAAAACTGGACACACAGTTACAAATGGCTTTCCTCACAGAGGAGAAACAAGAACAGTTAACAGCTTACTTCAGAGGCCTAGCAAAATTAACCCACCTGACCGCAAGGAAGACCTTGCAGGCCCTGGGGTTCATAGCATCTTGCATTCTTCTAATCCCTCTGGCAAGACTACACATGAGAAAGCTGCAGTGGTACCTAAAAAGCTTGTGGTCGCAACACAGCCACAACCTAGAAGACATAATACCACTCATACCATGCCTGCAAAGGGAATTTCTGTGGTGGGCTCAAGCAAGTCACTTAAACGAAGGCATGCTTTTCAACAAACCTCCAACAAGTCAAACTATTACAAGAGACGCCTCAGACCTTGGATGGGTGGCGCACATGGACGGCAGATTCATTCAAGGGCAATGGACTCCCATGGAGATGCATCAGCACATAAATCAAAAAGAGATGTTGGCAGTGATGCATGCAATAGAAGCCTTTGGAAAATCTCTTCAACAAGGTCATCTGCTAATAAGAAATGACAACACCACTGTCATGTGGTACATAAACAAGCAAGGGGGCACTCATTCCTACCCCCTCTGCAGACTAACAATGATTCTTTGGGAAAAGTCCCTGAAACTGAACATCTACTTGCAAGCCCAGTTTGTTCCGGGCAAGGACAATGTTCTCGCAGACAGATTGAGCAGAAATTTCTTGGATCCACATGAATGGATGCTACACCCACGCATTTTCGCACAAATAGCATCTGCATGGGGAAGACCAGACAAAGACCTCTTTGCATCTCATCTCAATCATCACCTGGAAAGGTTTTGCACAAGGATACACCATCCTCTAGCTTGGAGAACGGATGCTCTTTCCTTCAGCTGGAATGCTCTAACAATTTATGCATTCCCTCCTCTACCTTTGCTCACCAAGGTGTTACTGAAGATCAAGGCAGAACAGCCAAGAGGAATCTTGATAGCTCCAGACTGGCCAAGGCAACACTGGTATCCACTACTGTTGAGCATAACTCACTCCAAACCGTGACCCTTGCCTCAGTGGCCTCTGCTCCTGACTCAACACAGTTACAAGACTGTTCATCAGAACCTGCAAACCCTAAAGCTGACAGCCTGGAGAGTTCCATGACTCAGACCCATGATTCACTCTCCGAAAAAGTTCAGGAAATTTTGCTGGAGGCACGCAGACCTTCCACCAGAAAAACCTATTCAGCCAAATGGAAGAGATTCACCATCTGGAATGTCAACAAGGGCCAGGATGCATCATTGGTGAACATACCTCAGATATTGGAATACTTGACAGAAATGTTTCACAGTGGCCTCTCGTACTCTTCCATCAAAATCCACGCTTCAGCTATCTCAGCACATTACAACTGTGATCCACCTGTGTTCTCGCATCCTTTGCTAAGACAGCCTCTAAGAGGCATAAAGAATATCAAACCTCCAAGGAAGCTACCAATTCCTGCATGGGACCTCAATTATGTCTTGGAAAAATTAACTCTTCCTCCTTTTGAACCAGCAGCATCTTCAGAAATGCAATTCTTCTCTTGGGAAAACGGTTTTCCTGTTGGCAGTCACTTCAGCAAGAAGAGTCTCGGAGATACAGGCCCTCATGGCAGTTCCTCCCTTTATCATCTTTCATCAGGACAGAGTTTCCCTTAGGACCAATCCTTCATTCATGCCTAAGGTGGTATCCAGAGTGTCTCTAAACCAAGCAATTCACCTGCCTACTTTCTTTCCTAATCCTCAAAATAAAGGGGAAAGGTTGCTGCATGCTTTAGACATTCACAGACAACTACGCTACTACTTGGACAGAACGAAGTCCACCAGGAAGTCTGACCAACTGTTTGTAGCCTATGCTGCTGGAGTGCAAGGGAAAGTAGTCACCAAACAAACTATCTCAAAATGGATTGGACACTGCATCAGATTCTGTTATTCTTTTCATGGAAAAAGTGTGCCAGCTAATATTAGACCACACTCCACCAGAGCTATGGCCACATCCACAGCTTTTCTAAGAGGAGTGGCTACAAAAGACATTCTAGAGGCTGCTACATGGAGCTCCATGCATACATTTACCAAACACTACAACCTGCCATTATACTCCAGATCCCGAGCAGGCTTTGCTTCAGCAGTCCTGCAGGGCCTTCTAGCTACACCATCTCTTGCTTAGTCCTACCACCCCCAGCTTGGCTATGGTATTCAACCCATATGTCAGGACTGCAGTTGCATTCTTGAAGGGCATGGTACAGTTTTGTACCTACCATAAATGTAGATGTCCGATAGATATGCAACTGCAGTCAGGTTTTCCCTCCCTCCTACCCCTCTGTTTTTCCCATTTTGGGTCCTTACTCCCCTTACCTATCAGCTGGGGATATATGTTATGGTGTATCTGTTTATTACTGTTGTGCATGTCTGATTTTATCTGTTTATCCATTCACCAAATTTAGCCTTCATTGGAGGGCACCTGGCATCTGGGGCAAGAAACACTGAAGAAGATGGCGTCGGCTGATGCCTTTATACTCCAGCCGCTCTGACGTCGGGGAGGAGGCGACATCGGCCGACACCGGACCCAGACTTTGGAATCTGGCCGACCGAAGGGCTGCCTGAGGCAGGACAAACCCATATGTCAGGACTGCAGTTGCATATCTATCGGACATCTACATTTATGGTAGGTACAAAACTGTACTTTTTATTTTTAGGTGTCTAAGCCAACATAATGTTAGTTGTGCTGTGCATACCTCTGAAGTTGTCTATGGTATTGCAGAATGCCCCTGACTTGGTTTTCATTCACACATCCAGAACTTTAATGTAATATTACTGCATATGTTGTACTTGACTCCAATGTGCACATCACGGTATAATTTCCATGATCACTCAGCACTGCTGTCATTCCCCCTTTATCACCCTCACAAATAGTTTCCGGGGTAAGCTTTTGTTCCTTCATAGACTGCACTACACACCTGTCCTACAATTCTTTACTATGTTTGTAAATATGAACATTTCCCATTATATACTGAAGAATTTAAATAATGCACCACATTTCATTCCTCCCGAGTGTGTGTCTTTGTCTCTCTGTAACAGTGTGTGTAACACAGCTTGTGTGAGGATCATTACAAGCTGTGTTACACACACTGTTAGTGTGTGTAACACAGCTTGTGTGAGGATCATTACAATGTTAATTTCTTATGTCACATCCATATCTAATTTTCAAACTGATCCGTACCATTCACTAACTTCAGAAAGTACTTTATTTCACCACTCAAAACATTACTAGATTCAACAGAGATAAGAATGTTTGGTCCCGAAATGGAAGCAATACATTCACCACCAGACAGTGCATCTTTAGCAGTCAGCAGCAAAAGAAATTCATTGTATCCTGGCAGAATCCATACTCTCATGATTTCCCAAATGCCTTTTGCTACTGTATGGAGGAAGCCACATAGCCTCATCAGCATCACTGTCATCTGAACTTCCCGTTGAACCCCAAGTAAGGGTCATCCTTGTAAGAATTTAGAACTCCAGCATCAGTAGTTAAACCAACAACTTGGACGTCACTGCTCTCAATAGAAAAAAAATAAACACATCCATCCTCATAATCAACACCTTTATTGAATTATTACTTATGACCTAGGCATACAATCAAACCATATCAACAGGTTCACATTTACAAACCTTGTACAATCACATACCTTGATCCATACTGTGTAATCAAAGCAAAATTACACATATTCGATTCCAGCCTTCTCTTAAACCTTATTCCTCCTCCAAAACATTTTTTTCTGCATGTATTTTTTTTCCACAATTTTCACTTTTTTCTGTATAATTAACTCCTATGCTTTTATAAAGATCCCACCTCCTGTTCATTTCTCTCTGTTTGCAGTACTTTAAGTATATTTGGTTTAAATGTTGATTTCCATTTTCTAGTAATTGCTTATCTGATGTCAGTCTTCCTGTAATCCTTGACTGTGGGTTTGTTTCCGAGGTTCGGAACTGACACTGCCGTTTATTTCTTTCAGCGTACACCTTCCAGACTCTCGAGCTAAGCTTTACCCATAATGCTCCTCTCTAAATTACCTCAGATCTCGTTTGCCGCTTTGTGTGTCAGACATGTACGACAACTTTCGGGCTGTGGCTTACAATTAAAGTAAGTTTTTTTTTTTTTTTTTTTTTTTTTTTTAATATCTTTTATTCCTTCTTATACATCTCCCTTTAGCTTTTTCTCTTCAATACCATTGCTGGTATCTCACTTCCTTCTCTCTGTTCAAAACCATTTCTCTGTTTGTGTGTGTGTGTGTCATTATGGCTGATGAATCAGAATCCCCAGCTAAGTCATCTAACAGCACCTCAGGGTTCAAAAGGTGCAAAAAATGAGAGAGAAAAATGCCCAACTCAGATGGGCCTGCATGGTGTGTTAATTGCTTGGGTAAAGTTCACCTGCAGGAAGATTGTTCAGTATGCCATGGTTTCTCTGCCAGGACATTCACTGAATGGAAAAATAAACTTCTTAAAGGACTGCTAAAAGGTTACTTAGGCCATTTCTGAGTCCATCATGGAAGCCATTTCATCTTTCTCTTCATCTTCTTCCAAGAAGAGATCTTCCTATGTTCCTAGTACTTAGGAACCACCCAAAAAAAGTTCTAAACAGTAGTCTCTGTCAACAGGTTCCTCGGCACTGAATGGCAATTAAGATTTGGCACCTTACCGAGACTTTGGAGTCTACTTCAGCTGCCTCTGCACCAGGAGACTCATCAGTACCTGAGCAGCCAGAGATTATTTTTGTTCCAAGATCTAGATATTCTCCTCTTATAGATCCAGTCAAGAATAGACCTCCAAGCCCCTTTGTTGGTCCAAGACCCTCTAGGTCTTCTTTGACTTCATCAGTTCAATCCACTAAGAGTCTCTCTGGTTTGGAATTTGAGACTGGTGGATCAGCTCCTCACGGTGAGGGGACTTGCCTTAAGACGCAATCCTTTCTTCCTCCTCCAACTCCTATTCAGTCATTGGAGCCCACTACTCCGACAGACCCGACTGGTAAGAATGTCTTCAGAACTGAGGGTTTCCTTGATTTCTTCCAGGCTTTTGGGACCGGTGACCTCTCTGGGTTGACTCCCTGGCCGGTTCTGGGGTGCATGGATTGACTTAATTTATTTCAGAACCTTCCATGTCCCTCGGTGCCTCTGCTTTTATTGGCTTCACCCAGGCTTTGTTTTGGGGGGTCATTTCCTCTGTGTGGGGGGTGATCTCTGTTCCAAAGGAGTCTATTTTGGTTCTGGGCTTCCATTCCTCTACAGGGGGTGGGGGGATTCCGAATCATGGAGAAGACCTCATCCACTGGGGACTCTCTCTGCCATCCCTGTCGGGCCAAACTTCTACCTTTCCTCGACCAGAACTATCATCAGTCTCTTACCCAGAACAGAGGGCACAAAAGCACCAGGAAAGACCCTATTTTGTGGTTTCCTCTTCGGACACTTCCCCAGAGCGTCCCTCCGAGGAAGTACCTGCGAAGAAAAGTGCAAGAGGAAGCACTCCCCAGAGAAATCCTTCGCCAAAGGTACTGACTTTGAAGGGGAAGGTTTCCCCAAGGTCACCCTCCTGATGTTTCCTTCATGGACATGCTAGAGATCCTGAAGCAGAGGGATGGCTGGACTTCCTTCCAACCTTCGGAGGAGTCTGTATACCTGGAGGCTTTTCGTGCCCAACCTTCTACCTCTTGGATATCTCCTCCTGCTGTGACTAGCTCATTAAATTGATTATGCAACAGGCGTGGAAGTGCCAGACTTCATCGAACTGATCCCCAAGAGACCTGAATGGATGCTTTCCTCCTCCAAAGAAGAGCAACATTGGTCCAAAGGCACACCCGTGGATGCTTAGGTGATAGCGGCAGACACTAAGAAGGAACTTGCTGAGGAAAGTCCAACTATTCATCCTCCTAACAAGGAGTCTAGGACTATGGAGACGTTTGGGAAGTGCGTTTACGCTTCATCGACTTTTGCTGTCAGGTTCTTGAACTACATGGCTCACTTTACAGGGTTACAGAGGGATCTATTCAATGAGCTCTCAGATACCCTGCCAGGAGCAGTAGCTGAAGAGCTATGGGACAAGGTTTCTTCTCAGCTTGCCGACCTCAAAGCAATTTTTAACTCATCCGTGAGGCTGATTGCCCATACAGCTGAAGGGATGATGAGTGGCAGGTTTAGGCATGGCTATTTGGAGGGCATACCTGGATGCACTTGTGTGACTTTGCAGAGCCATTTAAAGTGTCATTTGTCAACGCTCTGACTGATCATCCCTATTTGGTCCGAAGGTAAAAGGCACTCTGGCCAGATATGAGAAAGATAGGAAGACTCTCTCCGCCATAGGCGTACATTTCTCCACTTCTCAGTGGCCCTACTGTAGGAACCAGAGAAGTGGGAGAGTATGATTTAAGAAGTCCCAAGGGCCTTTCCAGGACACTTGTCAAAGACTTTTCCCCTGGGCAGAGGGGAAGTAATGGAAGATGTCATCCTAGAGGCAGAAGGGGCCCACAAAAGCAGGGGTCCAGAGATTCCTTCTCTGGTACTTCCTACCAGCACTCCTGAATGGAGGTCCGATTGCCTTCCTCTGGAGGCAGTCTGGGGACTGTCATCCCTGCACCAGCCTGCTTGGCAACTGATGACTTTGGACAAATAGTTGCAGGGAATCATATCCAGAGGTTACAAAATTTCACTTTCTGTAATTCCAAGACCCCAAAAAAGACTGCTGGATGTTCCACCCAGTCACAGGGAAGCTGCAGTAGCAGAAATTCAAAAACTGCTCTACAAAAGAGCCATCCGAAAAGTCCCACCAGACCAAATAGGATCCAGGTTTTACTCTAGGTTCTTTTTAGTGCCGATAAAAGCAGGGGACAGGTGACCCATTTTGGATCTTGGCCAGTTCAACAAGGTAGTTTGGCAAACCAAATTTTGGATGGTCTCGGTATAGTCTACTTCCTTCATGGAAAAAGACTGTTAGATGTGCTCTGTAGACCTCCAGGACGTGTATTACCACATAAAAATAGACAAGTGCTCCAGGAGGTTCCTGCTCATGTTTCTTTTCTAAGCAGTAAAACAGTTTACCGGAGCCCAGCTGACACCAGTTTCAAGATGACCTCCCCACAGCTGCTCACTTAAAATCTACAGGCATTGGTTGCTACTGCTGTATGTTTATAATACACTATATCTAAATTATTTTTTGTAGCCAACAGCTCCTAGTGCATCACCACACCTTTCTCCCCACTCCCCTTCATTTATCCTCTGTTCATTTTTCACATCTTCCGCCCTCCCCTGCAGTCTTTCGTATTTAATGCTGTCTGTCTTACAGGCTTGCATTCCTCTTTCATTTTACTATATTGTGGTAGTTTAGACTTTTATTTACTTTCATCCAGCTGTAGTGACCTGGTCTTCTCTCTGCATACTAGCTTCGGTTTTGACTCTTCTGCTTTCATGATTTTGTTTTTTTCTGATAGTATGACTTGCTGTGTCCCCTGGGTCAACTTACTCCATTCGCCCTCAATGCACTCAGGCTTACTCTGCTCCCCTACCCCCATTCCCACCTACCCCCACATCAATTACATTTATACTTCACTTACCCCACCCACACCATCTTTGCAAATAGCAGGCATTGTCATTACGCAGTAGTATTCACTACCTTAATCAACCCCCTGTATCATCATCTTTCGGCTGCTCCCTTTAGGGATCGCCACGAAAGATCATCTGTTTCCATTTCTTCCTGTCCTCTGCATCTTGCTCTGTCACAGCAACCAGCTTCATGTCCTCTCTCACCACATCCATAAACCTTATCTTAGGCCTTCCACTTTTCCTGTAACCTGGCAGCTTCATCCTTGGCATCTTTTTCCAATATACTCTGCATCCCTCCTCAGCACATGTCCAAACCAACGTAATCTTGCCTCTCTGGCTTTGTCTTCAAACTTTCCAACATGGGCTGACCCTCTAATATACTTATTCCTAATCTTGTCCACCCTTGTCACACCCAGTGCAAATCTTAACATCTTTAACTTTGCCATGTCCAGCTCTGACTCCTGCCTTTTTGTCAGTGCCACTGTCTCCAGTCCATATAACATAACTGATCTCACTACCCTCTTGTAGACCTTCCTTTTCACTCTTACTGGTACTCGTCTGTCACAAATCACTCCTGACACTTCTCCACCCACTCCATTTTGCCTGTACTCTCTCCTTCACCTCTCTCTCACACTCACCATTACTGTGAACTGTTGATCCCAAGTATGTAAACTCGTACACCTTCACCACCTCTACTCCTTGCATCCTCACCATTCCTCTATCCTCCCTCTCATTCACACGCATATATTCTGTCTTTAGTACTGCTGACCGTCATTCCTCTTCTCTCTAGTGCATATCTTCACCTCTCCAGGGTCTCCTCCACCTGTTCCCTACTCTCACTACAGATCACAATGTCCTCTGCAAACATCATAGTCCACGGGGACTCCTGTCTGATCTTGTCTGTCAACCTGTCCATCGCCATTGCAAATAAGGGGCTCAGAGCTGATCCTTTGATGTAATCCCACCTCCACCTTAAACACATCTGTCACTCTCACAGCAGACCTCACCGCTTTCACACTACACTCGTACATATCCTGTACCAATCTTAGTTCTCTGACACTCCCAACTTCCTCATACAATACCACAACTCCTCTGTAGGCACCCTGTCATATGCTTTCTCTAAGTCCACAAAGACACAGTGCAACTCCTTCTGATCTTCTCTGTACTTCTCCATCAACACTCTGAGCAAACATCGCATATGTAGTGCTCTTTCGTGGCATGAAAACCGTACTGCTGATCATTAATCATCACCTCCCTTCTTAACCTAGCTTCCACTACTCTTTCCCCATATCTTCATGCTGTGACTGATCAGTTTAATCCCTCTGTAGTTATTACAGCTCTTCATATCACCCTTAGTCGTAAAAATTGGTACCAAAACACTTTTCCATTCCTCAGGCATCCTCTCACTTTCCAAGATTTCGTTAAACAATCTAGTTAAAAGCTCCACTGCCATTTCACCTAAACACCTCCATGCTTCCACAGGTATGTCATCTGGACCAGCAGCCTTTCCATTCTTCATAGCTGTCCTTACTTCCTGCTTGCTAATCCATTGCACTTCCTGATTCACTATCCCCACATCATCCAACCTTCTCTCTCTATCTCCATTCATCAGCCCCTCAAAGTACTCTTTCCATCTGCTCCACACACACTCCTCGCTTGTGAGTATGTTTCCCTCATTATCTTTCATCACCCTTAGCTGCTGCACATCTTTACTAGCTCGGTCCCTCTGTCTAGCCAGTCTGTGCAAATCCTTTTCTCCCTCCTTAGTTTCCAGCCTTTCAAAGAACTCTTCATACGCCTTATCCTTTACCTTCGCCACCTCTCTTTGCCATGCACCTCCTCTCTTTATACTCCTGTCAACTTTCTTCATTTCTCTGACAGTCCCACTTCTTCGTCAACTTCTTTCTCTGTATATTCTCCTGTACTTCCTCATTCCGCCACCAAGTCTCCTTGTCCTCCTTCCTCTTTCCAGATGTCACACCAAGCACCTTTCTAGCCATCTTCCTTACTAGCTCTGCTGTAGTTACTCAGCTATTCAGTAACTTTTCACTGCTACCCATTGACTATCTTAACTCTTCCCTGAACCTCACAATTACCCCTTTTCAATTTCCACCATTTGATCTTTGGTGCTGCCCTCGCACTGAATCAAACCCCTGTATAACCACCAATTACAACCTAGTAGTTAATTACTCAGTACTGCCTTCTAGGTCTATCTATTAACTGACTCCACCCATGTAGAACAACCCAGTAGCCTCCTAGATAATTTGATAACCAATCCAAGTTTTTTTTTATCCAAGAAGGTGTGACCATTGTTTATTTGTAATACCTCCTCTGTACTAGTGCAAGTTTACTACCCACTACCTTAACTCATTGTATTATCTGTGCACTCTATCCATTCTTTTACTATGTTACTACTTCTGCTATCCCAGTTATCTATATTTTTCAACAATATGCTTCAACTGTGTATGAAACTAATTAGCAGTCCTACACATCACCATAACGTTTTTCCTTTTAAGTTTATTTTACCTCACCTCTTATTGCCTACATCTATCAGCCAATATCCCTCCCTGGCATAACTCCTCATTATTCCACCCAGACAACCAGTCAGATTTAACTATTGCTCCAAGTCTGGTACCTGTACCAACTACCTAGACTATTATGCAAATTTCAGCCACCACCTTAACACTTCTCTAACCTATTTAAAAAATGCCAACTTGCAATACAAATTTACCAAACTACTATTACAACTCTTAAAGCAACTATGCCAGTCTGGTGACGTTCACCCTAATCCTGGCCCCCAGTTAATTGCCCTAACAGAGCCAGCTGTTCCCAACTTCATATCAAACACAAATCTTCCCTTCTCTATTTGAATGTAAGAAGTATTATTAATAATAAAGTTATTGATCTACATGCTTTACTCTCTCTTTTTATTCTCCTGACATTGTAATACTAACAGGGACTTGGCTAAAACCCACCCATAAACGACCGCGAATTTGTACCTCCTGGATACAATATACTACGCAAGGACAGATTAACTAAAAAGGGAGGGGGGAGTAGCTATTGTTTTTAAAGATCACCTAACACTAGACTACATGGACCTAATCATCCCTGACTTTGGAAATTCAGGACTAATCTTTAGCAAATTAAAGAATCAACTCAAAAATACATCTTCATTATTGCTGGTTATATACCTCCAGGGAACAATATTCCTACATTGGAAGACGTACTGCAGTGGTCCTCTACTTCCCTCCTACAGGAAGCAGTCCTGATAGGTGACTTCAGTATTGATTTGGATAGAGTGCTTCTCTCAGAACCCAACATCTCATACTGACCTACATGGGTTCACCTAGATTATTAAATCCACTACTAGAACTGACAAGTCTAACAAAGCCAATATATCCTAGACTGGGTTCTGGTTAACTATCCTTCCCTCTCATCTTTGTTAAGTTGTCTTCCTGATGGTCTGGATGACCACATCTACTTTCCTCGTACGTTCCTGTACATTCCACAATAACCAGATCACATGCCGCACTATTAGAAATAAAAAAGGTTTCAACTCGTGTAGATGTATCATTGCCCTAAAATGTTGTAATTGGGACTCGCTTAAACATCCCCTAGAAGATGCTTTGTTAACTCCTTTAACGCTGTTTTTTTTTTTTTTTTAGATATTTTAAACTGCCATGCTCCCCCCAGAAATATCAGAGTTCAGGCCAATTATGCTCCCTGGCTGAGTAAAGAGTGTAGATCCCTTCTTAAATCTAGAGGCAAGGCCTGGAAACAATATCATAAACTCAAACTACTAAACAAATATTCCTAGAACTTCGAAACAAAGCCCAGAAACTTATAAAACTAGATAAAATTAGCTGCTACCATAACATTCAGAAAAAACATCACAACAATCCCCAAAAGTTTTGGGCTGCAGTCAAAAATATATTAACACCAGGTAAAACAACCCCAACTCCAAACTCAAACAGTGACAGCTCCAGTAACCTTGCCTCTGTTTCTCCTAAGCTCAAACCCCCCCCCCCCAAAAATGCCCCCAATCAATTTACATTACAGTATCTATAGATACCATTAAAATACTTTGTAAACTTAAACTTACTACCCTAGCTGCAGATAGTTTCCCTGCAGAATATCTTCAGATTGTCACTGAAGGAATAGCATATCCTGTAGCAATACTGATTAATAGATCCAGATCTGAAAGCACAATACCTGTTATTTGGAAGATCTCCCACATTATTCACATACATAAATGAGGCAATTCCACTGTGCTTACTGTCATCCACTTGCCATTCTCTCTCTCATCTAAAGTCCTATTGAGTCAATCATACGCAACTCTTGGATTACCTTCATACCCACAAATTACTATCTTACAACATGGTTTTCGTCCCTATCACAGTACCACTACAGCCCTACTCTCCTTTACTAACCGTTAATGACTTTAGAAAGAAAAGGAAATTTTTTATCTGCCATATTTTTAGACTTGTCTAAAGCCTTTGATATGGGAAGTCATAACAAACTGAAGTCCTATCCTCTCTAAATCTTTCTAGCTGCTCTACCATTTGGTTTCAAAGCTGTCTGGATGTGAGGAGGCAGTACTTTGGCAAAACCACCTCTCTACTCTCTTACCAGTTACCTTAGGGGTCTCTCAAGGCTCCTTCCTTGGACCTCTACTCTTCTCCCTCTTCAACAGTCAACTTCACACCTCCACTCCTCATGCCTCTGTTATACAATATGCAGATGATTCTACCCTTATATGTGCAAATTCATCCCTAAAAGATGTCCACACCATAACTCGAGCTTCATTCCTGTCTGAATAAACCTAGCTTACCAACTCTCACCTCATTCTAAACCCCAGTAAAACAAAACTACTATTGTTTTACTCCTCAGTAACTCCCTCTTCTCATTTCACTTTCAACTTGGAGTCCAGAAATAGTCAGTTGCCCCAGTAACACATACACAACTGTTAGGCATCAAAATTGACAACAATCTGAAATTTGACATCTATATTGCTCAAAGTATTTAAAAAGTTCACAAGAGAATAGATCTGTACAGAAACACAGTGCCTATCTAACTCCACAAAAGCTACCATCGCCCAAGCACACCTCCTGTCATGTGTTGTATGCCTCCCCAGTACTAACCAATCTCCGTAAAACTGACCTTACCAAACTTGAGTCTTGCTGCAATAAAATTGCCAAATTTGCTACTAATGCCGTGCATAGGTCACATCACTGCGTTGCACTTAAACAACTTACCTGGCTTGAATTTCCTCAGTTGCTACATTATAAACAACTTATTCTTGCCCACAAGCTCCTATACTAGTCAGATAAAATCCCTGCTCTCAATAATGTAATAAAACCATATGCCACTATCACACCCCTGCACGGTAGTAACAAAGTTTTATTAAAAACCACCAACGCTAACAACTCATCTGGTGATTCTCTTCTGCAATGTTGTTGCTAAATTGTGGAGCAAACGTCCATCCAGTATTTACTCCGACTGCTCTTTGTCACAGTTTAAAAGGCTCCTAAAATGTCTCTATGGAAAACTTTGTTTTTGTTATCCTGGATAATTCTTTAGCTCTTTATATTTAACATAATCTGTCTTAGTTGTCGCTACTTTACTCTCTTTTTTCTGTTCTCTCCTTCTATTGTTACTTGCCTTCTTCCTTATCAAATGTAAGTATTGTTCTTTTGTTATTGTTTCCACTAGATGCTGTATTGCTCAATGTTGTCCTATTGTTAAACTGGTATGCTATTGAGATACTGTTGTATTTATCTTGTTTACATATTTATACTGTTTACCTGAGCTCATCTCCCCCAGCCTCTGCTGAAAAAGGACTTGTGTTCAGTCGGACTTTCCTGGTAAGCAAATGTAAAAAAAATAATAAATTCAGAGCAATGCTCTTTGGGCTCACCTCAGCCCCCTGGGTGTTCACCAAGTGCATGGTGGTGGTAGCAGCTCATCTCAGACTGCAAGGATTTTGAGTTTTTCTATACTTCGACTGACTACTCACCATTACTACCAGGAGTCTGTTAGAACAGGCAAGAGATTACACACTGCATCTCTGTGCATCTCTCGGCATCACAATAAATTTATGAAAAGTCAAATTTACAATTCTCACAACAACTAGAATTCATCGGAGCCATGTTGGACACAGTTGCAGGAATTGCTTCACCCCCACTGGAAAGGCTACAAAGGATCAGATCTCAGGTTAGCCTAATTATCCAGAGCAAAAGTGTTCCAGCCTTTATCACTCTAGTTCCCTTAGCAAGATATCACGTGTCTCTTACAATGGTTGCTAGCCTCCCAGTAGTCTCTGATAGATCAGCCAGTCTCTCACCACATCTTTACTGATCTCTGCTGGTGGCTACACTTTGAGATTCTTTCAGGCCATCCATTCATCCTTCTGCAACCCCAAGCCATAGTGACCATGGATGCTTTTCGGATAGGGTAGGGGGGCATTATCAGGGAAGGACAGTCCAAGGCACGTGGTCCTAGCTGGAGGCCAACTTGCACATCAGTATTCTAGAGATGAGTGCAGTGCTGTTAGCATTGCAAGCATTTCAGGATGCCTTTCCTCTAGGAACAGTAGCAATTCCGACAGACAATTCGGTAATCTGGTACATCAATGAACAAGGGAGAACCAAATCTTACCTGTTATGTCAAAGCCCTCAGTTTGGCAATGGGCACTTTCTTCCAACCGCTTTCTCACAGCAACTCGCATTCCGGGGATCTTCAACGTGATAGCTGACCAACTGAACAGAACCATGCCTATGCCTCACTAGTGGTCTCTCAAGCCTGTGGTGGCGAAAGGGATTTTTCATCATTGGGCCAACCTTGCTGCAATCTTTTTGCTTCCCCCCTAAACAAGTGCAGCAACTACTTTGCCCTAATACCCCCCTCCAGGGAGTCACCTAGAGACGCTGTTCTCCACGATTGGCCCCCCAGTTTTCTCTTTGCCTTTCCCCCAACTCCTTTGATATCCCAGTTTCTAAAGAAAGCCAAGAGATCAGAGAACTCAATCCTCCTTGCCCCTTTTGGCATCGATAAGTTTGGTTTCCTTTCGTTTGGCCTCATCTTCTTTGGAAACCATGGAAGCTGGACCCAGCTCCAGATCTTCTGTCACATCCGGAGGGCATGGTTCATCCAAACCTCCATTTCAAGGTTACTGCTTGGCTTCTCCAATTCCCATGATTGCCAGGCATCCTTCCCTTTCCTCTCCTGTCCACCACATCATTGTGGACCATCACAAACCTTCAACTAGGAAACTCTGTCACAGTAAATGGGAAAAATTTGCAAGTTGGGCTCCTGTGAACGATTATACATCCCCTATTCATAAAGTTTTGTACTTTTAGCTAACCTCTTTCAATCTGGTTCCTCCACCTCGACAATTAAAGCCCATCTAGCTGCAATTTCTAAGTTCCATATGGGGTTTGGTGGGTCGTCCCTTATGTCGCACAAACTCTGTAAAGCCTTTTAAAAAGGAGCCCTAATGTTAAGATATCCATTTAAAGAACCCATTCCTCCTTGGGATCTAACACTAGTTCTTTAGTCCCTTACTCTGTCTCCTTTTGAACCATAAGCTACATGTGACTTAGTTTCTAACTTGGAAAACTTTATTCTTAGTGGCTGATTACGTCTGTCAGAAGAGCATCTGAACTTTAGGCCTGGTCTTGCAAACCACCCATATTTCACAGACAGGGTAAAGTATTTTCAGAATCTAATATCAATCAGGCACTTCAATTACCAGACTTTTTTCCCCTAATTTTTCCAGTAAAGGGGAGTATTCCCTTCATTTAATAGACTTCCACAGACCACTATGATTTTATCTTCACAGAACAAAGGATTTCAGAGAATCTGACCAACTGTTCATTGTCTCTTCCTCTTTTTCTTTAGGTAACCCAGTCTCAAAGGTTACCTTGGCAAAATGGCTCAGATTGTATTTCATTTAACTGTCAGTCGAAAGGGCTGTGCCTTTCGCGCGCTGTAAAAGTCCACTCAACTCGAGCATTGGCAACTTCTGCAATTTTTCATGCCAGAGCTTCTTTAGATGACATTTGTGCAGCAGCCACTTGGTCTTCTCCTTATGCCTTTATCACTCATTACAGATTGGGTCAGGTCTCTAGGGGACTGGCATCATTCGTTTCAGTGATGCTTAGGAATGTTCTTAAGTAAGACCTCCCAAGATTCAGGAGCTAGTGACTCTGTCCCACAGTCGAGGATTATGTGAAGACTGACAATCTTGGGTAAAGAAGTTATGTCTTATTGTAACATTCCATCTGTGTTGCTGATCTTCACTAATCCTTGACATTCCCTCCCTTTTTTCCCCAGCCTGAGACTCTTAGTGGATTAAATTTTTCAAGAACTGGCTTCATATAAAGGACGCATATATCTGGTCTCTTATTCTTATTTGCTATTTGTCTGCCAATATTTTAGGCAAACTTGATCTGTGGTAATTTAGAGAGGAGAATTATGGGTAAAGCCTAGCTTGAGTGTTTGGAAGGTGCGAGCTGAAATAAGTGGCAGAGTCTGTTTTGAGGCTCGGAACGGAGCCCACAGTCAAGGAGTAGTGAAGATCGACAACACAGGTGGAACCTTTTATTAAGACAAGTTTAATTCTGGTGGCTGCTTAAAAAGGAAGCTAAGGCCTTATTATGCCTAGGCAGTTCAGATCCTGTATCCCAGCTCAAAAAAATAATTTCATGTGTTGTCTTCATTTTCTGCTCGACAGGTGGGTCTGGTTCCGGTATCGAAACCGACTTGGCTGTTACTACAGCTCGCACCAGCCGAAAACTCTGAGCTTCACCTTTACCCACAATCCCTCGCTCACAAATACCTCTCATTTGCCACTTTTCCGAGTGGTCGTGTTTTGCCAGTGCTCTTGAGTTTCCTTTGGTTTAGATAGAGAAAACTCCAGGAAATAACAGTAGAAATCTGTCTCCTTGATCTTCTACCCTTTTGTTTACTATTTTCTCTCTCCCTTTTACCTGCCCGTTAGTGTGTTTCTTAATGTCATAGTTGAGTCTCTTTTTCCCATACACCTTGCTGTATCTCTCTAACTATCATTAGCATTTTTTTCCTTTTCTTTCCCTTCAAAAAAAAATTTCCTTCTCTCTGTCTGTCTCTCTCTCAAACCTTTCTGTGTAAGTATGCGTGTGAGTGTCTGCATTCCAGCTGTAATTTTTTTTAAGATGGTTGAGAAAGCTGAAGCACCTTCTGGTTTCAATAAAATGCCAGAAGCGCGTCCACAAAATCCCATCTTCTGACTTTCACTCCCTTTGTGTTTATTGCTTGGATCTTGTTCACTTACAGGAGGACTGCAGTATTTCCCACAGGTTCAGTCATTGCATCCTCGAGAGATGCAACAAGCTTATTTTAAAGGGTTTGATCCCCTTCTCCTTCAGTGAAGCCTTATCTACTGCTGACAAAGCCAAAACTGATATTTCCTTTCTTTTGTCCTCCTCATCTGTGGACAGGGGAAAAAAAAAAAAGAGGAGCATTTCTGTTCCAGCTTAGTGTTTGGAGCCAACAGAGAAGTTGAAATCCTCTGTTCTGAATGGATTCTCAGAACGGGAGGCTTCTGACTCTAAATTACAGATGACAATTTCCGTGGCACCGATGACTATTTCAGGTCCTTCGACGTTAAAGGCTCTGGTGAAGGACAATTTATCTGCTACTTTTTCAATGGCACCGATTACATAGACACAAACTAAAATATCTGAATCAAGGGAAAATTTTCCCAGGACCCCTTCGCTGGTGTCCTTCCAGAACTTTTTCTTCAGAGGGCTAAATCTCCATCCATATCTTCGATCCGCTCCACCAAAAGTCTTTCTGAACTCTGTGGTGAGACTTGTGAATAAAATCCTGTGGGCTAGAAGACTTACAGGTCCCCTTTTCAGCTCAGACTCCTTTGCGTCTTGGAACTGAGCCTTCCTTCACCCCATTGACCACTCTTCCTCTGACCTCCTCCGAGGCTTTAGCGTTTTCTGTTCATAGTCTCTCGGCACCAGCTGTACCGGTACCTGAGAATTCCACCTCTTTGGAACTGGTAAGCTCTTCAGTGGTTTTGGAACAGGAGACCTCTCAGAGCTGTAGCTACCCTGTCATTTTCAGAGGGCAGGACTAGAATGCATTTTTTTTTGGATCATCCCTGCTCCTCGGAGCTTCGGCTTGAATTAGTACAGCTCCAGCTTCTTTCTCTAGGGTGGGCTGTTTGGAGTGGGGAGTGACCCTGATTCCAAGGCAGTCTCTCTGTTTTGGCCTCCCTTCCCTCTTTGGTGGAGTTGGCCTTTGAGGAGATGGAGAGGGCTTTGTCCCTTACAGTGACCTAGTTGGCACCTCCCCCCTTGGATTAGGTACCCTCCTCTTGCTCTGTGATTCTACCGGGTGCAGGTCTCCGGTTTCTCAGAGTCTGGTTCTGTCATCTTCTGACACCTCCCCAGATTATCCCCTGAGGAGGTTCCTCAGAAAAAGTGCAAGAGGAAGCACTTGGATTCCCCTCGGGTATCTGTCACTGAAGAGATTTTGATGAGGGAGAAGTTGCTCCAAGGTCAGCAACCGAAGCTGTCTCCATTGGAGACATCCTAGAAATTTTAAAGCAAAGGGATGGCTGGAAGCCCCAAAACCCTTCCTCAAAGTAATGTTTACTTTCAGGCTTTTGGCACGTGTCTGTCTACCCCTTGGCTGAGCCTGCCCACTGATTAACTCATTCAGTTGATTTCACACTGGGTGTGGAAGGCACCAGAAATTAAATCCATCACCAAGAGACCAGATAAAATCTCATCTGCCCCTGAAGCGAAACAGTTCTGGGCCAAGGGATTGGCTGTAGATTTCATGATTGTAGCGGCCGCCACAAAAAAGGAACTCCCTGAGTAGAGTTCATCTACCCATCCACCCAACAAGCAAGTCTTAGACTATGGATAGATTTGAGAAACTGGTTTGTTTCATCCACCTTCGCTCTAAGGTCTTTGAACTTCCTGGCACACTTTACAAGACTTCATAGGGATCTGTTCAAGGTATTCAAGTACCCTGGTGGGAGCTGTGGCTGAGGAAGTCCAAGAGAAAGTGGCTTCCTTAGTCTAGTTCGTCCATGAGGCTAATTGCACATACAGACTAAGGGAAGTCTAGAGCAGTGGGTGCAGGTGTAGCCTAAGGAGAGACACCTGGATGCTCCTGTGTGTCTTCATTTGTCAATGCTCCCTATGACGGAACATCCTTGTTCATCCCAAAAATAAGACTTTATCCTGATGTGAGAAGCAAGACCCTGTCTGCTGTGGGAGTACATAACCAGAGGATCAGTGGTAAGATGTGGTTTAAAAAGTCCCAAGGGCCTTTCCAGGACACAAATGGAGACAAGTCCCCCAGGGGTGGAGGGGGGGGGAACCAAAATGGAAGATGCCACCCTTGCAGGAGGGATGGTCCCAAAGAACCAGGACTTCAAGAATTCTCTTCCGAGTAAGCCCTTTCAGCACTCTTGAATGGGCGCATCCTTTGAGGCAACTGGGGGATGCTTATCCTTGCACCTAAATGCCTGGCTAAGCATAACAAATTCCTGGATGCAGCTGATCATATCCTGAGGCTATAACATTTCCCTTTTCCCATCCTCCCCTCGACACAAACAAATCCCCAATGTTCCACCTAATCAGAAGGATTCATTAGTTTAAGAAATTCAAAAACTGCTAGACAGGAGTCCTCTAAGAAGTTCTGCCAGACCAGAAAGGATCCAGAACCTACTCAAGATTATTTTTAGTACCAAAAAAGATGGGATTGGAGACTGATTTTGGATCTCAGCATGCTGAACAAATCAGTTTGTCAGACAAGTTCCAGATGGTTGCAGTACAGTCAATTCTTCCTTTTCTGAAGAAAGATGACAATGTGCTTGATAGATCTTCAGGATGCGTATTACCACATAGTGACAATCACTCCAGGAAGTTCCTTTGCTTCCGGCTGGGAGTCTGTCATTACCATTTCAGAGTGCTGCCCTTTGGACTCGCCTGGGCCCGCAGGGTGTTCACCAAATGCTTGGTACTGGTAGCAGCTCACTTTAGACTACAAGGATTCCTGGTGTTTCCTTACTTAGACGACTGGCTTATAACCACTTTGACCAGGCATCAGTTGATGGTAGCCAGGGATTGTACTCTCAAGATCTTTGCCCACCTGGGAATTACTATAAATCATGAGAAATCCCAACTGACTCCAATGCAAAATCTAGTATTTATAGGGGCTGTGTTAAATATGGTGACAACCATAGCATTCCTTCCTCGAGAGAGACTCCAAAGATTTATTGCACAAGTTCAAAAGGTAACCCACAAAGAGGGCTCCTGCTTGACTAGTTTTGCTAACTCTAGGGTCGATGGCAGCCTGAATAACTCTACTACTTTAGCCAGGTTTCATATGAGCATTCTGCAATGGCTACTAACTTTAGTGGTCTGTCCTTCACCAGCCCTTGTCAGACCAAATTCTGATCAATTGCTGCAAGAGGGATTTACTTTGGTGGATGTATTTTGAACAAATTACAAATTACCGTGGTGGTGGTGCTGCGGTAGCACTGTCGCCTCACAGTAAGACACTGTCCGGTTCGACTCTCAGCTAGAGCGTCTTCTGCGTGGAGACCTGAGTGAATGGGCGGCGTACCTTTGTTGGAGGTTGTGCGTCAGGACTGGCAACTCGGCACATAATCAATTGCCAATCATTAGCGGACCGGAGTTCCGCTGTGGCGACCCTTAACTGGGAAAAGCCGAAAGAGACCACAAAATTTTCAACAAATTCTCCTCTGTCGCCCATTGTTTTTCCAGGGCCCATGGCTGTAGTGACCATGGACTCCTCCCAGATGGATTGGCATTTCCAAGGCAAGACGGTGGAAGGCACTTTGGTCCCCCTTGGAGGCCAACCTGCATATCAGTGTCCTGGAGTTAAGAGTGGTGCTTCTAGCATTGCAGGCCTTTCAAACAGCTCTACCTCAGGGGACGATTGCAGTTCAGACAGACATGTCAGTAGTTTGGTACATCAACAAGCAGGGAGGAACCAAGTCTTATCCCCCTTTGTCGAGAAGCCCTCCGTGTGTGTGTGTGGTAGTGGGCGATCTCTTCCAACCACTTTCTAATAGCAATGCCTATTCTGGGAAGTTCCACACTGATTGCAGTCAAACTGAGCAGATATATCCTTCAGCCTCACAAGTGGTCTCAGTCCAGAAGTGGCGGAAAGGAACTTCCATCACTGGGATTGAACTTGCTGTGATCTAGTTGCCTCTCCTCTAAACAAGTGCAGCAATTACTTTGCCCTGATTCTCCCTATGGGGAAGTCACCAAGAGATCCTCTCCTGCACAGTTGGCCCTCCTGTACACCTTTCCCCCGATTACCTCTAATTCCGAAAATCCTACAGAAGGCAATCGGGTGCACAGTAATCCTTATTGCCTCCTTTTGCCTCGACAGATTTGGTTCCCCTTCCTTTGGCCTTATCTGCTTCAGCAACCCTGGAATCTGAAGTAGGGACTTCATTTGTCAGCAACCTATGGGTCTTGGATCCGACTTCGGATCCGAGCTGGCAACTTATTTTGCAGCTTACGGATCCGAGATCCTAGCCCCTCCCCTTACCCATAATTCCCTGCCAACCCTGATTGACCTCGGATCTAGTTTGCCGCTCTTAGAAGAGACAGCTGGATTTTAGAGCTCCTGGCGACTTACCAGATAAGTCTTCAAACCTTGTCAAATTAGAAATCTTTTTTGGTTTAATTGAACAGTGTGTGTGGTTTAGGATCCCTTTTCGTTAATTTCTTTATTTTTTAGTGTAATTCCTCCCCTCGCTGGTTCGTAGAGTGTGTGTTGCGTGTGTTTTTGGGGCCTGGTGTGTTTGTGTAGTTTACTTTGTTTTTTCTAATGTCTGAGGCCCCAAAACCCATTTTTTGTAAGTGCACCGAGTGTGGCCATAAGCTTTCACCGGCGGATGGCCACACTCGGTGTGTTCGGTGCCTTGGGGTTGAACACCTGTCCTCTGGGTGTTCCATTTGCGCAGCTTTCAACCCCAGGGCACTGAAAGAGCGGAGGTCGAAGCTGATCCTGGCGGGACTTTTGCCCCCGGATTCGGCCTCCGGTACTCCCATGGCTCCTCCTCAGTCCTCGGTGGTAGCCACTCCTGCCCCCCTTCCCCCGGCCGAGACTCAAACTCTCACTAAGATGCCGGAGGAAAGGGAGGCCAGGAGGGAGAAGCACCACAAGCGGCGGGCCGAGGCCTCCGCTTCGCGCCCCCCCCCCCAGCTAAGCAGGCTTCTCCCTCCACGGCTTCCAGGTCCCCTCCTCCTCTGATCCGATCCCCTTGCTTTTCCCTGGGACCCGAGGAGGAGGAGACCCGATCTCCGTCGAGGTCATCGAGGCGGCAATCCTGGCCCTCCTCGGTGGCCTCGTCGAGATCTACTTGCAGTCTATCTGATGCAGACTTGGACCAGATGATGAGAAGGTTCATCCAGGCCCAGCTGCAGATGGGCGTGCTCTTGCCCCCCCCCCCCTTCGGGGGGAGCTCGAGACCGTTTTTTGCCCGGATAGCTCCTTCTCTGACCTTCTTCCCGGGTTCAGAGTGCTTTGAGCCGGGCAGCGTTGGAGCCGGGGGTGGGTCGGCGTAGACACTACTGGGTACTTCGGATCCGACCCTGCCCTCGAGTCTGTCGGGTCCTTCGTCTGATCTGACCTCTCCGAGCCGTGGGCCGAGCTTCGGATCTGAGGGATTCAGTGTGCCTTCGGCTCTGTCCAGGTCTGAGCACACGGGTCCTTCGGATCCGATGGCCTCGACGCCGGTTCCGATCCCTTCATCGGATCCAAGTGGGAGTCAGCTTTCGGACCCCAGGGAGAGCGGCTCCCCCTCAGCCTTCGATGCAGTGGAGAGGGCTCAGAGCATCCGGACCCCCGGTCCTTGCATCGGCTTCACCCTGCACTCCCTCTCTGCTGGGTCAGGCTTCCATCACTCGGCCACAGGGACAGCCTGCTTCGATGTCCCAGGTTGTTCCACTGGAACAGGATATTGCTGGTGAGACTTCATCGGACAGTCCCCCCGAGGAAGTGCCTCGCAAGCATAAGTGTTAGAGGAGACACGTGGACTCCCCCCGAGTCCTTAACAGAGGACACGGACTTGGATGAAGGGGAAGGCTCCCCAAGGTCACTCCCCGAGGATGTCTCCTTTGGAGACATCATGGAAATGCTCAGGATCGGGGGGGGTGGTCTGCCTCCGAGTCCGTGTTCCTGGAGGCATTCGAAGCAGGCCAGTCTACTTCTTGGGTGTCCCCTCCGGCCGACCCTCTGGTGGACCTTACCACCATGGCGTGGAAGGAGCCGGACACTGTGGAGCCAGTCCCCAAACGCCCGGATAGAATTTAGAATCCCCCTGCAGACCGGTCCCATTGGAGCAAGGGTCCCCCCGTAGATGCCATGTTGATGGCGGCAGCCACTAAGAGGGAATTTGCTCAGGAGAGCCCCTCGGTCCATCCACTGAACATGGAGTCCCGCTCGATGGATCGCCTCGGGAAGCGGGTATTTAGTTCAGCGACCTTCTCAGTAAGGTCCCTGAACTACATGGCACATATCAGGATGCAGCGAGATCTTATCAAAGAATATGCTGCTTCCCCCCCAGAGTCCATGTCGGCGGAGGACAAGCAGTTGTACTCCACTCGTATGGCCACTCTAAGATCTGTTTCAAATACCTCTATGCGGCTTTTGTCCCACGCCACAGAGGGAGCTGCTAGAGCTAGCGGAGCGGGTCTAGTCATGAGACGTCAGGCCTGGCTCCGACATTGTGACTTCGCGGAGCCATTTAAGGCGTCCTTTGCGAATGCCCCCTTTGATGGTTCTGCCTTGTTTGGCAAGACCGATCGCGAAACACTTGTCCAGAGCGAAAAGGACGGGAAGACGTGGTCTGCCGTCGGAGTCCGCTTCTCTGCTCCCCAGAGGCCTTTCTCCAAGAACCAAAAGGGACAGAAGAAGATGTGGTTCCGGAAATTGCAACATTCCCATCCTGCTCTGGACAACCAGTCCTTCCGTGGCAGAGGAGGACAGGGAGGACGCCGCCCTTGAGGCAGAGGGGCCCCCCAAAAATTTTGGGTCCAGAGAAACCTTCTCTGATCGGCCCACGCAACAGCTCTGAGGGGTTGCCCGACTGCTCCACTCTGGAAGCAGTCGGGGGGGGTGCTTCTCGAAGCACCTGGTGGCTTGGGAGTCCATTACGTCAGATCGCTGGGTGCTTCGTATCATATCCAGAGGTTACAAAATTACACTGCACCATGTCCCCAGACTCAAAAACCTCCCCGATGTACAACCTGATCAGAGGGAGGCGGCAGCTGCAGAAATTCAGCAGCTGCTAGAAAAAAGAGCCATCCAGCCCGTCCCCCCAGATCAGCTCTGATTAGGGTTTTACTCCAGGTTCTTTTTGGTGCCAAAAAAGACGGGAGACTTGAGACCGATTCTCGACCTTTCACTCTTGAACCTGTCAGTAACCAAAGAAAAATTCCGGATGGTCACCCTTCAATCCATTCTCCCTCTCTTGCGGGAGAGCGACTGGATGTGCTCAATAGACCTCAAGGATGCGTACTACCACATTTTAATGGACAGACGATCCAGGAGGTTTCTCCGCCTCCGGCTGGGAGCCAGTCAATATCAGTTCAGGGTCCTTCCCTTTGGTCTCACCACAGCCCCCAGGGTGTTTACCAAAGTGTTAGCAGTGATAGCAGCCCACCTGAGACTCCAGGGAATGCAGGTCTTCCCGTACCTGGATGACTGGCTCATGTCTGCCCCAACAAGGCATCTACTCTGCGCAGCCAGAAATTACTTTCTCCGGCTAGCTCCCCAACTAGGCATTACAATCAACATGGACAAAATCCTCCCTTGCTCCGACACAAGTGATAGAGTTCATAGGGGCCAAACTAGATACGAGAAGTCTGCGAGCGTTCCTCACTTTGGAGTGACTTCAAAACCTGAGGCTTCATGTGCGGGCCATCCCCCAATCAAAAGCCCCACCGGTGGAATTGGTCCTGAGGGCGCTAGGCTCCATGGCGGCAGCAATAACTCTTCTTCCATGCGCTCGTCTGAATATGAGGGTGCTACAGTGGACCCTTTTAGTCCAATGGTCCTTTCAGTTTCTTCCTCTCAGTCACCCTATCTCACTCAGCAGGGCTTGCAGGAGGGCCCTCTTATGGTGGTTCCAGCCGCCGGACCTCCATTCGGGATGACCCTTCTGCACACCGCCTCCCCTCGCCACGGTGACCACGGACGCCTCTCGCCTCGGGTGGGGGGGCATTGCTCAGGCAGAACAGTCCAAGGCACGTGGAACGACACAGAGACCTCCTTGCATATCAATGTTCTGGAGATGAGGGCGGTGCTGTTGACGTTGCAAGCACTTCAGAACCTTCTCCCCGTAGGAACTATTGCGATACAGACGGACAACATGTCATTTGTCTGGTACATCAACAAACAGGGGGGAACCAGGTCCTACCCTTTCTGTCGAGAGGCCACGAGGGTGTGGCAATGAGCGATCTCTACCAACCGCTTCCTTATCGCAACGCACATTCCGGGACGGTCCAACATTCTGGCGGACAAGCTCAGCCGCACTATTCTTTCCCCTTACGAGTGGTCTCTCAATTCCCAGGTAGCAAAGTGGATTTTTGCCGAATGGGGGCAACCCTGCTGCGATCTTTTTGCCACTCCCTCAAATACGAAATGTTCCAGCTTCTTCGCTCTGAGCCCTCCCGGGGAAACCACGAGAGACGCTCTAGTGCATGCTTGGCCTCCCGGTCTACTTTATGCCTATCCTACTCTACCCCTGATGCTGAAACATATACAGAAAGCCTCTTGGTTGGGGAGCAGAATGATCCTCATTGCCCCATTCTGGCCTCGTCAAACTTGGTTCCCTTACCTGTGGTCTCATCTGGTGAATCCTCCCTGGATTCTGGATCCCATTCCGGATCTAATTTCCCATCCCTTAGGTCTACCGACCCCGAATCTGGACAACCTGAAGCTGACAGCTTGGCTGCTCCAGTTCCACTCTTAGTCAGGACTCCCGGCATCTCTTCACCAGTTAAAGCCATCTTGGTGGCAGCACATAAACCTTCCACTAGAAAAGTCTATCGCAGTAAATGGAAGTGTTTTTCCATCTGGGCGGAACACCATAACATAGATCCCTTCACGGCTTTGTTACCGTCCATCTTGGATTTCCTCACCGGACTTTTTCAACGGGGAGCTAGCTGTTCTACGGTCAAGGTTCAATTGGCAGCCATTTCTCATTACCATGTAGGACACGAGACCGGTCCTTTGATGACTGCGAAATTATGTAAAACCTTCCTCAAGGGTACCTTCCTGCTCAGGCCTCCCGTCAAGGAAGCTGTACCCCCTTGGGATCTATCACTAGTCCTTCAAGCCTTGACTGCCCCTCCCTTTGAACCAGCTGCCTCGGCTGAATTTAAATATCTTTCCTGGAAAACGGCGTTCCTTGTCGCCATCACTTCAGCGAAAAGAGTTTCCGAACTTCAGGCCCTTTGTGTGAAACCTCCCTAGCTGATTTTTCATCAGGATAGAGTGTACCTCAGGACCAGTCCCTCCTTTCTTCCTAAGGTGGCCTCTGAAACCAATATCAATCAGTCCATTAACCTGCCAGTTTTCTTCCCTAAGTACCAGAATAAAGGAGAATACAAGTTGCATTCCTTAGACGTGCACAGACAGCTGCGCTTCTACATTCATAGGACTGCTGGTCACAGACAATCCGATCAGTTGTTCATTTCCTTTGCCAAATTCAATTTGGGTAAAGCTATTTCTAAGGTCACCTTATCACGATGGATTTCACAGTGTATTCTTCTGGCCTATTAAACTTCTGGGAGGCCCGCACCTCAGGAATGGGCATTCTACTCGCTCCATATCTACTTCTGCCGCCTTTAGATCTAGAGTATCTTTGGATGATATTTGCTCTGCAGCCATTTGGGCCTCATCTCCTACCTTTATCAACCATTATAAGCTGGACGTTATTTCCAGAGGGAGAGCATCCTTTGGCTCCGCAGTGCTTCGGAACATCCTTCCATGATGGCCGCCCAAGATTCAGGTAGCTGGGGACTCTGTCCCAAAGGTTGCTGAGTTTGCCAGGTTTATAAATTTCCTCCCCAGTATGCCACATCCTCCTGTTGTCTCATAAGCCTTCCACATGTAAACTGTACTGTAGCAATGGAAGAGATTTAACATTTGGGCCCATGAAAAAGTTATTGATCCTTTTCTGCTTCTATAGAGCATATTCTAGACTTTTTATTCTCTCTTTTAAGGCCTGAGCTTCCCCTTCTCCCATCAGACTACAGTTAGCTGCAATTTCCACAATGATTTGGAAGAACGTTCTTTACCCTGTCTTAGACATTGTAAGTCATTTTTAAGAGGCACACTCATGTTAAAACTTCCTTTCAAAGATCTGACACCGCCTTGGGATCTAAACGTATTGTTGCAGTCTATTGTGCATTCTCCATTTGAACCCTCTGCAGAATGTGATGTGAATTTTTTTGTCTTAAGACATTGTTTTTGGTAGCTATAACCTCTGCCAAAAAAACCTCAGAAATTCAGGCCTTGTCGTGTAAACCTTATCTGATTTTCCACAAAGATAGTTTCTTTACACACAAACCCCTCTTCTCCTCAAGATAGTCCGAGTCCAACATCAAGCAAGCTATTAATTTATCAGTTTTCCTTCCAAACTTTTTCAACAAAGGTGTAACTTTTCCTTACATTTACTAGACATTCACAGACTATTAGGTTTCTATCTTCACGGAACAAAAGACATTCGAAAATCTGGCCAACTATTTGTTTCCTTTTCCAGTGCAAAGTTTGGAAAGGCAATCAGAAAGGTGACTGGCCAGATGGCTAGAGGACTGTATTTCATTCATCTGTGATGAGAACAAAATAGCCTTGCCTAGGTCTGTGAAAGCCCATTCTACAAAGTCTGTAGCCACTTCAGCAGTTTTCCAGTCTAGAGCTTTAATGGATGATATATGTGCAGTAGCTACCTGGGCTTCTCCCTATATCTTTCTTACTCGTTACAAATTGGACTTGGTCTCTAGGGGAAGAGAATCCTTTGGTTCGATGGTGCTCATGAGTATCCGTCCAGGAGTCCATCCAAGGTCTAAGATAGCTGGGAACTCTGTCCATCATCTGTTGAGGATAAAATGAAGATGGACAACATCAGATAAAGAAGTTATGTACTTAACATAAGGTTCCATCTGTGTTGTCCATCTTTATTTTATCCTTGACTCCCCTCCCTCCATCACCCGGCCTTTAAAGGTTTTACTTTTTGGTGGAGTGGATTATATACCCTTAAATGATTCTGATCTTTCAAGCATAGTAGATATGGCTTCCAGTTGGGCTTCCTTTTCGATCATCTGTACATTCTCTGCAAACCCAATCTGAGGTAATTGTGAGAGAGGGATTGTGAGTAGAGGTGAAGGTTGAGTTTTGGCTGACTCTAGATGTAGCAACAGCCAAGTTGGTTCTAGTATCTGAAACGGACCCATCTGTCAAGGATAAATGGAGATGTACAACACAGATGGAACGTTAAGGTATGTATGTAACTTTTCATAGTTACATTCACTTGTTTACCCAGTATTCCCAACAGAGTATTCTGTAGGGAATTTTAAAGTCTGCCAAGATATAACACTCCCAAAACATAGTTCCTAGGTACCTCCTCCTTTTCCGTCATACCTGTAGCATTTGCCATCAACTTGAGGAATTATTTGGAGACTGCTTAGGGTATAAAGTATCTATGCAAATGCTTCCAGGCAAAAAAACTTAAATCTTCTAGACTTTGTTGCATATTTGGGAGCGATGCATATGTTCTTCCCTAGTTTTTGTGAATTGCATATGTAAACTCTCTCTTCCCAAGCTTTTCTGAACTCTTATGATTACTATAGTTATCATGCAGTATTTTATACGGCCTACTAATTATTCTTATTTTAGTAGCAGCTTCTGATGATCTTCGTGTTTCACTGTTGTAGCTATCCCTCCTGTACTAGACATTGTTGATGATGCCTTTTCGGAATCTAGCATGGCCCCTGACTCTCTACCTCCTGCTTCCATAAAACCTGATGGATATTACCGGGTTCCTTACTCTCACAAGTTCCTTTTCAAAAATCCTACTGCGGATTCTGAAAACATTTCACAGGGGCCAAAGGGCATTAAAGCTACAACTGCCAAAATTCCTACCCCCTCTGATAGAGACTCCAGGGCGCTTGATAGATTGTGTAAGAAGGTATACACTTCTGCAACTTTGGCCATTAGGGCCTTGAATTGCCAGTTTCATATGTTGAAGTATCAGCTGCATATTATTGAATTGCTTAAACAGAAAATTATGTTGACTCCTGCTTGTGCTGAAAATAAGGATTTACAGGATTTTATGCATTCTTCTGAACATTGCAATGTGGTTTTGATTCACTAGAGGCGTCTTGCAGGGCTGCAGTAACTGGGTCTGTATTTAGAAGGCATGCTTGGCTTAAGGAGCTATCCTTGCCAGGTCATGTTAAAGCAAAATTACTGGATGCTCCCTTAAATCAGGGCCACCTGTTTGGCAACAAGGCAGAAGAAGTTCTTAAAAAGATAGGGGGGGGGGGGGAGCTAAATCAATGCAAACTGTTAGACTTTTTACAAGTACAACCTCCAAGATTTAGTAGGCATTGGCCTTCTAAGAATTGGTCCTTTCCTGCCTCTTCCAGACCTTCTTAGTCCAAACCCAGATCCAGCAGAGCACCCAGGATTCAGTCCCAGGGGACGCACAGGACTAAGCAGTGGGAGGCGTCCACTTCCAAATTTGGGAGTAATAAAACTCCCCCCCTATGGTAAACTGTCTCAATGACTTTTTTAAAACTTCCAAGCCTTTCTCAACTGAATGCCCCTTTGGGGGGAAAGCTTGCACTTCATGCAAAGAACTGGGGGCTCATTACCCAGGACAAATGGGTTTTAAATAGTGTCCCAAGGATACAGATTTCACTTCTACACATCACCAACTCCAAGCGGTTGGCCGGATCTACCTCCAAAGCAGTGGGCAGAGGCACAAAAGCAAGTTCTCTCTCTCTCTTAAGCATAGGGGCTATTCAGTTGGTACCAGAAGAGAAAAAAGGACAAGGTTTCTACTCAAGATTTTTCCTGGTACCCAGAAAAGACAATTCATGGCTCCCTATCCTGGACCTGCCTACTCTAAACAGCTTTTTGTTGATTCCGAAATTCAAGAAGCTGACTCTTCACCAGTTGCTTCCTATACTAAGCAAAGATGCCTGGTTGGCAACACTAAATGTAAAGGAAGCATACCTGCACATCCCAATTGGGGAATCTTACAGAAGATACCTACGCTTCAAAGCAGGCTACGCACACTATCAGTTCTCTGCACTGCCCTTTGGCTTATCTACTGCACCCAGGATATTCAGAAAGTGCCTAGATCCAGTCATTGCATTTTACAGGCAAAGAAATATTCAAATATACCAATACCTGGACAATTGTCTAATTCAGGCAGAAAACCAAGACGTACTTTTCAATCATCTGGCTTTTATGCAGAGGGTGCTAATTTGTCTGGGCTACACCATAAACGAAAAGAAATCACACCTGGTTCCCTGTCAACAAATTATATTCCTGGGAGCAAGCTTGAATACAACTTCCCAGATGGCTTTCCTCATGCCAAAGAAACAAATTCACTTGACAATGCTATCTGCAAGGCAAATACTACAAGCCTTTGGGTTCATGGTCGTCTGCATTCTTCTAATTCCATATGCAAGGCTGCATATGAGGAAACTACAATGGTATCTAAAAAGCCTATGGTATCCGCATTCTCAGGATCTCGAAGCAATGATTCATATCATTCCTTGTTTACGTTTAGAGTTCCTTTGGTGGGCAGAGGCCTGCCACCAAAACATGGGACTACCATTCACACTACCCCCTGCTGCTCAAACCCTAACAGACGCATCAGACTATGCATGGGTGGGCGCACCTGGCAGGGAAGTGCATTCAGGGCAAATGGAACCCAATTCAAATGCACCTTCACATCCGTCCTAAAGAAATGTTAGTTGTACAGAATGCTCAGACAGCCTTGAAGAACCACATTCTTCCAGGACAATTAATGGTAAATACGGACAAACACCACTGTTATGTGGTACATAAACAAGCAGGGGGGTACACGTTCTTACCCCCTCTGCAGACTAGCCATGGCACTGTGGAACACAGCATTGAGCTGCCAAGTACATCTAAAAGCTCAACGCCTGCCAGGAAAACTAAATACACTGGCATATGGACTAAGCAGAACCTCATGGACCCACACGAGTGGAAATTGGAACCATGGGTTTTCAACATGTTGACAAGCAAATGGGGGAGCCCAGATATAGACCTGTTTGCCTCCCCTCAGAGCTATCAATTGAAAAAAAATTGTGCAAGGACTCCCCACAGACAAGCTTGGAAAGTGGATGCTCTGTCCTTCAGCTGGAAAAAGTTTATACCTTTCCTCCTCTGCTACAAAGTACTACTAAAGGTCAAGCAAGACAAACTAAGGATGATTTTGATTGTATCAGCCTGGCCATGCCAACACTGGTACCCCCTCCTGTGCAGTGTGTCACTGCTGGCCCCATGGCACCTGCCTCAGACTCCTACCTTGCTGTCTCAGCAGGAGAACCAGATTCTGCACCCTCAGCTTCAAACACTGAACCTGGCAGCCTGGCTAATTACCCAAGCTCTCCTTCACCATCCCTCAGTAAACCAGTGATGGATGTTATTTTAGAGGCAAGGAGGCCTAGTACTAGAAAATCTTAGCTGAAAAATGGAAAAGATTCTGTGCCTATAACCAATCTCAAGGGATGAGCACAGCAGTGTCTAATTTACCTCAGATTTCTCAGTGCTTAACTGAGATGCTTCACAAGGGCCTGTCTTTTTACCTCAGTAAAAATTCACGCCTCCGCCATTTCAGCTCATTATAACACAGAGCCTCCCCTTTTCTCTCTTCCACTGCTCAAGCAGTTCCTTGGAGGGGCCAAAAATGTAAGACCACACAGGAGAACTCCAACTCCTGCTTGGGACTTTAACTTTATATTGGAGAAACACACCCTTCCTCCTTTCGAGCCAGCTGCTACTGCAGATTTAAAATTCCTTTCTTGGAAAACAGCTTCTCTTTTAGCCATCACTTCAGCAAGAAGGGTATCTGAATTATAGGCCTTTATGGCAGTGGAGCCTTTCATCATCTTTCATGCGGACAGGTGTCCCTCAGGACCAATCCCTCTTTCATGCCAAAGGTGGTATCCAGTGTGGCCTTTAATCAGTCCATTCATTTGCCTACCTTCTTTCCTAATTCACAGAACAAAGGGAAACGGATACTGCACTCCTTAGATGTGCACAGACAACTTAGATTCTACTTGGACAGGTCTAAACATCAAAGGAAATCTGAACAACTGTTGGTGGCATTTGCTGCAGGGACAAAGGGGAAGGTTATTTCAAAGCGAACCATCCCCAAATGGATAGGCCGTTGCATTCACTTCTGCTATAAGCACCATGGAAAACCTGTCCCACAGGGGGATCAGATCCCACTCAACCAGGGCTGCATTTGCCTCTAGCCTTTCTCAGAGGCGTACCTACCAGGGACACCCTAGAAGCTTCTACTTGGAGTTTTGTATATATTTTCACCAAGCATTACCATTTGCCAATTTTCTCTAAATCCTGAGCTGGCTTGGCCACTGCAGTTTTGCAGGGCCTTATAGCTAGTCCTAATGCTATCTAAATTCCTCCTCCCATCCTTAGCTTTAGGAATCTACCCAAATGTAATGACTGCAACAGTGAAACACGAAGAACATAGTACAGTTGTGTACTCTTACCATAAATGTAGATGTTCGCGTGTATTCACTGTTGCAGTCCTGGTTACCCTCCCTCCAGCCCCCTGACTTCGTTTGGCCATACCTCTTCTCTCCTTTTCAATGCTTAAAAGCTTTTTGGTGTATTTGCTTTTTTGTTTGAGGCATAACCTTGTATATTTAAGATTTAAGTGCTTCCCATTAGGGGGTACCTGACATCTGGGGCAAGAAATACTGATGTAATGACTTCGGCTGCATGTTTTATACCCCTGACGTCACGGAAGAAGAGAGAGCAACTGATGCAGGACCCAAGACTTTGTTAATCAGGCCGACTGAGGGCTACCTGCAAGCAGATAACCCAAATGTAATGACTGCAACAGTGAAAACACTTTAACATCTGCATTTATGGTAAGTGTACACAACTGTACTTTCTACATTCAATAAAAACTCAACCAGTGCCTTTCTTTCCTTTTGGATTTCCCTACCCTTTTCTTTTGGTCTATACTGTCAGTCCCTGATTAGGGAAGGCAATCACTAGCCTGCAATAGAAATGTCTTGAGCCTCTTCCCATTCTGTTACCTTTCTTTCCTTAATTTGTTGCTAAAACCTTGGATGTTCTTCGTCTCACATTGCTGCAGTCATAACCTGGGGGTAGTCCGCTGTCCTCGGTCGGCACGAATACCAAAATGTTAGGCTGGCGTCGGTCATGGTCGCTCAGAACTGACATCAGTACGCAGTAGTACTTAAGCGCATGACCGACGCCATATCCTTAGTCTTTCTTGCCGCGTGGTCCGAAGCAGAAGCAATGTTTGCAAGTGCCGTTCAGCGTTCTGAAATTTTCGTTTTTCGAGTTTCAGACCGAAGACCAAGTTGGGCTAAGTACCCCGTTGGGGAATATTTTTGTCTTTTCTTGCCTCAGTTAATCCGGATGTCAGAAAAAGTTAATAATTGTATTTCTTGTGGGAAACAGATACCTCATAGGGACTATCACTCTCTCTGTATTCCTTGCTTGGGGCCTGAGCACGTAGTCGGGTGTCGCTTTAAGCTAGATTTAATAAGCGCACCATAAAACGCAGATTAGACTGTGCTAGGCTTGTTTTCGGTAAGCGGTGTAACTATAACATGCCATCGGATCCTCCGACGCCCGCTACCGCGAAAAAGCGAAAAGATAAATCTTTCACGTCTAAACCGGATGAGTCGTCCGTTGCGGACGCCGGTTCTATGGAATCTACGGTTGAATCTGTGGATCCAGCCGAGGTCTCGGCTGAATCCCAGGGGGAACCTCTACTTTTACAGGAGTTGGCCTCTCAGGAGTCAGGTCAGGCCAAGGGGGCTTCTCAAGTTTCTGTGGTTCCATCCTTACAAAAGGTTATTAGGCCTTCTACTTCTGTCACTAAAGGCCCTGCTAAGGCTAGACTTGGTCTTTCTGGTACAGGCCTTAGCCCTAGTTCTTCAGGCTCTGTTCCTAAAAACATATGTTGAAAATGGCAGAGTATTTGATTACTTTGATCAGGGGTTCTATGCCCCCTCCAGAGAAGAGGCCTAGGGTGGAGACAGATTTAGAGGGATTGGAGCATTCCTCAGATTACTCTGAGTCCTCAGCTGAGGATATCCAGGATTTTCCTCCCTATTCTGATTCAGATGCAGAAGATTCTTGTCCTTCTGCTTCTCCTCCAGAGGATTTTTCCTTTTCCGAAACCTTGCACTCCATGAGGGAGCATTTCAAGTGGGAAGGTCAGGATTTTCAGATTCTCGTAAGAGGCTTAGGGAATTTTGTTTTGCCACAACATAGACCTTTGGCTATTCCCCTGTTTTAGATGTTGTTCAGGATGTTTTTTCTGAAGCTTCCCTTAATCCGGATTCTTTACCCCCTGCCCTTGTCAAGCCAGACAGGTATTACAGAGTTCCAGAGGCACATAAATATTTGTATAAGAGTCCTAGAGCTGACCCGGAAACTATTGTTCAAGGGCCTAAGGGTGTCAGGGCTTCTGTAGTTAAGAATCCAGTTCCTCTGGATAAAGATGCTAGAGCTTTGGATAGGTGGGGTAAAAAGGTGTATACCTCCTCCACGTTAGCTATGAGGGCTTTAAATTGCCAGTTTCATATGCTGAAGTATCAGAACTTTCTGTTAGGCCAGTTGAAATCTAAGGTAGATGCTTTATCTGAGGGTATAGAGTGTAAGGAATTGCAGGACTTAGTTCATGCTTCAGATCAAGTTGGTAAGCATTCCTTGCAGTGTGGCTTCGATGCTCTTCAGTCTTCTTCCAGGGTGGCTGCTACTGGTTCAGTTATTCAGACACGCCTGGCTTATGCATCAGAATTTGTCAGAGCATGTTAAAGCTCGTATTTTGGATGCTCCTCTTCAATCTGAAGTTCTTTTTGGTTCTCCTGTGGAGTCAGTTTTGAAAAAGATGGAAGACAAAGCTAAGTCTATGCAGACGGTTAAGGAATTTTTGCAAGTGCAGCCCCCTAAGTTTAGCAGGAATTGGCCTGCAAGAGGATGGTCCTACCCTTCTTCGGATTTTCAGTCTAAGGGCAGGTCTAGACGTGGTAGGGGCAGGGCTCACGCTCAGGGTTCTTTCAGACCTAGGACTTGGAGTTCACCTGCACAATCTTCTGGTGAGGGCAGGGGTCAGCCTTTTCGTAAACAGACCCAATGACCTGTATCTCCAGCTGCCAGATTCTTCCAGTCTGGCAACTCCTCTAGGAGGAAAGTTGGCACTTTTCAAACAAAATTGGCATTTGGTCACCCAGGACAAATGGGTGTTGGACATAATAAATCAAGGCTACAAGTTTTACTTTCACACTTTTCCTCCTTTCAAAGGCATGCCAGATGTACCTCCTCAGCAAAGGCTGGAGGCTCACGAACAAATTTCTTTGCTTTTGCAGATGGGGGCAATCCAGGTGGTACCTCCATCAGAAGTAGGCCAAGGGTTTTATTCTCGCCTGTTCCTTGTACCAAAGAAAGGAGACACTTGGAGGCCAATTCTGGATTTGTCCATTCTCAATACATACCTAGACATTCCAAAGTTCAAGATGTTAACTTTACAGCAACTTCTGCCTCTGCTAGGCAAAGATCACTGGATGGTAACTCTGGATCTCAAAGAGGCTTATCTTCACATTCCTATCAGGCCCAGCTGCAGGAGATTCATGCGTTTTCGGGCTGGTACTTCTCATTATCAGTTCTCTGCATTGCCCTTTGGCTTATCTACTGCGCCAAGGGTGTTCACAAAGGTTCTGGCTCCTGTAATAGCTTTCTTAAGATTGAAAGGAATACAAATTTATCCTTATCTGGACGATTGCCTGATTCTTGCTCAAGACAAAGACAAGTTACTTCAACATCTACAGTATGTAATGGCAGTTTTAAGGTGCCTAGGGTATTCTGTGAACGAAACAAAGTCCAGTCTAGTACCCTCTCAAGACATGTGCTTTCTGGGTGTGAGACTGAATACAGCCTCTCAGATGGCTTTTTTGACCCAGGACAAACAAAGAAATCTTCACCTATACTTCCAGCAATTATCAGTACTGTCCAGGCTGACTGCAAGGACAGTCCTTCAAGCCTTGGGGTTCATGGCATCTTGCATTCTGGTACTTCCCAATGCCAAACTGCATATGAGGAAGCTACAATGGTATCTCAAAAGTGTATGGACTCAACACTGCCACGATTTGGACACTGTCATTCAGATAATACCTTGCATCCAGAAGGAATTCTTGTGGTGGGCTCAGGAATGTCACCTAAACAAGGGACTCTCTGTGACCCGACCAGAGGAGAGTCAGATCTTAACGACAGATGCCTCCGACCTGGCTTGAGGTGCACACTTCAATGGGAAATGGATTCAAGACACGTGGCCTCCCAAACTACAGCATTTGCATATCAACATGAAGGAGATGTTAGCAGTCCAATTTGCCCTGATGGCCTTCAAGGACCTACTTCAACCAGGACAGGTGTTGATTCAAACAGACAACACAACTGTCATGTGGTACATCAACAAGCAGGGGGGAACCCATTCTTACCCTCTTTGCAGACAAGCTATGATATTGTGGGAGACTGCTCTGAGTTTGCACATCACTCTTCAAGCAAGGTTTCTGCCAGGAGCACAGAACTCCTTAGCAGATGTATTGAGCAGACAAATTGTGGATCCCCACGAATGGAAATTGGATCCTCACGTATTCCAACAGTTGACAGTGGCTTGGGAACTCCAGACATAGATCTGTTCGCTTCTCCACTAAATTTTCAGCTGCCAAAATTTTGCACAAAGATGTTTCATCCAAAAGCTTGGAAAGTGGATGCTCTATCCTTCAGTTGGAACAACCTTCCGTCTATGCTTTCCTCCTCTGCCTCTCCTTCCCAGGGTACTCTTGAAAGTCAGACAGGACAAGCCTTGTATGATTCTAATAGCACCAGATTGGCCACGACAGCACTGGTATCCTCTGCTGAGGAGTTTAGTTCAGGAGCCTCCTTGGCCTTTGCCACCGATTCCTCACCTGTTGTCCCAGTCAAACAATCATTTTCTCAATGTCAGGGTACAGTCCCTGCATCTAACAGCCTGGCGTATTCTGTTTTAGACCCTGGGGGGTCTCAGCTTCCTCAACAGGTTTTGAATGTCATTTTGGAAGCCAGACGGCCTAGTACTAGAAAAGTTTATGCTGATAAATGGAGGAGATTTTTCTTTGGAGCACAGCAAAGAGCCTTGATGTCTCAGTGCCTAATTTGAGTTTTACACTACAGTACCTTACTGAATTACTAGACAAGGGTTTGTCTTTTCCTCCGTGAAAGTTCATGCTGCAGCCATTTCTGCTCACTATGATTGTGACCCTCCTTTATTTTCTCACCCTTTGTTTAAACAATTTCTTAGAGGGGCAAAAACATAAGACCCCACGAGAGCTCCTACTCCTTCCTGGGATCTCAATTTTGTGTTGGAAAAGCTTACTTTACCTCCTTTTGAACCTGCAGCTACGTCTGAGTTGAAGTTTTGTCTTGGAAGACTGCTTTTTGTTGGCCATTACGTCTGCTAGGAGGGTATCTGAATTACAGGCTCTCATGGCAGTTGAACCCTTCCTGATATTCCATAAGGATAGGGTGTCCTTGCGTACTAACCCTACTTTGATGCCTAAAGTTATTTCTAATGTGGCCTTAAACCAGTCTATTCATTTGCCTACTTTTTATGCTGATCCCCAAAATAAAGGGGAAAAAGTTTTGCATTCTTTGGATATTCACAGGCAGTTACGCTATTATTTGAGCAGAACTAAAGAGTTCAGGCAGACTCAACAGTTATTTATTTCTTTTGCTTTGGGTTCACAAGGAAAAGCTGTTTCAAAGCAAACTATTTCTAAGTGGATTGGCCATTGTATTGCTTTTTGTTCTCATCATGGAAAGGATGTTCCTGCTGGGATCAGACCTCATTCCACTAGGGCTACTGCCACATCTACTGCCTTTTTAAGGGGGGTAGCTACTAAGCATATTTTGGAGGCAGCTACTTGGAGTTCAGTGCACACTTTTACTAAACATTAGGATGTCCCTCTTTATTCCAAGTCTAGGGCTGGGTTTGCCACTGCAGTCTTACAGGGCATGTTAGCAGCTCCTAATGCTTTTTAGTTTGCCAGCCTCCCTTTACCTTTGCTTTGGGATTCTACCCACAGGTTATGACTGCAGCAATGTGAGACGAAGAACATAGTACAGTTTTGTACCTACCATAAATGTAGATGTTCGAGGATCCACATTGCTGCAGTCCAATTTTCCCTCCCTCCTTCCCCCCTATAGTTTGGGGTTGCTGTGTTTCTTTTGGGATAATTATTTTCTCTATGTTGGTTGTTGGGTATTTTCTATTTTGGCTATGGACTTTCCTTTTTAGGCTTTCTGACAACTGGGGCAAGAAAGACTGAGGATATGGCGTCGGTCATGTGCTTAAGTACTACTGCGTACTGACGTCAGTTCTGAGCGACCATGACCGACGCCAGCCTAACACTTTGGTATTCGTGCCAACCGAGGACAGCGGACTACCCCCAGGTTATGACTGCAGCAATGTGGATCCTCGAACATCTACATTTATGGTAGGTACAAAACTGTACTTTCCTTTGCTAGCTTCCTCCAGTAATTCCTAGCCCCCTCTTGTCTACTTGTGTATCCCTAATTGCAGTCATTCCTTATCAGCAGCATCTCCTTTCTCCATTCCCGTGTTTGCTTAGTTTTTTTATTCATAAAGTACCAGAAAGTGTACTGTTCTGTATGACTGTTTTTTCTCATTGAAGATCTGCTTCCACAATCCCATTCTTTATTTCTTAAATTAGCCCCCTTCATCATCATCCTTTCCCATCTTAAATTGAAACCTACTGCTTGTGTTGTGTAAGCACTTTAACTGTGTAATCTGTAAAATATCCCTTCAAGTCAGGTAATCCTGAACCACCTTGATGTTCGTGTTTCTCTGTTGCAGTCATTACTCTTGGGTTATCCTGCTAGCAGGCTACCCTCAGTCAGCCAAAATTCCAAAGTTTATTTCCGGCGTCGGTTGCTGTCGCCTCTTCCCTGACGTCAGCGCGCCAGGGGTGTAAATGATGCAGCCGACACCATTTTCTTCAGTCTTTCTTGCCGCGTGGTGCCCGAAGCAAAAGCAGTGGCAGACTCCTGAGATTTTCAAATCCGAATTTCAGAACCGAAGTCTTCATTAAAGCTAAGTACCCCGTTGGGGAAACTTTTTTTCTTGCTCCAGATCAATGTCAGAAAAAGTTAACAATTGTATTTCTTGTGGGAAGCAAATGCCTCATAAGGATTTTCACTCTTACTGTATTCCTTGCCTAGGCCCTGATCACAACGTTGCTAGCTGTCGGTTTTGTGCTAGATTTAACCAACGCACTATTAAGCGTCAGTTCGATTTTGCTTTTCATTACTTTGGCCGAAGATTTAATTATATAATGCCGTCGGAACAGCCGACGACCAGAGTTTACAAAAAACGCAAGGACAAGGAAAAGGATAGGCATCCGAGGTCCAAAACAGACGAGGCCTCTGCTAGGCCAGTCGCCAGTTCTCAGTGAGGTGCTTTCGCAGCCCCTGGCGCCCGCTACCTCAGAGCCACAGGCCGCCTCCGACTCCCACGTGGAGCCGACTGGGCCTCTGGATACTGAAGGTATTGGACACTCGGAAATCATTCCCTCAGATGGGTCCAGAGCCGCTGAGCAGGCATCGGCTTCTGAGGGTGTCTTCAGACCTACACAACTATATATTAAGCCATCTTCAGCTTCAAAGACTAAAGCAGCTCTAAAGACAAAGAAACCAGTGCAGCATTCTCCTACTCTGTCTACCATGCCTAAAAAACAGATGCTCAAAATGGCCGAAGACCTAATTACTTTGATCAGGGGCTCCCATCCCCCACCTGATAAGAGGCCTAGGCAAGAGACAGAGTATTATTCTTCTGATCAGGTTTCTATTTCCTCTGATTCCTCTTCTGAACAGGATTATTCCATGCTTCCCTATGAGAATTCTGATGCTGAAGAATCCATTCCTTCAGCCTCTCCTCCTAAGGATTATTCTTTTGGGGAAACACTGCATACCATGAGGGAGCATTTCCACTGGGAGAGCCAAGATTATTCTGAATCTAAGAAAAGGCTCCGGGACTTTCTGCTACTTCCTTAGCACAGACCCCTTGCTATTCCACCTGTTTTAGACATTGTAGGTGATGTTTTTTCAGAGTGCGGCCTGTCCCCTGACTCTTTACCCCCTGCACCTGCTAAGCCAGACAGATACTACAGGGTTCCGGATTCTCATAAATTCCTATATAAAAACGCTGCTGCTGATTCAAAAACTATATCTCAGGGTCCCAAAGGGGTTAAAGCCTCCACTGCAAAAACCCCTGTCCCCTCTGATAGGGATTCTAGGGCACTAGACAGATGGGGGAAAAAAGTATACACTTTGGCTGTAAGGGCTTTAAATTGTCAGTTTCATGTACTTCAATATCAGCAATATTCAATGTCACTGCTTAAACAGAAATTGTTGACAAATTCTGAATGTTCAGAGAACAAGGAATTGCAGGATTTATTGCATGCAGCTGAGCAAGTGGGAAAGCATACTTTGCAATGTGGTTATGATTCACTGGAGGCCTCGTGCAAGGCCGCTGTCACAGGTTCTGTTATTAGAAGGCATGCTTGGTTAAAGGAACAGAATCTGCCTGATCACGTTAAAGCAAAATTATTAGATGCACCATTGCAGCATGATACTTTGTTTGGTACTAAAGCAGAAGAGGTTTTGAAAAAAATGGAGGATAAAACAAAATTCATGCAGACAGTCAAGGATTTCTTACAGGTACAGCCACCCAGGTTTAGCAGGAACTGACCTTCTAAGAATTGGTCCTTTCCAGTGTCAGACAGACCACAAAAGAGGCAGATACAGGCGTCCCAGAGGCAGATCTCAGCCCCAAGGCTCATACAGGCCTAAACAATGGGGTGGTCCTACCTCCAAAAGCGGAGAAGACAAATCACAACCTCACAGGAAACGGTCACAATGACTTTCCTCTGCCAGATCCAAGCACTTTTCTTTTGGCAGCCCCCTTAGGGGGAAAACTAGCACTATTTTCATCAAATTGGCAAATGATTACCCAAGACAAATGGGTCCTGAACATAGTATCCCAAGGCTACAGGTTCCATTTTCACACACTACCAAGGTCAAAATGTATGCCAGACCTGCCACACAGTCAATGGGCAGAGGCGCAAAAACTAATTACAGCCCTCATGGACATGAGGGCCATTCAGCAAGTGCCACAACAAGAGCAGGGACATGGATTTTACTCCAGACTTTTCCTAGTACCCAGGAAGGACAGAACCTGGAGGCCAATACTGGAACTGTTTATACTAAATACATTTCTGGAAGTTCCAAAATTCAAGATGTTGACTCTACAGCAGCTACTGCCCATGCTGGGCAAGAAGGCTTGGCTCGTAACTTTGGACCTAAAAGAAGCATACCTGCATGTCTCAATCAGACAATCTTGCAGAAGATACCTCAGATTCATAGCTGGCTCAATGCATTACCAATTCTCTGCACTGCCCTTTGTGAAGACCCTGGGCGCAGTAGATAAGCCAAAGTGCCTGGCACCAGTAATTGCATTTTGCAGACAGAGGAATTCAAATATATCCCTACTTGGACGACTACCTAATTCAAGCAGAGAACAAAGACATTCTTCTAAAGCATCTGGCGTTTGTAAAAAAATTACTAACTGGCCTAGGGTACACAGTAAACGAAAATAAATCAAAACTTGTGCCTTCTCGAGAGATAATATTCCTGGGTGCAAGCTTAAATGCAACTGCCCAGATGGCTTATCTCACGCCAAACAAAAGCAACTGACTTCTTACTTCAAGAAATTGGCAACAAAAACCCACTTATCTGCAAGGAAAATCCTGCAGGCCCTGGGTTTCATGGTATCCTGCATTCTACTAATTCCATATGCCAGACTGCATATGAGGAAACTACATTGGTATTTAAAAAGTGTTTGGACTCAGCATTGCCACAGCCTGGAGACAGTAATTGCACTCGTTCCCTGCCTGCAACAGGAGTTTCAATGGTGGGCAGAAGCCGGTCACCACAACAAGTGTCTGCCATTCAGTTTGCCCACAGCCAGACACTGACAACAGATGCATCAGATTATGCCTGGGGTGCCTATATGGCAGGAAAATGTATTCAGGGCACATGGCCTGCAAACCAGATGCATCTTCACATCAATCAAAAAGAGATGCTAGCTGTTCAAAATGCCCTGACAGCTTTCAGGGACCTGCTTCATCCAGGACAACTACTGATAGAGAGACAATACTACGGTCATGTGGTACATAAACAGGGAGGTACACATTCCTACCCTCTCTGCAGACAGCAGTGACTTTATGGGACACAGCACTGGCTCTTCCAATTCACCTGCAAGCACAATTCCTGCCAGGAAAAACAAATACTCTGGCAGACAAACTAAGCAGAAACCTCATGAATCCCCACGAATGGAAACTGGATCCGCAAGTCTTCAGCATGATAATAAGGAAATGAAGATGCCCAGGCATAGATCTGTTTGCCTCCCCTCACAACTGCCAGTTGCAGAGATTTTGCACAAGGATTTATCACAAGCAAGCATGGAAAGTGGACGCCCTATCCTTCAGCTGGAAAAATTTAACAGTATATGCCTTTCCTCCACTACCTCTTCTTCCCAGGATACTCCTAAAGGTCAGACAAGAGAAGCCAAAAATGATACTGATTGTACCAGACTGGCCATGCCAGCACTGCTACCCAGTCCTAAAGAGCTTGACTCAAGGTCCAGCATGGATATTGCCTCAAACTTGTCACTTGCTGACCCAACAAAACAATCGGATCCTGCACAGCCAAATCAGGACCTTAAATCTGGCAGCATGGCGGATAATGTAACCATTCAGAACATTCTTCTTTCAAAAGCTGTTATGGATGTTATTTTGGAGGCCAGGAGGCCCAGTACCAGAAAATCTTATGCAGAAAAATGGAAGAGATTCTGTGCTTGGAACCGGGAACAAGGCGTTGACACGTATGTACCAAATATACCTCAGATTTTACAATACCTAACTGAGATGCTGAACAAAGGTCTTTCTTTCTCATCAATTAAGATTCATGCCTCTGCCATTTCAGCCCATTACAATACGGAACCATCTATTTTTTCTCATCCTTTAATAAAGCAGTACCTCAGAGGGGCCAAAAACATTAGGCCTCCAAGGAGAGCGCACCAATTCCGGCCTGGGACCTAAATTAAGTTTGTGAAAAACTCACACTGCCTCCTTTTGAGCCAGCTTCAACAGCAGATATAAATTTTTTATCCTGGAAAACAGCTCTACTCCTAACAATAACCTCTGCAAGGCGAGTCTTGGAGTTACAAGCACTCCTGGCTGTGGAACCTTTTATCATTTTTCATCCAGACAGGGTTTCTCTGAGGACAAACCCTACATTCATGCCTAAGGTGGTGTCCAGTGTGGCCCTCAACAAAACCATTCACTTGCCTACCTTTTATCCAAATCCACAGAACAAAGGTTAGAAAATTTTGCATTCTTTGGACATGCATACACGTGCTGTTACGTTTCTACTTTGTCAGAACTAAAGCTTTCAGAAAAAACTGAGCAACTTTTAGTGTCATATGCTGCAGAATCACAAGGAAAGGCCATCTCAAAACGGACCATTTCTAAATGGATAAGCCATTCCATCCGTTTCTGCTATTTTCAACATGGCAAATCAATGCCTAAGGGCATTAGGCCTCATTCCACCAGAGCAGCAGCCACTTCAGCAGCCTTCCTCAGAGGAGTACCAACCAAAGATATCATAGAGGCTGCAACTTGGAGTTCAGTGCATACTTTAACAAAGCAGTACCACTTACCTCTCTACTCTAAGTTCAGAGCAGGCTTTGCCACTGCAGTTCTGCAGGGCCTCATAGCGCCTCCTAATCCTATTTAGCCAGCCACCCATCCTCAGCTTTGGGATTCAACCCAAAAGTAATGACTGCAACAGTGAAACACTAACATAGTACAGTTGTGTACCTACCATAAATGTAGATGTTCAAGTGTGTTCACTGTTGCAGTCCAGGTTACCCACCCACCATCCCCCTTCTCTTTGTTGGGACCTTTCTGCATTTCTCCATCGTATACAACCTATTTAGTGTATTTGCTTGTAGACAAAGGGAATGTTATTTTTGTGCATGCATTTTTATTGGCATATTTTTTTCAGCCTACCAATTTGGGGGCACCTGACATCTGGGGCAAGAAAAACTGAAGAAAATGGCATCTGCTGCATCATTTATACCCCTGGTGCACTGACGTCAGGGAAGAGGTGACAGCAACCGACGCTGGACCTAGACTTTGGAATTCTGGCCGACTGAGGGTAGCCTGCCAGCAGGATAACCCAAGAGTAATGACTGCAACAGTGAATACACTCTAACATCTACATTTATGGTAGGTACACAACTGTACTTTCTTTAGGGAAGATCAGCTTATCCCACTTGACTTTTGCCGTCTTCCCCTTTCAAGTAAATTCAACTCTTTATTACTGTCCACAACTTCTCTGGTTGATGGTAATATGCCTGAATTCTGCATAAAACTAAAGGGGTTAAAAACATTTTCACTGCTTGTATCTTGCTGTCTATATCCATGGCAAGAACTTGAGTTTCTCTGTTTTTATATTATCTTTCATTTAGTCTCTTCCCACATGGCCTTTGCTGCTATAACTGAATCCATTTAGTCAGTATTCCTAAATCCTAAATGCTTCATTTTACCATGTCCCCATAAATGTGGGTATTAATGGACTAATTCATGTGTGGGTACATAAAACAAAGGTTATAGCTATAATCTGGCTTCATTAATTGTATATCCTGAAAAAAAAAACTGGGAACTGTTTTTGAGTGTTCCCTGGCACTGAGGTGTCCTTTTCTGGTTCCATTGGGTACAGACATATCTGCAAGTAAAGCCAACTTTTTTTAGTTACCATACCAATTATATCTTTAAATGTGAGTCCCTTATTTTCTTTACCAGTGGTTCTAAATGTAACACACACAAAGGGGAAAGAGGATACTCTTGCCTGACTCCTCTATTTAGACACATTATTAGCGAGGACTCCCCTACTTTAATTTTTGCCTCCGATCTTTTGTATATTTTAACCTTATTTTGCCAGGAAATGCAAATGCTTCCAGTGCCGTACTCCTAAAATCCCAGCTTCCACTGTTAATGCTTTCAATGCTTCAAGATCCACTAATAATAGTGGTATTTTCTTACATTCTGTTTCCCTTTGGATCTTCATTGTTTAATGTCAGATGTTTGCCTTCCTTCCACAAAACCACATTGGTCCATATCTATCAATTTTGGCATCACCTCCTGAGATTCTTTTGATTATAGACTTAAACACTTTATAGTCATGATTTAGAATTGAAATTGACTTGTTTGAAACTGGATCAGATGAGTCTTTACCACCTTTATGTAATAAAGCCACCACAACTTTTTCTCCTGGATATTGGTACCCCCCCTTAAAATACGGTTAATCGAATCCTTCCAGATCTTCATCGCTTTCTTCCCTCCTAACTTCCAGACTTTCACTGGAATACGATCTATTCCAGAGACTTTACTATGGATTGGTTGTACATCACCATTTTTATCTCATTTCCTGGTGTGTTAACTGTTAGTTGTGCCTCATCTATCTTTACCCTCTGCATATTTAAGTTTTCCATAAATATTTCCAAATGTACGTTATTTTTCCACTTCAGTGTTTGTTTTAAACAATTTTTCATAAACTGTCTAAAATACAAAAAAATTCTAATACCTCTACAGGATTTCTTTTTTTTTTTTCTTTCTTGTAGTAGACTCCCCAAGTTGGGCAACGACTCTTTATTTCTGTTGCTTAAGTTTTGCCAAAAGTTTTTGTGCTTTGGAGTTATAAAAAAAGCCATTTTTCTAAACTCGTGCAAATTATTCAGGTACTGTCTCATTTTCTCTTTAGTACTTTGCAGTTGAATTTCATTTTGTTCTGTGAGATTCCCCTTATTTTGGTTTGTCAGCCCCTGTAAATAATTGTCATCACTTCTTAGCCAGGCCTCTTTTTTTTGCTACCCTGTTTTAAACTAGTTTCCTTTTATTCCACTCTATCTATGACTTCTGGGGTACTTTATATTTTTCCTAAAAACTCCAGGAAATTTTCTACTACCCATTCCGTAAATGTCTTTCTCTGTAAGAGGTAGGTGGGGAAGCAACAGTGTTTCATCTTTACTTCATTACCATGCATTTTTATCTTGATTATTGGTGCATAGTCTAAAATATGATTTGTATTAAAGTTCTCCATTAAATGGACATGATGTCCTTCAAGGATGCATCTGCAGTCCTTACAAATGGGTTGTCCTGTCGTCAGGCAGCCCTTCGGTCGGCCGGATTCCAAAGTCTGGGTCTGGCCTCTGCTGGTGTCGCACTTCACCCGACGTCATAGCGGCAGTTCTTCGGGTATAAAGGCATCAGCCGACGCCATTTTCCTCAGTCTTTCTTGCCGCGTGGCGCCCGAAGCAGAAGCTGTTCGCAAGTGCCGGTCGGTCAGAACCAGAGATTACTACTACAAGTACTGAAGACTTCTAAAAAGCTAAGTACCCCGTTGGGGACTCTTTCTTGCCTCAGCCGATGTCAGAAAAAGTGAAAAACTGTTTAACTTGTGGGAAACAAATACCTCAAAGATTTACACTCTTACTGCTTAACTTGCTTAGGCCCAGACCACGACGTAGCAGCTTGCCTAGCCTGTGCTTCTTTCAACCGACGGACGCTTAGACGCCGGTTGGAATTTGCTGAAGAGTTTTTCGGCTCCACTTTTGCTTACATTATGCCGTCTGATGCTCCGACTACGCAAATTTCTAAAAAACGCAAGGAAAAGGACCGACACTCGCGGTCCGCGGTTTCGGCCGAAACCGCGTTGTTAAGCCGCGAGTGTCTCGGTTTCGGCTGAAACAGAGTCCACGGTTCTTCCTTCGGCTGAAAGCTTGCCACTTACCGAGGCCTCTTCCAGCTTGGCTGAAATTGCTACTGAAATCCCACCTGCTCTTACAGGTTCACAGGATTTATCTGATACTATCCCTTTGGATATTTCTACCCCTGCACGTGGAGCTGCTAGGCCTCCTGCATCCATGTCGATTAAGGCCTTTGCCAGGGCTAAAGCAGCAAAACTACCAAAACTGTGCCTGCTAAGACCCTCTCACAGGCCTAGTTCTAGTTCACAAATGCTTAGTCTAGCAGAGGATCTCATTTCTTTGATCCGGGGATCCCAACCACATCCAGACAGGGCCTCTCACCCACCTCCAGAGAAGAGGACTAGAGTAGAGCCCCTGAGCCAGTTTCTTCAGATGGCTCCTCTGATGAATCAGATAATTCAAACCCTCCAGAGGCCCGTTTTTCTCCTTATGAGGACTCTGATGCAGAAGAGTCCATCCCTTCTGCCTCTCCGCCTGAGGAATTTTCTTTGGGGAAACCTTGCATGCTATGAGGGAACAATTTCAATGGCAGGGCCAGGATTTTTCAGACTCTAGAAAAGGCTTAGAACCTTTTGCATTTGCCACAGCATAGGCCCTTAGCCATTCCTCCAGTACTTACTGTTGTGGATGATGCTTTTAATGATGCTTGTACTGCTCCTGATTCTCTTCCTCCGGCCCCTGCTAAGCCCGATAGGTACTACAGGGTTCCGGACACACATTATCATTTGTATAAGGCCCCTTTTGCAGATCCCGAAACTATCTCCCAGGGACCCAAGGCTGTAGCAGCTACCTCTACCAAAAAAACCCTCCCCTCTGAAAGGGAATCTAGGTCCTTAGAGAGATGGGGTAAAAAAGTTTACACTTCTGCTACTCTTTCAGCTAGGGCCTTGAACTGTCAATTCCACATGATTCAATATCAGGAATTTATGTTAGACCAGTTAACTAAAACACTGTCCTCGGATGAACCATTAGATAAAAAATCTGTACAGGAAATGGTACATAACATTCAGCAGGTCAGTAATCATTCCTTAAAATGCGGCTATGATGCACTGGAGGCCTCCTTTAGATCAGCCATGACTGCACAGTGATCAGAAGACATGCATGGTTAAAAGAGCAGTCCTTACCAGACCATGTTAAATCAAAACTCCTAGATGCTCCCATGGATAAGCTCAATTTGTTTGGCTCCCCTGCACAGCAGGTGCTGAAGAAGGTGGAAGAGAAAGCAAAATCTGTCCAGACAGTCAAGGATTTCTTGCAAGTCCAGCCTCCAAGGTTTAGCAGGAACTGGCCTTCCAAGAATTGGTCCTTTCCAGACACCTCCAGAGCTCCGAGAGGCAGGAATAGGCGCTCAAGAGGCAGGGGTCAATCCAGAGGTGCCTACAGGGGTCGTCAGTGGCAGGCTAACAACCAGCGAGGTACAGCCACAGATCCAGCCACCACCACTTCCACAGGACAATCACAGTGGCTTGGCTCTGGCACCGCCTACCAGGGAACAACTAGAGGCACCCTTAGGCGGGAAGCTAGCCTTATTTTCAGTAAACTGGCATTACATCACAGGAGACAAATGGATTTTACAGACAATAAACCAAGGTTACAGGTTTCACTTCCATACTCTACCAAGGAAGAGAGGAATGCCAAACCTACCTCCAAATCAGAAGACAGAAGCTCTACAACTAACTTACTTACTAAGGATGAGAGCTGTAGAAAGGGTACCATCTATGGAACAAGGGCAAGGATTTTACTCCAGACTCTTCCTGGTACCAAGAAAAGAAAACCAATGGAGACCTATTCTCGACCTGTCCGCTTTAAACACATACCTCATTGTTCCAAAATTCAAAATGCTGACCCTACAGCAGCTTCTTCCCATGCTGGGCAAGGAGTCTTGGCTGGTAACTCTAGATCTCAAGGAGGCATACCTGCACCTCCCCATACGACCAAATTGCAGAAGATACCTCTAAGATTTCTTGCATTATCAATTCTCAGCATTGCCCTTTGGCTTATCTACTGCGCCCAGGGTATTCATGAAATGCCTGGCATCAGTAATTGCTCATTGCAGGCTTCAGGGAATTCAAATTTACCCTTACCTGGACGACTGCCTGTTACAAGCAGACAACAAAAACAAATTAACAAAAGATTTGGAAAGGGTCATTCATCTACTGCAAGCCCTGGGATACACAGTCAATATAAAAAAGTCAAGGCTGATACCATCCCAAAGGATAACTTTCTTGGGTGCAGATCTGGACACATCAAAACAAATGGCATTCCTGACAGTAGAAAAACAGGAGCAACTCCCTATCTACTTCATGGCATTAACAAAGCAGAACCAGCTAACAGCAAGAAAAGTCCTGCAAGCTCTCAGCTACATGGCATCCTGCATAATATTGACTCCACATGCCAGACTACATATGAGAAAGTTACAGTGGTATCTAAGGAATTTATGGTCTCAGCACAAGCACAGCCTAGAAACCAAAATTCCAATAATTCCATGCCTGAAGCAAGAATTCCAATGGTGGGCTCAGGCCTGTCAATCAAACAAGGGACTGCCCTTCCACAGCACACAACCAAGCCAGACCATCACAACAGATGCCTCACACCTCGGTTGGGGGGCACACATGCTGGACAAGTGCATACAAGGCTTATGGACTCAAGACCAGCTGCACCTACACATAAATCAAAAGGAAATGCTGGCAGTAAAACTGGCAATTCAGGCATTCCGGCCATTTCTTCGACGGTCAACTGCTAAGGACGGACAACACCGCAGTTATGTGGTACATCAACAAACAAGGAGGCACACATTCATGCCCTCTATGCCGGATGGCAATGGACCTCTGGAATGTGGCACTGAGCTTCAACATTCAGTTACAAGCAATTATTGTGCCAGGAAAAGAAAATACTCTAGCAGACATCCTAAGCAGAACTACCACGGATGCCCACGAATGGATGCTGCATCCGGACATCTTCAAAACCATTACAGGGAAATGGGGACTACCAGAAATGGACTTATTTGCATCCCCACACAATCACCAACTGAAAAAATTCTGCACAAGGACGTACCACCCACTTGCTTGGAAAGTGGATTCCCTATCTTTCAGTTGGAAAAACCTGACAGCATATGCATTCCCACCTCTTCCTTTGATGCACAAGGTGCTATTGAAGATCAAAGAGGACCGTCCAAGGATCATCCTGATAGCTCCAGACTGGCCAAGGCAACATTGGTACCCATTACCGAGGAGTATGTCTCGGGAACAAATATGGCCTCTGCCCCTGGTTCCCTTGCTGTTAACACAGAACAACTTCAAAACCCTGCATCCAAACCTGAAAACACTGCAGCTGGCTGCCTGGAACATTGCATAAGATCAAATAACCCGGATTTATCTCAAAGGGTTAAGGACATTATCTTGGAGGCTCGCAGACCCTCAACAAGAAAAAATTATTCAGCGAAATGGAAAAGATATCTCATTTGGAGTACTGCAAAAGGAGAGAATGTGTCACTTGCAAACATACCTAACATCCTGGAATACTTGGCAGAGCTCTTTCACAACGGCCTGTCCTATTCTTCCATTAAGATTCATGCATCAGCTATTTCAGCAGAATACAACTTTGATCCTCCAGTCTTCTCTCATCCTCTGCTCATGCAGTTTCTGAGAGGAATTAAAAATGTAAAACCACCTAGGAAGCCACCACTGCCAGCATGGGACTTGAACTTTGTGCTAGAAAAGTTGACACTCCCTCCTTTCGAGCCAGCAGCTACAGCAGATTTACAGTACTTATCATGGAAAATTGCTTTCCTGCTTGCAATCACTTCAGCAAGAAGGGTATCTGAGCTACAGGCATTAATGGCAGTACAGCCCTTCCTGATCTTCCATCAAGATAGTGTCCATGAGAACTAATCCTACTTTTATGCCAAAGGTGGTCTCCAGGGTATCTTTAAATCAAGCTATCCACCTACCTACATTCTTCCCCAACCCACAGAACAGGGGAGAAAGACTGTTGCATACCTTGGATGTACATAGACAATTACGGTACTACCTGGACAGGACCAAGAGCAATAGAAAAACTGACCAGCTACTGGTAGCATATGCAACAGGAATGGAAGGAAAAGCAATTTCAAAACAGACAATCTCTAAGTGGATAGGAAATTGCATTAAATTTTGTTACTCCTACCATGGGAAGAAAACTCCAGAAAACATCAGGCCTCACTCTACAAGGGCTACGGCCACTACCACAGCTTTTTTACGAGGAGTGGCTACCAAAGACATTTTAGAGGCTGCTACTTGGAGCTCCGTGCATACATTTGCCAAGCATTATAATTTACCTTTGTACTCCAGATCCCGAGCAGGTTTTGCCACTGCTGTTTTGCAAGGGATCTTAACTACACCATAATCTTATTTCTCCTCCTCCCCCAGTTTGGCTATGGTATTCTACCCATTTGTAAGGACTGCAGATGCATCCTTGAAGGACATAGTACAGTTTTGTACCTACCATAAATGTAGATGTCCGATAGGCATGCATCTGCAGTCAGGATTACCCACCCTCCTTCCCCTCTGTGGTACTCCTAGGGTATTTGCCCATCTTGTAGCTAGCTGGGGGAATCTATTATGGTGTATTTGTTTGTATATATGTACATACATGCTTATTTTTGTTTGCTCTCTACTATTTGGAACCATTTGCATTTATCCAAATTAAGCCTTCCTAGAGGGCACCTGGCATCTGGGGCAAGAAACACTGAGGAAAATGGCGTCGGCTGATGCCTTTATACCCGAAGAACTGCCGCTATGACGTCGGGTGAAGTGCGACACCAGCCGAGGCCAGACCCAGACTTTGGAATCCGGCCGACCGAAGGGCTCCCTGACGACAGGACAACCCATTTGTAAGGACTGCAGATGCATGCCTATCGGACATCTACATTTATGGTAGGTACAAAACTGTACTTTCCTGTGAAGTATAATTTCTGTCAAGTCTAGCCTAGTTGTTAGTACCTTGGGGGCTAAACTGTAAATTCTCTGTGTTCCTGCTACTGAAGCTGCGTCTTTCAGAAGGTTCTTCAGAAATTTACCATCTCTTGTTGTAGTTTCCCTTCTAGGCCTCCCAGATGCATCCTTATGGCTGCAAATCAAATTCTAATTCTTAACCTATAAGTAGTAATTCCTGCTGAAAAGATTTATTTCTCCCAAAATTTTTAAAGCTCCAAAATAGCAGTTTTAGCCAGTGTAATCCTCATCCCTTGCCAGTAGCTGTTATCTTTTTTTTTTTTTCTCTCTCCTGTTACTACTGGAGTTTGTCTGGCAATTGGTATAAGTATTCCTCTTTTCCTATGTCCTTGATATTCTGAATATCTATCCTGAAATTCTTTATCAAATTCACATGCTCAATTCTTTCTAAGCATGTCTTCTGTAGCATTAGTATTTGCACTTTGCATTTCTTAAAGGGACAATCCCAGAGGCTAAAATTCTGACAAAGAAACTTGTCCCGATACCTCCCAGTTGTCACCACCCACTTACCATGTCATCATCAACCCTACTCATGGTTTCATTTTACTTTATGTAGCCCTGTTTTTATTCCTTCTGGTGGACACAATTAACAATGTTCATTTCCTTTCAAAGCTTTCAGTCCCTGATCACTGGGAAGCAACAAGGTTATTACATTTTTTTCATGCTTGTGGTGGGGTGGATAGGGAAGACTGTTTACTTTTCACTGACTCGTCAAAAACTTATCTTAATTGAACTGTTTTATTTATTCTGCGTAGCATTATTGTGAGCAGTATGATCAAAAGATTACAGTTCAGTGAATTCATACTAAATCTTAGCAGTCTCTTGACACTTTTCCCTTACTCTTTAGTAAAGATCTGAGTTAGTGTGTAAAACTATTACAGGTTGCTGTACTGTACAGCCCTCACTGTGACAGTAAGTTTTGGACTTCATTGTTTAAAATTAAGTCTATTCCTTGTGTGTCATACGTGTTTTAATAACTGGTCAAAAAAACATTTCTCTTTGCTAGTATTAAGAGAACAAAAAAAAAACATGAAAAAAAGACTGCTTTTACTACTGCTTGAAACTTGCATCATTTTAATGCCTTCTTCGGAGCAGGTAGCAGTTAATCATGTAGCATTTGGCTAGCGTTCAGAAATCTGCACCAAATAAAATAATGCAATTAACAGAAAAGTCTGTTTACTAATATTTTAGATTTGCATTGCTCGTACGGTTTCCTGCAAGGTAGTAGCATATTGACAGTACAATTCCTGAAGGGCTACTTTTCTCTGTGGATAAAAAGCACAGGTGGAACTTGTGTATGACTCAGTGAGAGCTGTTGAGTACAACTGCAGTTAGAAATGAAATTTGACTAAGACCATTGAAACTTCCTGAAAGCACCCTCCCCAACCCCCGCAGTCAAAGCTGGGACATGCTCAGAAAGCCAAACTGAAAATGTATAAACAAAGACCAGAATCAAAACAAACAAAATCTCTGGGACTGTCCCTTTAATATAATAGAGTATTCTTTCCTTTTTGTGTATATCTATGAGTTATTCACATTAGAGGATAATATGGAAAGTGTTGCCATTATGGTAAGAAATAACTATTCCCACCTTATGTATGTCACCTTTTTCAGATGTCTAATTCCAGCTTTTTTGATATGTGCACGTATTTGTTTGGCAGTTTAATCCTTTATATAGTTTTTTTTCTTATCCGTATTGGAACCTATGCCACATTTTACGCTATTTTTTTTTTTTTTTTAGGGTTGTAATTAAAACAAACCTCCCAGAACCTGTTGATTTAATGCAAACACACACAACAATGTACATCTTCAAATAATGAAGTTTAACTCTCCTGATAGGAACATTTGTGCAAAACAGACAGCTGTTAACACTGGCCTTGGTTAACTTGAAATTGAGGTTATCCATTCTATGACTCATGTTATTGCCTTTGCTTTAATTGATTGTTGTCTGTTGTTTTTCATCTTTATGTCCCCCCCCCAGTTTTGAAAACTCCTTGCATACTTTCATAAGTCATTAATCTTTTAGCTTTTAACACAAATACTTGCGAGAGATGCAGCTATTTAGCCAAACTGGAGGCTGAGCTCTCTCAACTCAGGACTGGCAAGACCAGACAGGAGGAGAAGGCAACTACACACACCACAAAACCAGCCTCACATAATGCTACCACTCCACTGAATCAAACACATAAACACACAAAGACATACTCGGAGGCTCTGAGTAAAAATTTACCTAAACAGCAGAGGCCTCCAAAGCAGACACCCAAACAACTGCTACCTCAAGACACCCCACAAGCAACACATAAACCACAAAAGCAGTGCCAAAGCAGCTTCCCAGCCCTGAAGGCCAAATACAACACCAAACATTGTCATAGGTGACTCAGTCCAGGCTGAACAGAGAGAGGGTCAGGGGGTCTGGTAAGCTGCCTACCGCTAGAATCCGCCACATAACACAAGCACTCGGGTCACTCCACAGCAAGTACAAATATGACAGTCATTGTCCATGCTGGTGTGAGCGACCTGAGACTGGCCTCCTGACTGACTGCAGAAAAGAGACATAGAGGAGCTCTCTGATTATGTAGCCCAGGCAGGTATGACCTAACCCTGAGCAGTATCCTTCCTTCACCAAGAATGATGCCACAATATAGAGACAAGATGATCAGCTTTAACAATTGGCTTAATGTCTGGTGTCATTCAAAGGGATCAGTGTCTGTCTGCCTGGGATGACATGCTTGACAAGCCACGCTGCTGCACCTGTCACCCTGGGGGATTCGGATATGGCTAAGGCTCTTGCCACCCCATAGTGCCTTTTTAGGCAAGGCTCAAATTCTAAACCTACCACCCTAGAAAACAAAAATGGGAAGAAATTGAGGGTAATGCTGCTCAATGCCAGAAGTCTAAATCTCAAAATGCCTTTTCGAGGCCCTTCTCAGTATGGAGAACATCGATGTCTGTGCTGTAACTGAAACCTGGTTCAAGGCTCCTGAGAGCACCCGGCACTATTAGGTTTTACCTCATCATGCGTTTCGGCCCCAAACCGGACCACTCCACAAAAGGAGGGGTGTATCCATATTCATAAGATACTCACACCTCCAGGTTGGTGGCAAGCATGAAGCTTCGAAACCATCCAGGTGCAACTAACAAATAGCAAAACTGCTCTACAAATTGTAGCATGCTACAGGCCACCCTCTCAAACTCAGGAACCCCACACAGCCTTCCTGAAGACACTGGAGGGTATAAATGTATCTCCAAACACCATCATATTGGGTGACTTCAACTACCGAATATAGACTGGGAACATTACTCAAGCCTAACTTTCTAGCCAACGGTTCCTGGAGTTCATAAATTCAAATGCCATGGAACAGCTAGTCACTGTTCCCGAGAGGAGAAAATATACTAGATCTCATTGTCACAAACATGGGGACAAAATGCTCCACGGAGAAGTATATCCCTCATTGGTGAGATCTGATCATAAACTAATCTCACTGGAAATCCACATCCCTCCCACCCCAAACAAAAAGACCATAGTGAAGAACTTCTCTAAAGCAAACTTCACACTACTCCAAGACTGGTGTGGTATCCTTCAAGGCCCTGTCAGGAAACCACAACCCAAGCTAGGAAGCCCTTACAAATGCCTTCTATGAACACCTCCAGGACTGCATGGATCAGGCAATCCAAAATAAAACCAAGGCTCTTTCCACAAAGGGCGTCCAGTCTGGTGGACCCCAGCCATTAACAAACTTTACAATAAGAGGAAAGCTATTACATGATAGAACAAAATCCATAAAGGAAGTCACCCCTGATCATTATTAGTAAAAATTACGAGCACTCATAAAATCAACTAAGGGCAATTTTGAGAAAAATTGCCATGGATTCAAGGACAATCATAAGGCCTTTTTCAGCTATGTTAGGAACCTGGGTGGAAACTCACAGATATGCTCAGAATTCCAGTCAAAATGATACAAAATCACTGAACCCACAGACATTGCCAACATACTGGCAGACAGGTTCAGTGCAAACTTCACCCCTCTCCCCTAAAGGAGAGATAACTATCCCAGCCGAGTGTAGCCTCCCGGACATCTCAAATGAGTGAAAGCTGCTCTCTCTAAAGCTAAAACACAGCATCAATGGGACGGATGGTGTCCCCGGCTGTGTGCTACTGAGGAATTAAACCCACGCATAAAAGGCAGCTGTTTAGGCAGCTGTTTAATCTCAGCCTTACCACAGGATACGTGCCCAAGGGGCGTGAGGCGGCGGCAACTGTGGTCCCACTCCACAAAGGTGGCCTCTACGGACCCTGGTAATTACCCCCATAAGCTTAACAAGTCTAGTCTGCAAAGCTATGGAGTAATGATCATAATGGAGCTCATAAACAAAGATATAGGGACTTGCAGACATTGGACCCGACCCAGTTTTTGTCAAGGGAAGATCATGCCTTTTGAACTTGGGCGACTTCTTGAAATAGTCACCAAGGCCATTGATGAGGAAAGGCAGTCCATACAGCCTACCTTGACCTTTTGGAAGGCTTTCGACACAATACCCCACTTGGGTATTGTAGAAAACTTACCAGCTTAAATGTAAACCCATATGTCACAAGATGGGTTGCAAACTGGCTTAAGGACAGAACCCACAGGGTTAGAGTTGCTGGCGCTGTGTCAGACTCCAAGCCGTCACAAGTGGTGTCCCACAGGGCTCGGTCCTTGGCCCCTATTGTTTGGCATCTACTTCTCAGTACAGGCCAACATGGGAGGACTTTGGCTGACAAAGTTTGCAGATGACTGCAAACTGCCATAGTAGTGGAAAGTGCATCGGACACTGATATCCTTCAGAAGGGACTCACGGAAACAGATAGCTGGTGCCAGAGCCATGGCCTGAAGTTAAGCGCCAAAAATGTCCTTACCCTTGGGAAAACAAGGTAACCCCAAGCTACCATATACGTGGCAATCCACTAAGCACAGAAGAGGTTATCAGGGACCTGGGGACCCAGGTTGACAGTGGCCTTTCTTTTGACACTCACATTGCTAAAGTGGTTAGAAATACCTTCTTCATTGCCCACCTGATCACAAGGGATTCAGATTCATCCAGATCTAGTGAGGTCATTGTTCCCTGTACTCTTCACTTATCAGACCAATGATCGAGTACAATGCCCATTAGGGATGTATCTCACCCGACATCTGCAGCAATGAGACCCCAAAAGTTCCTCACCAAAAGGATAAAGGACTCCAAAATCTGTCATATGCTGCCAGATTGAAGAAACTCCAGCTCTATTCAGTCGCGCCGTCTGCTCAGAGGTGACATGTGCCTGACATACAAGGCCATGTCCAACCGAATTAATGGACATGCTCCACCTCAAAATCCAAATCCACCAAAACCACTAGAGCAGCGACTTAAACCTTATACGGATATAAATAGGGCGTGCTGGAGGGATAGATTTATCACTCAGAGACTCCCTATGCTGTGGAATAAAATCCCGGTCCATGTGAGGCAGAGCACCTCGCTGACTCTGTTCAAGAGAAATCTAGACCTGTGGATGGGAGATCGTAGGTTTACCCCGGGAATCATCTCTGGGTCACTGCTGGACAGAGGCACAACAAACTAATGGGCACAGTATTTTTTCATATAAGGGGTGGCGTAAGCCACAATAATTTGGGCTAGGCTTATAAATGCCTTAGGGCAGATAGCCTAGTATAAACCTATGAACCTATAAACCTATGAAGAAACTAGTGATCTGAAGTAGGCAGACTTCATTCGTCTGCAACCTGTGGGTATCGGATCCGACCTCGGATCCGAGCCGGCAATTCAAAAGCTTAGGCTCCGAGCTCCTAGCTCCTCCCTCTTACCCATAACCCCTTGCCAAGCCCTGACTGACCTCAGATTTCGTTTGCCGCTTTTCAAGTAGCTACGGAATTCCAGAGCTCCTGGCGTTGGTGAAAGATAAGATAGTTTTGACTAAAGTTTTCAAATTCTTTAATTTCTTTCTTGTTTCAGATAGTTTAGTGTGTGTTTAGGCTTTCCTCTCTCTTTTGTTTAATTTTATCGGGTTTTGTAGTGTTTGTGTGTGTTGTGTGTTAGGCCTTAGGGTTACTATGTCGGAAGCCCATAAGGCTGTGTTTTCAAAATGTGAGTGTGGCCATAAGCTATCCCCAGCAGATGGCCACACTCAAGTCATGCTTGGGGTTGAACACCTGTCATCTGGTTGTACCATTTGTGCAGGGTTCAACCCCGGCTTTGAGGAACGGAGGTCGGTTGGTGCTGGCGGGTCTTTTACCAACAGATACCGCCGCCTCTGCCCCTTCCACTCAGCAACCTGTTGCTGTGAGTTCTCCCCCTCCGGCTGGGACTCAACCTCCCTCAAAGTTGCCGGAGGGGAAGGATTCTTCTAAGGAAAGACAGAAGGAGAGGCACAGGGAGAAGCACCACAAGAGGAGAGCCGAAACTTCCAGTTCGGCTCCTCCGCCTAAGCGGGCCTCCCCTGTGCCTTCTAGCTTTCCTCCTCCTCGGCTCCACTCCCCTCGGTTCTCTCCTGGACCCGAGGAGGAGGAGGCTAGCCCTTCCAGGAGGTCACCGAGGCGGCTCTCTAGGTCCGCTTGGTGGCCTCCTCTAGATCAACCTTTTCTATGAGCGAAGCTGATATGGACCGGATGATGAGGAAATTCATCCAGGCCCAAATGCAAATGGGAGTGCTCCTAGCCCCCATCCGGGAGGGCTTGACCCTTTTTTCGCCCTTAGCTCCTTCTCCGACCCATACCACGGGTTCGGAGCTATCGGCGCCGTGCAGATTTGGATCCGGGGGTGGGTCGGATCCGATAGGTCGGCGCACCTCGGACCCGTCCCATCCCTTGAGTGCTTCGGGTACCGGACCCGACCTCGGAGCCGAGGGCCGAGCCTCGGATCCGAGGGAGCTGGTGTGTCTTCGGCTCTGTCCAGGTCGGAGCTCACTGGTCTCTCGGATCCGACGGTTTCGGCTCCGACTCCGATCCGTACGTCGGATCCGAGTGGGGGTCGGCTCTCTGGGCTTAGAGAAGCTGGCTCCCCCTCGGCTTTCAACGTTATGGAAAGGGCACTGTCGAGGACATCCGGACCCCCGGTCCCTGCCACGGCTCCATCCCGCACTCCATTGCAGTTGGGCCAGGCCCCCACCAGCCGGTCCCAGGGACAGCCCGCCTCGATGTCCCAAGCGGTTCCCTTGGAACATCCAACGGCTGAAGAGTACTCCTCGGACAGCCCCGATGAAGTACCTCGAAGCGTAAGTGCAAGAGGAGGCACATGGACTCCCTGAGTCCGTCACTGAAGACACGGACTTGGATGAAGGGAAGGCTCCCTAGGTCACCCCTGAGGAGGCGTCTCATTTGGAGACATCATGGAGATGTTAAGGATCAGGGGGTGGTCTGCCCCAAGGCTTCTTCGGACGAGTCTGTGTTCTTGGAGGCATTCGAGGGCCCTTCTACCTCTTGGGTGTCCTCCTGCTGACCCCCTGGTGGATCTTATATCCATCAGGGCGTGGAAGGATCCGGACACCATTGAGCCTATCCCTAAGCGCCCGGACCGCATTCTTTCTCCTCCATCAGACCGCACCCACTGGAGTAAGGGTCCCCCAGTAGATGCCATGATGATGGCTGCAGCCACGAAGAGGGAATTGGCCCAGGAGAGTCCCTCCGTCCATCCTCCGGGCAAGGAGTCCCGTTCGATGGATCGCATTGGGAAGCGAGTTTTTAGTTCAGCGACCTTCTCCTTGAGAGCGCTGAACTACATGGCACATGTCATTAGGATGCAGCGGGATCTGATTAAAGAATACGCTGCATCTCCCGAGTCCATCTCGAGTGAGGATAAACAGGTTTACTCCACCCGAATGGCCACTCTCAGATCAGTATCCAATACATCTATGCGGCTGCTGTCTCATGCTACTGAGGGAGCCGCTAGAGCCAGCGGAGCAGGCCTAGTCATGAGGCGACAGGCCTGGCTCCGCCATTGTGATTTTGCAGAGCCCTTCAAGGCGACCTTCGAATGCCCCTTCGATGGTTCTGCCTTGTTTGGCAAGACTGTTCGCGAGACATTAGTCCAGAGCGAAAAGGACGGGAAGACGCTGTCTGCCGTCGGAGTCCGCTTCTCAGCTCCCCAGAGGTCCTTCTCTAAGAACCAAAAGGGACAGAAGAAGATGTGGTTCCGGAAGTCGCAGCAGTCCCAACCTGCTCGGGATAACCAGTCGTTCCGTAGCAGAGGAGGACGGGAGGTCGTCGTGCCAGAGGCAGGGGCTCCTGGCAACTTTGGGTCCAGAGAACCCTTCTCTGAGAGACCCACGCAGCAGCCCTGAAGGGTTGCCCGGCTGTCCGTCTCTGGAGGCAGTCGGGGTTTTCGATGCACCTGACTTCTTGGGAGTCCATAACAACAGACAGTTGGGTGCTTCGAGTTATATCCAGAGGATATTCAATACCCCTATTCAAGATTCCCAAATCTCGCAGCCTCCCAGATGTTCCACCCGACCAAGGGAGGCAGCTATCGAAATCGAGCAGCTGCTAGGAAAAAGAGCCATCCAGCGTCCCCCCAGATCAAACCGGATTAGGTTTTACTCCAGGTTCTTTTGGTGCCAAAGAAGACGGGGACTTAAGACCAATCTTAGACCTTTCCCAGTTGAACCTGTCAGTAACCAAGCAAAAGTTCCGGATGGTCACCCTGCAATCTATACTCCCTCTTGAGGGAGAACGACTGGATGTGTTCCATAGACCTCAAGGATGCGTACTACCACATTCGGATGGACAGACGATCCAGGAGGTTTCTTCGCTTCGGCTGGGAGCCAGTCATTATCAGTTCAGGGTCCTCCCTTTGGTCTCACCTCAGCCCCCAGGGTGTTTACCAAGGTGCTAGCGGTGGTAGCGGCCCACCTGAGGCTCCAGGGATTACAGGTCTTTCCGCACCTGGACGACTGGCTCCTACGGCATCATCAAGGCATCTTCTGTGCTCAGCCAGGGATTACTTTCTTCAACTAGCACCAAGGCTGGGCATCACGATCAACTGGGAGAAATCTTTCTGAATCCCACTCAAATTATAGATTTCATAGGAGGAAGACTAGACACCAGATCAATGCGAGCCTTCCTCACCCCAGACCGTATCGCCAGCCCGAAGTGTCATGTGACAGCGATCCTGCAACCATCTCCAACTGCAGCTTCGGGTCCTGATGGCCCTAGGTTCTATGGCGGCAGCTATCCCGCTTCTAATTCATGCCCGTTTCATGCGGGTTCCTCAATGGACCCTTCAAGTTCAGTGGTCTCCTCTTTGTTCGTCTCTAAACGCTCGATTGCGGTCAGCAGAGCGTGCAGGGACTCCCTTCTGTGGTGGCTTCTTTCTCCGGAGCCCTGGCAGGGAGACCTTTGCGCTGCATTTCCCGAGCCACAGTGACCACGGACGCTTCTTGCCTCGGGTGGGGGCATTCTGCGGGAAAGATTGTCCAAGGCACGTGGAATCCCACAGAGACGTCATTGCATATAAATGTCCTGGAAATGAGGGCGGTGCTCCTAGCGTTGCAAGCACTTCACCACGTTCTTCCTTCAGGGACTATTGCGATTCAGACAGACAACATGTCGGTAGTCTGGTATATCAACAAGCAGGGAGGAACCAGGTCTTACCCCTTTGTCGAGAGGCCATGAGAGTCTGGGAATGGGCAATTTCCACCAAACGCTTTCTGGTAGCAACGCACATTCCGGGAAAGTCCAACATCCTTGCGGACAAGCTCAGTCGCACCATCCTTTCTCCACACGAGTGGTCCCTCAATCCTCAAGTAGCGAAGAAGATTTTTGCCGTTTGGGGCAACCCTGTTGCGATCTTTTGCCTCTCCCTCAAACGCCAAATGCGACAATTTCTTCGCTCTGCTTCCCACCAGGGAGTTCGAGGATGCTCTGGTGCATGCTTGGCCTCCCGGTCTCCTTTATGCCTACCCTCCACTTCCTCTGATGCAGAGGCTTCTGCAGAAAGCCAACAGTTTGGGGAGCAGAATGATACTCATTGCCCCATTCTGGCCTCGACAGCCTTGGTTCCCTTTGTATGGTCTCACAAAATCAATCCACCATGGATTCTGGATCCAATTCGGATCTCATCTCTCACCCTCTGGGAATGTCAGTTCCCAATCTGGACCCTGAAGTTGACAGCTTGGCTGCTCCAGTTCCAACCTTAATTAGGACTCCCGGTATCTCTTCACCGGTCAAGGCCATTCTAGTGGCTGCTCATAAACCTTCCACCAGACAGGTTTATCGGAGTAAATGGAAGAGATTCTCTATATGGGCAGGACAGAGAACTTTGGATCCTTTCTCAGCACCTGTGTCAGCGGTGCTGGATTTTCTAACAGACCTCTTTCATCAAGGGGCTAGTTCTTCCACGATTAAGGTACAATTGGCAGCTATCTCGCATTATCACATTGGTCATGACACAGCTCCCTTATGACGCTAAATTATGCTAAGCATTTCTCAAAGGAGTTTTTTTGTTAAGGCCTCCAGTCAAGGAGGTTGTACCGCCTTGGGACTTGTCTTTAGTCCTGCAGGCCCTTACTGCTCCTCCCTTTGAGCCTGCAGCTTCTTCTGATTTAAAATACCTTTCCTGGAAGACTGCCTTTCTGGTAGCTATCACTTCAGCCAGAAGGGTGTCTGAGCTTCAGGCTCTGTGTGTCAAACCGCCTTATCTTTCTTTCTACCCTGATAGGGTGTGCCTCAGGACCAATCCATCTTTTCTTCGAAGGTCTCTTCTGAATCCAATATTAACCAGTCAATCAATTTGCGGTGTTTTTCCCAAGTACTCAAACAAAGGAGAATACAAATTGCATTCCTTGGATGTTCATAGACAATTACGTTTTATATTAACAGAACAGCTGGCCACAGGAAATCAGATCAGCTGTTCGTCTCCTTTGCTAAATTTGCTCTGGGTAAAGCAGTATCTAAAGTCACTCTATCTAAATGGATTGCTAATTGTATTCTGCAGGCATATGACACTTCAGGCAGACCTGCTCCTCAGAGGGTTACGGCTCATTCTACTAGGGCAGTTTCTACGTCAGCCTTTAAGTCCCGTGTTTCATTGGATGATATCTGCGCGGCAGCTACTTGGGCCTCGCCTCATACTTTTATTTCTCATTACAAGGTGGATGTTGTTTCTAGAGGAAGAGCATCCTTTGGCTCCTTCCATGATGGCCGCCCAAGATTCAGGTAGCTAGGGACTCTGTCCCACAGGTTGCAGACGAATGAAGTCTGCCTACTTCAGATTTAGAAGTTATGTACTCACCATAACGTTCCATCTGAGTAGGTGACTTCATTCGGATGCAACCATCCCCCCCTCCATCCCCCTGACCTTTATAGAGTGAGTATTTATGCTGTTTTAGTGTACTGTTGTCAGTTTTTTGAGGCAAACTCAATCTGAGGTCAGTCAGGGCTTGGCAAGGGGTTATGGGTAAGAGGGAGGAGCTAGGAGCTCGGAGCCTAAGCTTTTGAATTGCCGGCTCTGATCCGAGGTCGGATCCGATACCCACAGGTTGCATCCGAATGAAGTCACCTACTCAGATGGAACGTTATGGTGAGTACATAACTTCTAATTCTGCCTTTTTTTGGCCTATCAGCTTGCTTCATTGGAAAAGTTAGAGAAAAAAGAAAAATGTATTCCTCTGTTGCAGTCTAAAATAGACAGTTTAGAAAGTTACTGCTATATTCAGTGTTCCATATTTGCTTGTTTCCATTTAAAATTTGCTGTTAGATTAAGCCAAGGGTTTTAATCCATTCACCTATGCAAAAGTAAGAGAAAACATATCTGTTGTATGTTTATTATGATCTCTGTACTTTAACACCAGATCTCCCACCTCAATAATCAAAGATCACAGCCTGTTAACTCAAACATACTTTTCTTCTCTTTTTGCCCTGTAATGCTTACATTTTATTTCTTAATACCAAAACAGAAGAAAGGAAAGAGAAGAGCAAGAAAAAATGGCATTTAAGTAACTTTGACATAAAATAACAATATTTTACCAAAAAATATGCGATTTATATTGTGAAAAATTTCATAGCGGTACTTTACAAAAAATATCTAGTGTCTGTTTTCATCCGTTCAAACATGTGGGTTATTGGATCCGATGGGATCTGACCTTGGCACCGATATAAAGCTTATCTGTTGCAGAACTGTTCAGACGTGCAGAGACTCTCTCAGATTTCATAAAGGTTGTCGCAAATTATACTCCTCTCCTACCGTGAGAGTTTCTTTAACTATATCTTTTTCTTTTCTCCATCACCAGTAATGGAAAAAAGTTTTTTTTTATATATAAATTTGTGTATAATACTGTAGATTTCTCTAGTAGTGTTAAACCTTTACTACAATTTTTCTGGTTGTTCTAGATAGATTAGCATGTGCTGTATTTATGTAGTGATATTTTGACCTTTTTAAGCCTTAACATGTCACAAGCCTCAGGCTCCAAAAAAAAGTCTGAGTGCAGGCAGAAGTTGCCCCCTCTGGATCCACACAGTGCATCTGTTTTCTTGGTGTAGCTCACATAGACACTGACTGCCAGTCTTGTGTGACTGTTGGTGCCAGGTCTCTTCAGACATGGCAGGGTAAATTAGTTCTTAAGGGGCTCCTTCCAGCTCAGGAACTACCCCTTCTCCTATGTCTTTCAGCAAAGAGAAGGATAAAACTAAAAATGTCACAACAAGGAGAATGAAAAGGAAATAAGTAAATCTCCATTGAAAACTTCAAAAAAGAGGTCACCAGAACTGACACCTGTCAGTCCCAACCCTAAAATTCCAAAAAGGTTGGAACTGACAAATCCTCAGACGTGTACTTCTCCAGTGCCATATTTTTCACCAGAACTGATGAGTTCCAAAACTTAATTCACCCATACTTCAAGAAAAGAGTTAATCTCTACCCTGCTCTGTAGTGTCATCCTCTCTATCATGTAGAAGCTTTATAGCGGTGGACATCAACTGGAGGATGAGGACATTTTTGAAGAGACTGATGCAACTTGCGGTTATCCTGGTACTGTCCCCCTGGAAAGGTGCAAGACTATTGGCCGTCTTAACCTCCCACCCTGGCCTAGAGTCTGCACTGAGCCAACATTTGGCTTCGGGTTCATCAGAACTGATTGGAACTGTAGTTCCTTTCTCTGCACTGGAGCTCCTCGCATCTTCGACACCAACTATATTCCAGTCTTACTTGATGCTGAGACCATAGGATTGAGATGAGACTGAGTTGAGCTTTGGGTGAGTAGTTTGACACCAACATTCTTGGAGCAGTCTTTTCCCCTCAGGGCCTCTACTTTAAATAGCTCCGTGCCGAGATCTGCTTCAGAACTGATGCTTGTTGGTGCAGTGATTTCCTTTTTTCTCAGAGCGGAAAGGGAATCATTGGCACTGATGGCAGCCTGTACTTTTTTTAAGCTTTCAAAAGTGTTTTGGCATCTTCCAAAGACAAAGCAGCTACTACTATTTTGGTTATACCCAAACTCCACCTGTAATCTGTTTCTTTACTTCCATTTATATAGGGGCAGTTTGTACAAGAGCTTTTGAGGATATTTGCTGTGACAATTCTTTCTCTGAAGATGTCTCCTTTGGAGACTTTCTAGAATTAATGAAATGAAGAGGGGGTTGGAGATCCCAAGACCCTTCTCCATTATGAGTTTGTATTTTTAGAGGGTTTTGGTTTTGGACCAACTTTGTCCATGCTGGTGATACCCATTGACCCCTCTTATAGATTGTATGGCTCAAGGGGGCTTAAAAGGACCCTGATATGGTGGAGCCCATTCCAAAGAAAGTCAATCTCATATTGTCTGCTCTGACGGATAAGGACACACTGTAGATGCTGTGGTAGTGGCAGCAACCACTGAGAAAGAGCTATCGGAGGAAAGTTCCTCTGTTCATTTCCCTGATAGTTTAGGGAATAAATATGGAATGTGAACTTGTGCATATGCAATTTTTGCTCTTCAGTCGCTGACCTATATTGTTCATCTTACAAGATTCCAGAGAGACTTTGACAAAGATGATCACCAAGTCACGCTGAGGAGTACTGTTGGTGGATGTTCATAAACCAGTGGACTCGCAGCTTTCCACTCTTTAATCTTCTATTGTGGTCATACATCCGCTTTCTAATGCAGCTGACGGTATGGCCACAGGGCAGGCAATGGCATCAGTCTACCACCACACCTGGATGCGACTGTTACTTTGCGGGAGGCTTTAAGTTGTTCCTCATTAATGCTCCTTGTGATGGTTCCTCCTTGTTTGGATCTAAAATCAAGGATGTAGTCACTAGGAGTCAACAAGATGGCAAGACTCTGTCTGCAGTGGGAGTATGCTTCTCCATACCACAGAGAGCATTCTGTAGAAACCAGAGATCAGAGAAGAAGATGTGGTTCTGCAAATTGGAGTTCCTTCCATGACTTCCAAGGTGAAATACCTTCCCATGGCAGAGGGGGAAACAATTTAATGGATGATGCCCAAGGGGCAGAGGTGGACATGCATAATCGAGGCTTTCAAGGTCTCTCTTCAAGGAAAGCCTTTCATCACCTCTGAGCAGTTGCACCACTGCTGCACTCGGGAGGTGTCTCTCCCTACACCCTCAAACCTGGCAATTAAATAACACCAGATTTGAGTGCTAAGGAAATTCCCATTTTTCTTCAGCCACAAAAGAAAAAAGTACCCAGTGTTCCACCTAATCAGTGGAGCTTAGCAGCCATAGAAATTTCAAAGCTGCTAGAAACAAGTCATCCAGCTGGTCCCCCATGACCAGTTAGAATCTGGAGTCTATTCCATATTCTTTATAGTGCCTAAAAACACTGGGGACCACAGACACACTTTGGATCTAAGTCACCTGAGCAAGTTCATAAAACAGACAAAATTCCAGGAGGTCACTTTATAAATCCATTTCACCTGTACTGAGGCAGGAAGATTGGATGTGTTTTGTAGCTCTCCAAGATGCTTACTATTGCATCAAAATAGTGAAGCACTCCTGGAAACCTCTTATTTCGGCTGGGAACCAATCTTTTCCATTTCAGAGTTCTGCTGTTTGGTCTCACCACAGCCACCAGTGTGTTCAAGGTCATGGCGTTTGTAGTGGCACACCTGCATCTTCGAGGGATCCAGATCTTGCCATACCTAGATGATTGGGTTCTCACTGCTCCTACTGAGCATCTCTGTCACAGACACCAAGACCATGTACTGCAGTTGCTTCACAACCCAGCAATTTTATTAAATCTCCCAAAATGTCTGTTAATTCCAAACTTGAAATAGTCAGCCTTCCCCTTAACAGAGTTCATTCAGTACACATGACAGCCCTTCTCATTTTTCACCACCCAAAACCACCAGCGAGGTTGATCCTATGTCTCTTGGGTCTCGTTATGATTCCCCTAGCAAGATATTACATGAGTATTACAGTGGACGTTCTCAGTATAGTAGACATAAATCCATTCACTGTCTGCATGCAAAGATCTGAATTACACATTTTATGCAGCATCTACATCTCATGGTAGCTAATCTCCCCATTGGTGACCAGTGGCAGTCCTTTCCAGGTGGATGTTCCTACTACAGTGATGACCATGAATGCATTCCTTCTAGAGTGGGTGAGGGTATTTCGAAGAGAAGATGGTCAGAGGTACATGTTCAGTGATGTTACGACAGAGGCCACTCTTCACATCAATGTCTTGGAAATGAGAGAGGTTCTCTCAGCGTTGCAGGCATTTCAGGACCTCCTCCCCAAAGGTGTGATATCTATTCAGACAGCAAAGCTCACCATTGTATAGTACATCAACAAACAAGGAGGAACTCATTCTTAACCTGTTTGTCGGGAAGCCATGAGGATTTGGCAATGGGTGATGTCTTCACAACACTTTCTAATTGCCATTCACATCTGAGGATCACCAGTGTACTTGCAGACAAGTTGAGCAGAATACTTCTAATGCCTGTGATTTTTCTCTCTCTTGAGCATTTTCCTTTTGAACAGTGGAGAAAGTTTCTCTGGCAGAGTCTGTGTGTTTTTATTATTAGAAGAATAAGAGGTAGTCCCTATCTGCTTAGTGGCTAATTTTTTGTTGGGCAAATTTTTGTATTTCCTCCTCAGCCTGTTCAGCATCAAAACATGACTGGGTCCTCCAGGGAACAAATATTCTGAAGACAGCTGGATACAGCAGCTTGAATCTCAGACCTGGCTGTCTACATTCCCTGATTACTGAATAGTTATTTCTATTCTGCCTGGTGTACAGTGAATAATCATTTTCTATAAACACTCTTGTTTCCAGCTTTTAATACTTTGCCACGTTTGTTTCAGGATCAACTTTTCCTACTGGTAGGTTTACATGTTTACTAATAAAGGTTGTGGCTGCTTTCCCAAGCTCATATTTTGGAGAGCGCACACAGTGTGCACTATCAATTAACAGAGTTCCTGCTGTGGGATACCAGTCCAGTTGCTTGTTTGTACTTAACACTCTGTTCCTTCTAGTTTAGTACAGCAGAAAATCTGATTTTTTTCCCCTCTGTGCGCTGTCGTTTTAATTCTATTATTTTTGAAACCTCTCTTCTTGAGTAGTGTCATTCTCAGCCAACTTTTTCTTTATTTCTGCCTCTCAGTTTGTAGATTTATCAGTCCATCTGAGTATCTATTTAAAACTTCTTCCATTTTCTTCAACTTTTTGTTATTTAATTGCTGTACTTTGAGTGTTTTATGTATTTTATTTGGCTCTGAGAACGTTTGACTTTTTTTTTCAGATTACTGGAAGACATGTCTTGTACCAAAGGTGGATTTTGAACTGCTTTTTGCTGAGAACTGCTGGACCTTTTCTAGTTTTCTTTCAGGCACTTAGTTTCTTATTTGCAGGTATCCAGTTAATGTACTTGCTAGACAGTAACTGAGTTTTACTCAAGTTGGCAATATCTTTGGCTGCAGTTTCTCAGTTCTGTTTTCACACTGGAAGAAATTAAGTTAACTGTTGATCAGTGTACAGCAATCTTGGAACCACCTTAGCTTATCTGGAGTAGAATTGACTGTTGGAAAGCTTGTTAGGTTGGTGTTGGCTTAAACAAAAAAAAAAAAAAAGCGTTTGGGGGATGAAAAATGTTTTGGCCAACAGCTGCAGACCATCCCTGGCAAAGCAGCATGGTTTATCAAGTGGCCTCCCAAGCCAGCAAGTATTGGACCACCTTAGAATGACACCAGTTACTAAGCCAGTTGTTAATGGTGGTCATCTTCTGTTTGTTGTGGTATCATCATTAGATAAGGTAGAATGCTATTCATTGCTAGGCTCATACCTGCCTGGGACACACAATCTGAAACCTCTGTCATGCCTCGAGTCATTAACACCCCACATAGACTATGCTAGTCATGCTAGTGCTTGTGATTCAGTGTCCCGAGTGAGTGTGATCTGACGGATCCTTGCCCTGATAGGCAACTAACTGTAATTGTCTCCTTGTACAGCCTTGTACGTGAGGCATCTGTGTATCTCAAATAGTCTCCCATGACTAATGTATTGGGTTGTGTGGTAGTTTTACCTAAGGTTTCTGAGGTTTAGACTTTGTGAGATTGGGTTGTGTGCGTCTTGGAGAGTGATGTTTTTGCAGAGAGTTTGGAAGGTTGCTGAGGACATTGTGTTGGAAGCCTTTGAGGTTTGAGTAGATTGCATTTAAGAGCCTCTGTATATGTGAGTTGTCTCATTCGTAGCAGGTGTGTGTTACTGGCAGCCTGTTTGGAGAGATTGTCTGTATGCGGGAGCTTTGCCTCCAAAGACATAGTGCAATTACATGATCTCACATGCTGTCAGTTTACTTAAGAATAAGGTGGTTGTCAGTAAATATGAGCCAGTTGCCTACAGTGTCTAATGGATGCCCATTTCTACCTGGCTGGCTACAGAAATGGTAGTAAAATGCACTTCCATGACTGTGGATTGTCTTTTTGTTATCTATGAGAGGTGGTGCAAGAGGGGGTTGTAACTAAATTTGAGGTTGAAGTAAGGGAGAAGTCTTGGATTGAGCTGAAAAAAACACACTTGGTGTAATGCTTCTCAGCAGGCAAGCTAATTTATCTACTTTCAACTAATATTTTGAAAATATAGCAGGGGAAATTTTATATGGAAATTACGAATCTGGCTACCTCTGTCTACAGGACATTGTAGCCTGCTGTTGCACAACTCAACACATGTTATATGAATCCGCTAGAGAGGAATCCATTCTGTAATCAGTAAAATACAGTACAAGTGTTTATAAGGCTCAGATCCTGCAGCAGTTCGCCATTCTCTATTATTGTGAGTAATATTACAAGTCTAAGGTCCCCAGACTATGTAAAATGCAACCAGTAGAATGCTGTAGAAATTTAATAAATGAGGCTCAGATCTTTAGCAGTTCACAGATGTTCTTTGTGTTTCACTGTTGCAGTCATCACATTTGGGTTATCTGCTTGAAGTAGCCCTCAGTCGGCCCGATTAACAAAGTCTTGGGTCCTATGTTCGTTGCTGTCTCTTCTTCCATGACGTCAGGTAGTCAGGGGTATAAAACATGCAGCCGACACCATTACATCAGTCTTTCTTGCCATGCAGTGCCCGAAGCAGAAGCAGTTCGCAAGTGCCGGTCGGCCGACTCCTGAAATTTTCGTTTTTGAATTTCAGAACCAAAGTCTTCAACTAAAGGCTTGAGTACACCATTGGGGGAACTTTTTCTTGCTTTAAACCGATGTCAGTAAAAGTAAATAATTGCATTTCTTGTGGAAAGCAAATACCTCAAAGATTTTCATTCCTACTGTATTCCTTGCCTAGGCTCTGACCACGACGTACCTGGCTGTCTGATGTCCTTCAAGGATGCATCTGCAGTCCTAACAAATGGGTTGTCCTGTCGTCAGGCAGCCCTTCGGTCGGCCGGATTCCAAAGTCTGGGTCTGGCTTCGGCTGGTGTCGCACTTCACCCGACGTCATAGCTGCAGTTATTCGGGTATAAAAGCATCAGCCGACGCCATTTTCCTCAGTCTTTCTTGCTGCGTGGTGCCCGAAGCAGAAGCTGTTCGCAAGTGCCGGTCGGTCAGATCCAGAGATTACTACTACCGAATACTACTTCGAAGACTTCTAAAAAGCTAAGTACCCCGTTGGGGACTCTTTCTTGCCTCAGCCGATGTCAGAAAAAGTGAATAACTGTTTAACTTGTGGGAAACAAATACCTCATAAAGATTTCCACTCTTACTGCTTACCTTGTTTAGGCCCAGACCACGACGTAGCAGCTTGTCTAGCCTGTGCTTCTTTTAACCGACGGACGCTTAGACGTCGGTCGGAGTTTGCTGAGCAGTTTTTCGGCTCTGATTTTGCGTATATTATGCCGTCGGATCCTCCGACTACACAAATTGCCAAAAAACGCAAAGAAAAGGACCGACACTCGCGGTTTCGGCCGAAACCGCGGTTAAGCAAACCGCGAGTGTCTCGGTTTCGGCCGAAACCGAGCAAACGGTCCTTGTTTCAGCCGAATCTATGCCGTCTACCGAGGCCTCTTCAAACCTGGTAGAATCGGCTTCTGAAATACAACCAGCTACTGTGGTTTCACAGGACTTGTCCTACACTATCCCCTTGGATGTATCCACCCCTGCACGTGGAGCTGCTAGGCCTCCTGCAGCCATGTCCATTAAGGTTTTTGCCAGGGCTAAAGCAGCCAAAACTACTAAGTCTGTGCCTGTTAAGCCCCCCTCTCACAGGCCCAGTTCCAGTTCCCAAATGCTTTCTTTGGCAGAGGATCTCATCTCTTTAATAAGGGGATCCCAACCTCATCCAGACAGGGCCTCTCAGCCTCCTCCTGATAAGAGACCTAGAGCAGAGCCCCCTGAGCCAGTGTCCTCGGATGATTCAGACAATACGGACCCTCCAGAGGCTCCTTATTCTCCCTACGAAGACTGTGATGCTGAAGAGTCTATTCCTTCTGCCTCTCCACCTGAGGAATTTTCCTTTGGGGAAACCTTACATGCCATGAGGGAACAATTTCAGTGGCAGGGCCAAGACTTTTCAGATTCCAGGAAAAGGCTTAGGACCTTTTTGCATTTACCACAACATAGGCCTTTAGCTATACCTCCAGTTCTTTCTGTTGTAGATGATGCATTTAATGATGCTTGTACTGCTCCTGATTCTTTATCTCCAGCCCCTGCTAAGCCCGATAGGTTCTACAGGGTCCCGGACACACATCACCATTTATACAAGGCTCCCTTTGCAGATCCCGAGACTATCTCCCAGGGGCCTAAGGCAGTAGCATCTACCTCTGTTAAAAATCCCTCCCTCTGAAAGGGAATCCAGGTCCTTAGAGATGGGGTAAAAAGTATACACCTCTGCTACTCTGTCAGCTAGGGCCTTGAACTGTCAGTTTCATATGATTCAATATCAGGAGTTTATGCTTGATCAGTTAACTAAGAAACTGTCCTCTGATGATTCTTTAGATAAGAAATATGTTCTGGAAATGGTGCATAACATTCAGCAAGTTAGTAACCATTCTTTAAAATGCGGCTATGATGCACTGGAGGCTTCCTTTAGATCAACCATGACTGGCACAGTTATCAGAAGGCATGCATGGTTGAAAGAACAGGCCTTGCCGGACCATGTCAAATCAAAATTATTAGATGCTCCCATGGACAAGGTCAATTTATTTGGTTCTCCTGCTCAGCAGGTATTGAAGAAAATGGAAGAGAAGGCAAAATCTGTACAAACAGTGAAAGATTTCTTACAGGTGCAACCTCCAAGGTTTAGCAGGAACTGGCCCTCCAAAATTGGTCCTTTCCAGACTCCTCTAAAACACAGAGAGGCAGGAATAGGCGTTCAAGAGGCAGAAATCAATCCAGGGGTGCCTACAGGGGACGCCAGTGGCAGGGCAACAACCAGCGAGGCACAGACACAGCCACTACCACTGCAACAGGACAATCACAGTGACTTGACCCTGGCACCGCCTACCAGGGAACAGCTAGCAGCACCCTTAGGCGGAAAGCTAGCCTTATTTTCAAAGAACTGGCATTGCATCACAAGGGACAAGTGGATTTTGCAAACTATAGACCAAGGTTACAGGTTTCATTTCCATACTCTACCAGGAAAAAGAGGAATGCCAAACCTACCACCAAATCAAAAGATAGAAGCTCTAAAACAAATAGCTCAACTAGTAAGAATGAGAGCTGTGGAAAAGGTACCAGCTATGGAACAAGGAAAGGGATTTTACTCCAGACTCTTCCTGGTACCAAGAAAAGAGACAAAAAAGGAGGCCTATTCTCGACCTGTCCGCTTTAAACACATTCCTCATTGTTCCAAAATTCAAAATGCTGACCCTACAGCAGCTTCTTCCCATGCTGGGCAAGGAGTCTTGGCTGATAACTCTAGATCTCAAGGAGGCATACCTGCACGTCCCCATACGACCAAATTGCAGAAGATACCTCAGATTTCTTGCAGGATCAGAGCATTATCAATTCTCAGCATTGCCCTTTGGCTTGTCTACTGCGCCCAGAGTGTTCACGAAATGCCTGGCATCAGTAATCGCTCATTGCAGACTTCAGGGAAAACAAATTTATCCCTACCTGGACGACTGCCTCATACAAGCGGACAACAAAAACACGCTAACAGAAGACTTACAAAGAGTCATTTACTTGCTGCAAGCCCTGGGATATACAGTCAATATAAAAAAGTCAAGGCTGGTACCATCCCAAAGAATAACCTTTTTAGGTGCAGAGCTGGACACATCAAAGCAGATGGCATTCCTAACTGGGGAAAAACAAGAAAAACTTCCTCTCTACTTCTTGGCATTAACAAAAACAGAACCATCTAACAGCAAGAAAAGTACTGCAAGCCCTGGGCTTCATGGCATCCTGCATAATTCTGGTCCCTCAGGCCAGACTGCATATGAGAAAGCTACAGTGGTACCTGAAGAATTTATGGTCTCAACACAGACACAGCCTAGAAACCAAAATCCCACTAATACCATGCCTGAAGCAAGAGTTCCTATGGTGGGCTCATGCCTGTCAATCAAACGCAGGTTTGCCCTTCTACAGCATTCAACCAAGCCAAACCATCACAACGGACGCCTCAGACCTCTGTTGGGGGGCCCACATGCTGGACAAGTGCATACAAGGCCTATGGACTCAAGACCAACTGCACCTGCTCATAAATCTAAAGGAAATGCTAGCAGTAAAATTGGCGATCCAGACATTCAGACCATTCCTCCAAGAAGGACAGTTGATGATAAGGACAGACAACACCACAGTTATGTGGTACATCAACAAGCAGGGAGGCACACATTCATACCCTCTATGCCGGATGGCACTGGACCTATGGAATGTGGCTCTGAGCTACAACATCCAGTTACAGGCAATTTTTGTACCGGGAAAAGAGAACATTCTAGCAGACATATTAAGCAGAACTACCACGGATGCCCATGAATGGATGCTACACCCGGACATCTTCAAAGCCATCACAAGAAAATGGGGACTACCACAAATAGACTTATTTGCATCCCCACTCAATCACCAGCTCAAGAAATTCTGCACAAGAACGTACCACCCACTTGCTTGGAAGGTGGACTCCCTATCTTTCAGTTGGAACAACCTGACAGCATATGCATTCCCACCACTTCCTTTGATGCACAAGGTGCTATTGAAGATCAAAGAGGAACGTCCAAGGATCATTCTGATAGCTCCAGACTGGCCAAGACAACATTGGTACCCATTACTGAGGAGCATGTCTCGGGGACAAATGTGGACGCTACCCCTGATCCCCTTGCTGTTAACACAGAACAGCTACAACATACTGCATCCAAACCTGAAAACTCTGCAGCTGACTGCCTGGAATATTACATAAGAGCAACTAACCCAAATTTATCCCAAAGGGTTAAAGACATTATCCTTGAGGCTCGCAGACCTTCTACAAGAAAGAATTATGCAGCAAAATGGAAAAGATATCTCATTTGGAGTACTGCAAAGGGAAAAGATGCGTCACTGGTAAACATAGCCAACATCCTGGAGTACTTGGCAGAGCTCTTCCATGCAGGCCTGTCCTATTCCTCTATCAAGATACACGCATCAGCTATTTCGGCAGAATACAGCTTGGATCCCCCTGTCTTCTCACACCCTCTGCTCAGGCAGTTTCTGAGAGGAATTAAAAATGTAAAGCCTCCTAGGAAACCACCATTGCCAGCATGGGACTTGAATTTTGTGCTAGAAAAATTGACACTTCCTCCTTTCGAACCAGCAGCAACAGCAGAACTACAATACTTATCCTGGAAGACTGCTTTCCTGCTAGCAATCACCTCAGCAAGAAGGGTTTCTGAAATACAGGCATTAATGGCAGTGCAACCCTTCCTGATCTTCCATCAACACAGAGTGTCCATGAGAACAAATCCTACATTTATGCCTAAGGTGGTATCCAGAGTCTCTTTAAACCAGGCTATCCACCTACCTACATTCTTCCCCAACCCACAGAACAGGGGAGAAAGACTGTTGCATACCTTGGATGTGCATAGACAATTACGCTACTCCCTGGACAGGACCAAGTGCAATAGAAAAACTGACCAGCTTCTGGTAGCATATGCAACAGGAAGGGAAGGAAAAGCAATTTCAAAACAGACAATCTCCAAGTGGATAGGAAATTGCATTAGATTTTGTTACTCCTTCCATGGAAAGAAAACTCCAGAGAACATCAGGCCTCACTCCACAAGGGCTACAGCCACTACTACAGCTTTCTTACGAGGGGTGGCTACCAAGGACATTATAGAGGCTGCTACTTGGACCTCGGTGCATACATTTGCCAAGCATTATAATTTACCTTTATACTCTAGATCCCGAGCAGGTTTTGCCACTGCTGTTTTGCAAGGGATCCTAACTACACCATAATCTCTTTTCTTTCCTCCTCCCCTAGTTTGGCTATGGTATTCTACCCATTTGTTAGGACTGCAGATGCATCCTTGAAGGACATAGTACAGTTTTGTACCTACCATAAATGTAGATGTCCGATAGGAATGCATCTGCAGTCAGGATTACCCACCCGCCTTCCCCTCTGTGGTACTCCTAGGGTATTTGCCATCTTTCAGCTAGCTTGGGGGGGGGGATCTATTATGGTGTATTTGTTTGCATATATGTACATACATGCTTATTTTATGCGTTTGCTGCTCTCTACTATTTGGAAACATTAGCATTTATCCAAATTTAGCCATCCAAGAGGGCACCTGGCATCTGGGGCAAGAAACACTGAGGAAAATGGCGTCGGCTGATGCCTTTATACCCAAATAACTGCAGCTATGACGTCGGGTGAAGTGCGACACCAGCCGAAGCCAGACCCAGACTTTGGAATCCGGCCGACCGAAGGGCTGCCTGACGACAGGACAACCCATTTGTTAGGACTGCAGATGCATTCCTATCGGACATCTACATTTATGGTAGGTACAAAACTGTACTTTTTGCGCCTTATTTAAACAACGAACTATCTGTTGTCGATATATTTTTGCTTCTAAATATTTTGGTGCTTGGTTCAGTTATCCAGATATGTCTTCGGTAAGCCATCGACTACCGACATTCCAAAAAACACAGATAGACAGAGACCGGCCGCCTAGGTCCAAAACTGCAGACGACGCTTCTCCTAAGCCAGTCGCCGGTTTACTGGTACTCAGTGAAGCGCTTTTGCAGCCCCCGATAGTTCAGATTCACAGGCCTCTGAGACCCATTCGGAGTCTGGTATGCCACGAGATGCTTCAACTGTGGAACCGGTGGATGTCTCTACCTTGGATGGGTCCGGAGCCGCTGTGGAGGCACCAGCTTCTGAGGGTGTATTCAGGCCTACTGACTTGCAAATTAAACCAATGCCATCTTTTTCAAGGCCTAAAATTCAAACCATGCAGAGAAAACAGGCGCCCAGACCGCATGGTCAGGCCTCTGTCTAAAAAAACAAATTATAAGAATGGCTGAAGACCTTATTACTTTAATCAAGAGAAGCCAACCTTCCCCCTTTAAGAGACCTAGGACTGAGTTTGCGTATGATACTTCTGATCAGGATTCTGAAATTTCTGTTTCTTCTGATGACCAAGATTTACCCTTATCTACCTTTGAGGATTCTGATGCTGAGGACTCTATTCCCTCTGCTTCCCCCACAGAGGATTTCTCTTTTGATGAAACCTTGCATACTTTTAGGGAGCATTTTCGTTGGGAAAGTCAGGATTTCTCTGATTCTAAAAAGACGCTTGGGAATTTCTTACTCCTGCCCCAGCAAGGGCCTTTACCTATCCCTCCTGTACTAGACATTGTTGATGCCTTTTCGGAATCTAGCTTGGCCCCTGACACCCTACCTCCTGTTTTCAGAAAACCTGATAGAAATTACAGGGTTCCTGACTCTCTCAAGTTCCTTTTCAAAAATCCTACGGCGGATCCTGAGACAATTTCACAGGGACCCAAGGGCATTAAAGCTACTATTGCCAAAAATCCTACCCCTTCTGATGGAGACTCCAGGGCGCTGGATAGATGGGGTAAGAAGGTATACACTTCTGCAACCTTGGCCACTAGGGCCTTAAACTGCCAGTTTCTTATGTTAAAGTATCAGCAACATATTAGATTGCTTAAACAGAAAATTATGTTGATTCCTGATTGTGCTGAAAATAAGGATTTACAGGATTTAATGCATTCTGCTAAACAGGTTGGAAAACATACTTTGCAGTGTGGTTTTGATTCACTAGAGGCATATTGCAGGGCTGCTGTCACTGGGTCTGTACTTAGAAGGCATGCTTGGCTTAAGGAGCAATCCTTGCCAGATCATGTTAAAGCTAAATTACTGGATGCTCCCTTAAATCAGGACCGCCTGTTTGGCAACAGGGCAGAAGTAGTTCTTAAAATGATGGAGGAAAAAGCTAAGTCTATGCAAACTGTTAGAGTTCTTACAAGTACAACCTCCAAGATTTAGTAGGCATTGGCCCTCTAAGAATTGATCCTTTCCTGCCTCTTCCAGGCCTTCAGTCCAAACCCAGATCGAGCAGAACACCCAGGCTTCAGTCCCAGGTTACGCACAGGACTAAGCAGTGGGGGGCCCCCACTTCCAAATCTGGGAGTAGTAAAACTCCCACCTATGGTAAACTGCCTTAATGACTTAACTTTAAAACTTCCAAGCACTTCTCAACTGACTGCCCCTTTGGGGTGAAAGTTTGCTCTATATGCAAAAAACTGGGAACTCATTACCCAGGACAAATGGGTTTTAAATATAGTTTGCCAAGGATACAGATTTCACTTTCACACGTTACCAACCTCAAACGGTTGGCCAGATCTACATCCAAATCAGTGGGCAGAGGCTCAAAAGCAAGTACTCTCTCTTAAGCATAAAGGCTATTCAAACTGTACCAGAAGAGGAAAAGGGACAAGGTTTCTACTCAAGACTTTTCCTGATACCCAGAAAAGGCAATTCATGGTGTCCCATTCTGGACCTGTCTACTTCAAACACCTTTCTGGTGATTCCAAAACTCAAGATGCCAACTCTTCACCAGTTGCTTCCTATGCTAGGCAAAGATGCCTGGTTGGCAACACTCTATTTAAAGGAAGTATACCTGCACATCCCAATCAGGGAATCTTGCAGAAGATACCTACGCTTCAAAGCAGGCTACATGCACGATCAGTTCTCTGCACTGCCCTTTGGCTTATCTACTGCACCCAGGGTATTCACAAAGTGCCTAGCTCCAGTCATTGCATTTTGCAGACAAAGAAAAATTCAAATATACCCATACCTGGACGATTGTCTTATTCAGGCAGAAAGCCAGGACAAACTTTTGAATAATCTGGCTTTTGTGCAAAGGGTGCTAACTTGCCTGGGATACACCATAAACAAAAAGAAATCCCACCTGGTACCCTGTCAACAAATTTATATTCCTGGGAGCGAGCTTGAATACAACTTCCCACATGGCTTTCCTCATGCCAGAGAAACAAATTCATTTGACAGCCTTCTTCAAACTAGTGGCCACAAAAACCCTGCTATCTGCAAGGCTAATACTGCAAGCCTTGGGGTTCATGGCCTCCTGCATTCTTCTAATTCTATATGCAAGACTGCATATGAGGAAACTACAGTGGTATCTAAAAAGCCTATGGTGTCAACATTCTCAGGATCTAGAAGCAATGATTCCTATCATACTTTTCCTATGGTTAGC
>NC_056732.1:178602190-178682190 GCF_019279795.1 Protopterus annectens | reverse complement strand
AGGAAGTTCTTCGCACTACCAATATTCAACACAAACTGATGACTTCCTTTGGGTCTTCAGTTCTTTCTAAAACTGCCGAGTTTCTAAGGTCAAGAGTACGAGCTACTCCTAAAAAAACGACAACCCTAACTCAAGCGCCTGCTTCCTTGCCACAGATGCTTAAAATGGCGGAAGACCTTATGCTGATTAGGGGAAGCCAGCCTTCCCCTGCTAAAAGAAAGAGACTTGTCCCCAGCAGCTTTATCTGACCAAGCGTCCAACACTGAGTTTTCTGATTATGAAGGCATGCCTTTATCTGCCTATGAGGATTCGGATGCAGAGGAATCCATTCCTTCTGCCTCCCCTCAAGAGGATTTTTCTTTTGATGAAACCCTACATACTTTGAGAGAGCATTTCTATTGGGAATGCCAGGATTATCTTCAGTCCAAAAAGAGAGACTGAATTTTTAGATTTATCACAGCACAGACCTTTAGCTATCCCTCCTGTTCTGGATGTTGTGGATGATGTCTTTATGGAATCCAGTCTAACTCCTGATACTTAACCCTCTGCTCCCAGGAAACCTGATAGGTACTACAGAGGCCCTGACTATTACAAATTTATTTTCAAAAATCCTACTGCTGACCCAGAGGTCATCTCCCAAGGACCTAAAGGAATAAAAGCAACTACAGCTAAGAATTCCACCCCCTCGGACAGGGATTCCCGAGCTTTAGACAGATGGGTAAAAAAGTATTCACCTCTGCATCTCTTGCCATTAGAGCATTTAAATTGTCAGTTCCACATGCTGAAATACCAGCAACATACTATGGAACTTAAGCAAAAATTGTCTACCTTCCCCGACTGTGCAGGAAATAAAGAATTACAGGAGCTTATGCATTCTGCAAGCCAAGTCAGCAAGCATACCCTGAATTGTGGGTTTGATGCCCCAGAAGCATCTTGCAGGGCAGCAGTCACAGGTTCTGTACTTAAAAGGCATGCCTGGCTTAAGGAGCAGACCTTGCCAGACCATGTCAAATCAAAGTTATTGGACGCACCTCTGAGCAAGGACAATCTGACACCAAAGCAGAAGAGATTTTTTAAATAAAAAGATGGAAGAAAAAGCTAAGTCTATGCAGACAGGCAAAGATTTTTTGCAAGTGCAGCCTCCAAGATTCAGTAGGTGTTGCCCCTCAAAACATTGGTCCTTTCCAGCCCCCTTAAACTAGACCAAGGGGAAACAGACCCCCCCCCAGACTACAGTCTCAGGGTATGTAGAGATCTAAGCAATGGAATACCCTCCACTTCTAAAACAGGGAGTGCTAAGCCACCCCTTATGGAAAGAATTCACAATAACTTCTGAACTCCTCCCCTCACGTCTGCCCAGTTGCTCATGCCCCTAGGAGGAAAACTTGCCCACCATGCAAAATACTGGACCTCCGTCACCAACGATCAATGTGTCCTCAACATAATATCCCAGGGATACAAATTCTATTTCCACACGCCGCCAACCTCAAAAGGGATGCCAGACCTTCCTCCAAACCAGTGGGCAGAGGCACAAAACCAAGTTCAGTCCCTGCTCTCCATAAGCGCAATTCAGCCTGTTCTTGCAGAACAGATGGACCAAGGTTTTTATTCCAGACTTTTCCTGGTACCCAGAAAAGAGGGCATCTTACGCCCAATCGTAGATCTATCCATTCTAAACACCTTCTTGGTGGCACCAAAATTCAAAATGCTCACCCTACAGCAGATTCTCCCTGTGCTGTCCAAAGATGCCTGGTTAGCCATCCTAGACCTAAAGGAGGCCTATCTGCACATCCCAATCAGGGACTCCTGCCGGAAATATCTACATTTCAGGGCAGGATCTATGCATTATCAGTTCTCTGCACTTCCCTTTGGCTTATCCACTCCTCCCAGACTTTTTGCAAAATGCCTGGATCCAGCCAGTGCGTATTGCAGAGAGAGATATTCAGATTTATCCCTACTTGGACGATTGCTTGATTCAGGCAGACAGTCAGGAAAAGCTGTTGCAGCACCTGACATTTGTAAAAGACTTTCTAACCTCCCTGGGGCACACTGTCAACGAAAATAAATCCAAACTAGTCCCCAGTCAAAAAATTGTATTCCTTGGAGCAAGCTTGGACACAGCATCCCAGATGGCATTCCTTACTCCAGAAAAACAAGACTGACTGGCTACATCTGTCAAATGGCCACCAGAACTCAGTTATCCGCACGGAAAATCCTGCAAGCTCTAGGGTTCATGGCCTCCTGCGTTCTAATTTCGTATGACTGCATGAGGAAAATTCAGTGGTACTTAAGTCTTTGGTGCCAACATTTTCAGGACATGGAAACTATCGTACCTGTGATACCTTGTCTAAGGAAAGAGTTCCTTTGGTGGGCAGCAGTATGCAACCACAACAAGGGGATTCCCGTTACACAGCCCCACGCTGCCCAGACCTTAACCACAGACACATCAGACTATGCCTGAGGTGCACATATGGACGGCAGGTGCATTCAGGACCACTGGAGCCAAAATCAAATTCATCTGCTTATCAACCAAAAAGAGATGTTAGCTGTCCAGCATGCTCTGACAGCTTTCAGATCCCTACTCTCTCTGGGGACTCTACTAATCAAAACAAACACCACCACAGTGATGTACATCAATATGCAGGGGGGAACCAACTCTTACTCACTCTGCATGCTAGCCATGACCCTCTGGAACACTGCCTCAGCCATGCATATTAACCTGCAAACTCAATTCCTGCTAGGCAACCAAACCTCTTTGGCAGACTAGCAGAAATATCCTAGACCCAAATGAGTGGCAATTAAACCACAACACCTTTAGCCTTGTGACCCAGAAATGGGGTACCCTGAAGGTGGACCTATTTGCCTCCCTCCTACAACCAAAAGCTCGGCAAATTCTGCACCAGGGAACCTGACAGCAGGGCCTGAAAAGTGGATGCCCTGTCCTTCCAGTGGGAAAACCTCTGTCTGTGCAATTCCCCCTCTACCTTTTATTACAAGAGTATTGGTCAAGATAAAGGAGGGAAGACCAAGGACAATCCTGATTGCCCCAGACTGGCCATGCCAACATTGGTACCCACTACTGCACAGTTTGTCACCTTTGCCTCCATGGCACCTCCCACAGATCCCAACTCTCCTGACTCAGCAGCAGGGACAGTTCTTGCATCTGCAATTGCAGACCCTGAACCTGGCAGCCTGGCTTATTCCTTGACTTCTCCTCCAGTGACCAGCCTAAGCAGGCAGGTACTGGATGTCATACATAAGGCCAGACGACCCAGTAGTAGAAAATCCTAGGCTGACAAGTGGAAAAGGTATTGTTCCTGGATCCAGACTAAAGGAGCTGATCCAGCACAGCCCTCCTTACCTCTCATCCTGGATTACCTAGCACACCTTCTCCACAGGGGCCCATCCTTCTCTTCCATTAAAATCCTTGCCTCTGCCATCTTTGCTCATTACAGCACTGAGCTACCTCTCTTCTCACACCCTCTCATCAAGCAGTTCCTGAGAGGGGCTAACAACTTAAGGCCACCAAGAAGAGCCCCTACCCCTGCATTGGGACCTTAACTTTGTGTTGGAAAACTCACCCCCCCCCCCCCTTTGAGCCTACAGCGCCAGCAGAGTTAAAATTCCTCTCTTGGAAAACAGCCTTGCTTCTGGCCATCACTTCATCTAGAAGCGTGTCTGAGCTACAAGCACTTATGGCTGTGGAACCCTTCATCATTTTTCATGCTGACAGTTTCTCCTTCAGGACTAACCCTACTTTCATGCCTAAAGTGGTCTCCAGTGTGGCTCTCAACCAATCTATCCATTTGCCCACCTTTTTCCCTAATCCACAAAATAAGGGGGAAATGATCCTGCACTCTCTAGATGTACACAGCTCATATTCTACCTTGATACGACTAAGCCCTTTAGGGAATCTGACCAGTTACTAGTCGACTTTGCAGCAGGGGCAAAGGGCAAGGCCATATCTAAACAAACCATCTCCAAATGGATAGCGCACTATATCCATTTCTGTTACAAACAGCATGAGGAAACCACCCCCTCACGGGGTCATAACACATTCCACTAGGGCAACTTCAACCTCTGCAGCCTTTCTTAGAGGAGTCCCTACCAGGGACATTCCGGAAGCTGCAACTTGGAGCTCCCTTCATACCTTCACCAAGCATTACCACCTGCCTGTCTTTTCCAAATCCAGGGTGGGTTTTGTAACTGCAGTAGTGCAGGGCATACTAGGCAGCCCCAACACTTCTTGACTGTCTCCACCCATTCTTCAGCTTTGGGAATCAACCCAAGTGTGATGACTGCAACAGTGAAATATGAAGAACATAGTACAGTTGTGTACACTTACCAAAAATTAGGTGTTAGTGTATTCAATTTTGCAGTCCTGGTTTCCCACCCTCCAGGCCCTTGCTTCTCTCTCTCTCTTTCCCTTCCTCACTCCTTACAGGGCTGTTGGTATTTACTTTTTACTGGTGGGGTTTTTCCACCATAACTTAGCTACCTATTTGGAGGCTCTTGACATTTGGGGCAAGAAAAACTGCCTGTTTTTATACCACTGATGACCTGACATCAGTCCTGAAGCGACAGCAACCGATGCAGAAGTACTAAGCCTCTGGTGTTCGGGCTGACTGAGGGCAACCCCTGGCAGGATAACCCAAGTATGATGACTGCAACAGTGCAGACACTCTAACATCTACATTTATGGTAAGTGTACACAACTGAACTTTGTGTAAGTTCTACATTACCTGTAACAGTTGGTCATAGAACACACTGCCTTATTTGCAGTACCTTCCAACCATCTTCTTTTTGTTGAGTGTATATAGTTGTTTGGAGTTACTGTTGAGTTTTGCTTAACGTCCTTGTTTCTGTGCGTGTTTTTTGGTTTGGAGTAGTAGGCTTGTGCAAGGTTTGTATTGTCATCTGCTTTTTCTGTTGAGCCATAGAAAACTGAATGAGTTCTGTTTTGTCAGGCTTGGAGGGTTTATTGAATGCTGTCTTTAGTCAGCATGATACTTGGATATATATCCCTAAAAAAGCAGGTAAAGTATATGAAGTGTCTCAGACTAATACATTTAGTTTGCCACCTTGGGTCTGATCTACGGTGACAAGTTCTATCTGCAGCATCCATTGTGTGCTACAGATTGATATTAAACACCAACCCTTCACCTGGTAAGGAAGGCAAGGTGTTGGACCTTCTAAGTAAGAGCATGTTTGTTTTTCTTCCGCTTTGGTTTTCAGAATGCATACGTATGAAGTTTATGCTTTATTACATGGTAGTTTGATGGAACTTGCTGCTGCTTACAGAGGTTGATGTTCGTGTTTCACTGCTGCAGTCATTACACTTGGGTTATCCTGCCGTCAGGCGGTCCCGCAGTCAGCCAGAGTTCCAAAGTCTTGGTCCGGCGTCGGTTGCTGTCGCTTCTTCCCTGACGTCAGTGTGCCAGGGGTATATAATATACAACGACACCATTTTCTTCAGTCTTTCTTGCCGCGCGGTGCCCGAAGCAAAAGCACTTCGCAAGTGCCGGTCGGCCAACTCCTGAAATTTTCGAATTCGAATTTCAGAACCAAAGTCTTCAATAAAGCTAAGTACCCCGTTGGGGAAACTTTTTCTTGCCTCAGACCGATGTCAGTAAAAGTTAATAATTGCATTTGTTGTGGGAAGCAAATACCACGTAAGGATTTTCATTCTTACTGTATTCCATGCCTAGGCCCAGACCACAATGTCACTAGTTGGCGGTTTTGCGCTAGATTTAACAAGCACACTATTAAACATCTGTTTGATTTTGCACGCCGTTATTTTGGCCGAAGGTTCAATTATACTATGCCGCCGGAACAACCGATGACCGGAATACACAAAAAACGCAAAGACAAAGATAAGGACAGGCATCCGAGGTCCAAAACTGACGATGAAGCCTCTACTAGGCCAGTCGCCGGTTCTCAGTGAGGTGCTTTCGCAGCCCCTGACACCCGCTACCTCAGAGCCACAGGCCGCCTCCGACTCCCACGTGGAGATCACTAGGCCTCTGGAAACTCAAGGTATTGGGCCTATGGAAATTAACCCCTCAGATGGGTCCGGAGCCGCTGAGCAGGCCTCTGCTTCGGAGGGTGTTTTCAGACCTTCACAGCTTACCATCAAAACAACAACCAAGTCTAAAACTCCATTAAAGACAAAGAAACAAGTACAGCATTCACCTGGACAGGCCTCCATGCCTAAAAAAACAGATGCTCAAAATGGCCGAAGACCTAATTACTCTGATCAGGGGTTCCCATCCCCCTCCTGATAAAAGGCCTAGGCAGGATACAGACTAATGATGCCTCTGACCAGGTCTCCATTTCCTCCGATTCCTCTTCAGACCAGGGATACTCTTTACCCCCCTATGAGGATTCTGATGCTGAAGAATCAATCCCTTCAGCCTCTCCTCCTGAGGATTACTCTTTTGGGGAAACTTTACATACCATGAGGGAGCATTTCCATTGGGAGAGCCAGGATTATTCAGAATCCAAGAAAAGGCTCAGATTTCCTTTTATTGCCTCAGCACAGGCCCCTGGCTATTCCGCCTGTGTTAGATATTGTAGATGATGTGTTCTCCGAATCCAGTTTAACCCCTGATTCTTTGCCCCCAGCACCTGTCAAGCCAGAATAGGTACTACAGAGTCCCTGACTCTTACAAATTTCTTTATAAAAACCCTGCTGCTGACCCAGAAACTATTTCCCAGGGTCCCAAAGGGGTAAAGGCTTCCACTGCTAAAAATCCAGTTCCCTCTGACAGGGATTCTAGAGAATTAGGTAGATGGGGGAAGAAAGTTTACACTCCTGCAACTTTAGTAGTAAGGGCTTTAAATTGCCAGTTCCACATGCTTAAATACCAACAATATTTAATGTCTCTGTTAAATCAGAAAATGCTTACAAGCTCAGAAAGTCCTGACATATCATGCGTTCCGGCCCCAAAATCCGGACAATACCAAGAAAGGAGGGGGGGTATCCATATTCATCAAGGACACCCACACCTCAAGACTGGTGGCACCGCACGATGCATCGGAGACCATCCAGGTGCAATTAACCATAGGCAAGACTGCTCTGCAAATTGTAGCATGTTACAGGCCACCCTCACAAACTCAGGAACCTCACATGGCCTTCCTGAAAACACTAGAGGGGATAAATGTATCACCAAACACCATCATACTAGGTGACTTCAATTACCCTAATATAGACTGGGAACACTACTCAAGCCCAAACACCCGAGCCCAAAAGTTCCTGGAATTCATAAACTCAAATGCCATGGAACAACTAGTCACCATCCCCACAAGAGGAGATAACATACTTGATCTCATCATCACGAACATGGGAGCACAATGTTCAACACCGGAAGTATACTCCTCACTGGTGAGATCAGATCACAAACTAATCTCGCTGGAGGTCCTCATCCCACCCCACCTGAAATAAAAAGACCACAGTAAAGAACTTCTCAAAAGCCGACTTCACACTTCTAAAGACTAGTGTGGTCTCCTTTAAGGCCCCGAGCCATGGAAAACAGTACTCAAGCCGCTGAATCACTTACAAATGCCTTCTACCAGCACCTGCAGGACTGCATGGATAAGGCAATCCCAAGCAAAACAAAGACTCTTTGTACCAAAGGCAAGCGTCCAGTCTGGTGGACCCCAGCCATAAACAAACTCTACAACAAAAGGAGGAAGCTACTACAAGATAGAGCAAAATCCTCAAAAGGTAAGACACCCTTGATCACTATAAGTAAAAAACTAAGAGCTCTCATAAAATCATCCAAAGCAAATTTCGAGAGAAAAATAGCTAAAGACTCAAAAGACAATCATAAGGCCTTCTTTAGCTATGTTAGAAACCTAGGAGGAAACTCCCAGATATGCTCAGAACTAGTTCAAAATGATGTGAAGATTACTGATCCTACAGACATTGCCAACATACTGGCTGACAGGTTCAGTGCAAACTCCCAAAAGGAGAGATATCTATACCAAACGATTGCAGCCCCAAACATCTCCAGCGCCCAAGTGAGAACTGCTCTCTCCAAAGCAAAAACACAGCATCCATGGGACCTGATGGTGTCCCCGGCTGTGTGCTCCACTTAACTCAATGAGGAATTAAACCCACAGCTAGGACAGCTGTTTAATCAAAGTCTTACCTCTGGATCATTACCCAGGAGTGGCGACTGCAACTGTGGTCCCACTTCACAAAGGCGGTGCCTCCACCGACCCTGGAAATTACCGCCCATTAGCTTGACAAGCCTTATCTGCAAAGCCATGGAGAGGATCATAATGGACCTCATAAATAAATACATAGGAATTTGCAGACTTTGGATCCAACCCAGTTTGGCTTTGTCAAAGGCAGATCATGCCTTTTAAACTTGGTTGACTTTTTCAAACAGTCACCAAAGCCATTGGAGGAAAGGCAGTCCATACAGCCTACCTCGATCTGGCTAAGGCCTTCGATACAATACCCCACTTGGGTATCATTGAAAAACTCATCAGCTTAAATGTTAACCCATACATCACAAGATGGGTTGCAAACTGGCTGAGTGACAGAACCCACAGGGTCAGAGTTGCTGGCGCCATGTCAGACTCAAAGCCTGTCACAAGTGGTGTCCCACAGGGCTCAGTCCTGGGCCCACTCTTGTTTGGCATCTACTTTTCCAAGTACAAGCAAACACAGGAGGGTTATGGCTGACAAAGTTTGCAGATGACTGCAAACTGGGCGCCATAGTAGAAAACACATCTGACACAGATATCCTTCAGAAGGGTCTCACAGAAGCGGATAACTGGTGCCAGAGCCACGGCCTGAAGTTAAATGCCAAAAAATGCATAGTCATACCCTTTGGGAAAAACAAGGTTACCCCTAGCTACCAAATAGGTGGCAATCCACTGAGCACAGAAGTTATCAGGGACCTGGGGACCCAGGTTGATAGTAGTCTGTCATTCGACACCCATGTAGCTAAAGTAGTTAGGAAGACCTTCTACATTGCCCACCTTATCATGAAGGGATTCTCATCTAGATCAAGGGAGGTCATAGTCTCCTTTACTCATCACTCATCAGACCAATGATTGAGTACAATGCCCCATTCGGGATGTATCTGACCCGACACTTGCAGCAGCTGGAGAGGCCACAAAAGTTCCTCACCAAAAGGATAAAGGGTCTCAAACATCTGTCCTATGCTGCCCGACTGAAAGAACTCCAGCTCTATTCAGTCGCACCGCTTGCTCAGAGGTGACCTTTGCCTAACATACAAGGCCATGTCAAACCCAGATTTGATGAATATGCTTCACCTCAAAAAATCTAGATCCATCAGAGCCACAAGGCGGAGACTTAAACCTCGACACGGCTATTAATAGGACGTGCTGGAGGGATAGATTCATCACCCAAAGACTCCCAATGCTGTGGAACAAAATCCCGGTACATGTGAGGCAGAGCACCTCGTTGGCCTTGTTCAAGAGAAATCTTGACCAATGGATGGGAGATCGCAGATATACCCCAGGGATTACCTCAGTGTCACTGCTCGACAGAGGCACAGCAAAATAAGGGGTATAGTTCCCCATACTAAAGGGGTGGCGTAAGCCACAAAACGATGGGCTAGGCTTGTAAATGCCCTCGGGCAGATAGCCTAGTATGAACCTATGAACCTATAAGGAAAAGCAGGATTTATTGCATGCAGCTGAACAAGTGGGAAAACATATTCTGCAATGTGGTTTTGATTCATTAGAGGCTTCTTGCAGAGCCGCAGTTACTGGATCTGTGATTTGAAAGCATGCTTGGTTAAAAGAACAAGGTTTACCTGATCATGTTAAGGCAAAATTATTGGATGCTCCTTTACAGCATGATATCTTGTTTGGTGTTAAGGCAGAAGAGGTATTAAAAAAAAAATGGAGGATAAGGCAAAATCTATGCAAACAGTGAAGGATTTCTTACAGGTACAGCCACCTCGATTCAGCAGAAATTGGCCTTCTAAAAATTGGTCTTTTCCAGTGTCAAGACAGACCACAAAGAGGCAGGTACAGACGCCCTAGAGGCAGATCTCAGCCCCAAAGGCTCTTGCAGACCACATTATTGGGGTGCTTCCACCCCAAAAGGAGGAGAAGACAAGTCACAACCTTATAGAAAACAGTCGCAATGACTTCCCCCTTCACATGCCAAGCACTTAACTTTTGGCAGCTCCCTTAGGGGGAAAACTAGCTCTTTTTTTCACAAAATTGGCATATAATCCCCCAAGACAAATGGGTTCTGGATATTGTGTCTCAAGGTTTACAGGTTCCACTTTCACACACTACCAAGGCCAAAAGGAATGCCAGACCTGCCACAAACTCAATGGGCAGAGGCAGAAAAACAAATTACAGCCCTCATGGACATGAGAGCTATTCAAAAAGTGCCACAACAAAGACAAGGATTTTACTCGAGACTTTTCTTTGTCCACAGAAAGGACAAAGCCTGGAGACCCATACTGGACCTCTCTACTCTAAATACTTACCTGGATGTTCTGAAATTCAAAATGTTTACACTACAGCAACTTCTTCCCATGCTTGGCACGAAGGCTTGGCTACTTGCATTGGACCTCAAAGAGGCATACCTGCACGTCCCAATTGGACAAAATTGCAGAAGATACCTCAGATTCATAGCTGGCACAATGCATTACCAATTCTCTGCATTGCCTTTTGGCTTATCTACTGCGCCCAGGGTCTTCACAAAATGCCTGGCACTAATAATTGCATTTTGTAGACAAAAAGGAATTCAAATATATCCCTTCTTTGACGACTGCCTTATTCAAGCAGAGAGCAAGGACATTCTTCTAAAGCATCTGGCGTTTGTAAAAAGATTGCTAATTTGCCTAGGGTACACAGTAAACGAAAAGAAGTCAAAACTAGTGCCCTCACAAGAGATAATATTCCTGGGTGCCAGCTTAAATACATCTGCCCAGATGGCTTATCTCACGCCAGACAAAGACAACTGACTCAGTACTTTCAATTGATGGCAACAAAAACCCAACTCCCTGAAAGAAAAAGTCTGCAGGCCATGGGGTTCATGGTGTCCTGCATACTACTAATACCATATGCCGGACTGCGTATGAAGAAATTACAATGGTACCTAAAAAGTGTTTGGACTCAGCACTGTCACAGTTTGGAAACCGTAATACCACTTATTCCCTGCTTAAAGCAGGAGTTTCGATGGTGGGCACAGGCATGTCACCACAACAAGGGATAGCCTTTCACTTTACCCACAGCTAGGCAGACACTAACAACAGATGCTTCGGATTATGCCTGGGGAGCACACATGGCAGGAAAATGTATTCAGGGCAAGTGGGCCGCAGAACAAATGCATCTTCACATCAATCAAAAAGAGATGCTAGCTGTACAAAATGCCCTAACAGCTTTCAAGGACCTTCTGCATCCAGGACAACTATTGCTAAAGACGGATAACACCACAGTTATGTGGTACATAAACAAACTCATTCCTATTCCCTCTGCAGACAAGCCATGACTTTGTGGAACACAGCACTGACCTATCAAGTTCATCTGCAAGCACAATTCCTGCCAGGAAAGGAAAATACTCTGGCAGACGACTTAAGCAGAAACATCATGGATCCTCACGAGTGGAAATTAAATCCACAAGTATTCAGCATGATAACATAAAATGGGGGTGCCCAGACGTAGATCTTTTTGCCTCCCCTCTGAACTGCCAACTACAGAAATTCTGCACAAGGACTTACCACACACAAGCATGGAAAGTGGATGCTGGAAAACCCTAAAAGTTTATGCCTTCCCACCACTGCCTCCTGTCAGTGGTACTCCTAAAAGCCAGACAGGAAAGGCCAAAAATGATCCTAATTGCCCCAGACTGGCCACGCCAGCATTGGTACCCAATCTTAAAGAACTTGGCTCAAGGCCCAGCATGGATTTTACCTCAAATTCCTCATCTTCTGACGCAACAAAACTATCCGATCCTGCACAGCCAGCTCAAAACCTTAAACCTGTCTGCATGGCAGATTACTTAGCCAAGCAACCAACACCTCTCTCTAAAACTGTTATGGATGTCATTTTGGAGGCCAGGAGGCCCAGCACCAGGAAATCCTATTCAGAAAAGTGGAAGAGATTCTGTGCCTGGAACCAGGCTCAAAGCTTTGACCCTCTTGTTCCAGATATTCCTCGGATACTGCAATACTTAACTGAGATGCTGGACAAAGGCCTATCCTTCTCATCCATTAAGATCCACGCCTCTGCCATCTCAGCTCATTACAACACGGATCCTCCTAATGTTCATCGTGCATACAGCTGCAGTCATAACAGATGGGTTCTCCTGCCGTCAGGCAGGTTCTCGGTCGGCCGAATTCCAAAGTCTAGGTCCGGCGTCAGTTGTCGTCGCTTCTTCCCTGACGTCAGTGCGACAGGGGTATAAAAGAACCAGCCGACGCCATTTTCTTCAGTCTTTCTTGCCGCGCGGTGCCCGAAGCAGAAGCAGTTTGCAAGTGCCGGTCGGCCAGCTCCTGAGATTATGAATATTTTTCAACCGAAGACTTCTAGAAAGCCAAGTACCCCGTTGGGGAAACTTTTCTCGCCTCAGACCGATGTCAGACAAAGTTAATAATTGCATTTTATGTGGGAAGCAAATACCGCATAAGGATTTCCATTCCCTCTGTATACCTTGCTTAGGCCCAGACCATGACGTCTCGGCCTGTCGTTTTTTGTGCTACATTCAACAGACGCACTATTAAGAGTCGGGCGGAGTTCGCCCAACACTATTTTGGCAAAAAGTTTAATTATAACATGTCGTCTGATACTCGGACTCCAATTTTGAGCAAACGACGTAAAGATAAGGACCGACATACGAGGTCCGTGACTTCTACCGACACCACGCTAAAGCCGACTACATGTGCTCCGGTTCTCAGCGAGGCGCCTATGCAGCCCCTGACTACCGATGACACTTCATTAGCGGTGTCTTCTGTGCCCGAGGTCTCAGGCTCTTCGGCCCACACCCTGACTACAGATACCGAAGTCAGTCTTTGCGGGGAAACTCAGAGTTCAGACAGGCCTGCCACCTCTCAAGGTGTCTTCAGGCCTTCTTCTTTTTCCATTGAGGCTTACACTAAATCTAAAGCAGCTATGCATTCTAAACGACAAGCTCCACAGGGCCCCTCTCAAGGCCCCATGCCTAAAAAGCAGATGCTCAAAATGGCTGAGGATTTGATTACTCTTATCAGGGGGTTCTCAACAACCCCCCCCCCCCCCCAGACAAAAGGCCCAGAGTGGAGGAAGAATACCTTTCCTCGGACCAGGCCCCCATTACTTCAGAGCATTCTGAGGACCAGGAACATTCTTACTCCCCTTTCGAAGATTCTGATGTAGAGGAGTCCATTCCCTCTGTCTCCCCCCCTGAGGATTACTCTTTTGGGGAAACCTTGCATACCTTGAGGGAACACTTCCAGTGGGAAGGCCGAGAGTACTCTGATTCCAAGAAAAGGCTCAGGGATTTCCTCTTGCTCCCTCAGCACAGGCCTCTGGCTATACCTCCTGTCTTAGACATACTAGATGTGTATTCAGAGGCCAGCCTTAACCCAGATTCTTTACCTCCAGCTCCAGTCAAGCCTGACAGGTGTTCCTGATTCACACCAATTCCTATACAAAAGCCATGCGGCTGACCCAGACCCAAGGGAATTAAGGCCTCCACTGCCAAAAATCCATTACCTTCAGAGAGAGATTCCAGAGCTTTAGAAAGGTGGGGGAAAAAGGTATACACCTCGGCCACTTTAACCATGAGGGCATTAAACTGTCAGTTCCATATGTTAAAGTATCAACAGTTTTTGTTATCTCAGTTGAAAAGCAAAATGTCACAACCTGAACAACCAGACTTGAAGGAGTTGCAGGATTTGTTGCATAGTGCAGAGCAAGTGGGTAAGCATACCTTGCAATGTGGTTTTGATGCTTTAGAGGCCTCTTGTAGAGCTGCTGTTACAGGATCAGTCATATGTAGACATGCTTGGCTCAAAGAGCAAACCTTACCAGATCATGTCAAAGCTAAATTGCTAGATGTACCTATTCAAAAGGATGTATTGTTTGGTGTTAAAGCTGAGTAGGTATTAAAGAAAATGGAGGAAAAGGCAAAATCAATGCAAACGGTGAAAGATTTCCTACAGGTACAACCGCCACGTTTCAGTAGAAATTGCCCTTCAAAAAATTGGTCCTTTCCAGCCACGGACAGACCTCAGAGGTAGATACAGGCGCCCGAGAGGTAGAGGGCAATCTCAAGGATCATTTAGAGGCAGACAATGGCAAACACCTACACCAAGAGGGGGTGAGGATAGTTCACAGCCATTCAGAAAGCAGACCCAATGACTTTCCCCTCTGCATGCCAAGCAAGGCTCAAATGGCAGCACATTTAGGTGGAAAACTGGCATTATTTTCGAAAAATTGGCATATTGTCACAAAAGACAAATGGATCCTGGACATTATAGACAGAGGCTACAGATTCCACTTTCACACCCTTCCAAAAATGAAAGGCATGCCAAACCTGCCACACAATCAAAGGGCAGAGGCACAAAAACAAATTTCAGATCTCATGGACATGAAAGCTATTCAAGAGGTACCTGCACAAGAACAGGGTCAAGGTTTTTATTCCAGACTATTCCTGGTACCAAGGAAGGGCAAAGATTGGAGACCTATTTTGGACCGATCCATCCTAAACACATATTTACTCGTACCAAAGTTCAAGATGCTCACATTACAGCAGCTTCTTCCCATGCTGGGCAAGGAGTCTTGGCTGGTGACATTGGACCTCAAGGAGGCATACCTCCATGTCCCAGTCAGACAAGATTGCAGAAGATACCTCAGATTTCTTGCAGGTTCATCCCATTATCAATTCTCTGCATTGCCCTTTGGCTTATCTACTGCACCCAGAGTGTTCACAAAATGCCTGGCATCAGTAATTGCCTTCTGCAGACTTCAAGGGATACAAATATACCCATATCTGGATGACTGCCTGATCCAAGCGGACAGCAAACACACTCTTCTGAAACACCTGGCATTTGTAATAATGTTGTTGAAATCTCTGGGATACACAGTCAACAAAAAGAAGTCAAGACTAATACCCTCTCAAACAATAATGTTCCTGGGTGCCAGCTTGGATACAAACACCCAGATGGCCTACCTCACGCCAGAGAAACAAGGGCAATTAACTCAATACTTCAGAAAACTGGCAACCTTCACCAGGCTGACTGCAAGGAAAATCCTGCAGGCTCTGGGATTCATGGCATCTTGCATCCTGCTAATCCCATGTGCAAAGCTGCATATGAGGAAACTTCAATGGTACCTAAAAAACTTATGGTCTCAACACAGCCACAGTTTGGAAACGATCATACCACTGATTCCATGTCTTCAAAAGGAATTTCTGTGGTGGGCTCAAGCATGCCAAAGAAACATAGGTCTCCCATTCTGCAAGCCTCAAGCAAATCAAGTCATCACAACAGACGCCTCGGACTACGCCTGGGGGGCGCACATGACAGATTGGTGCATTCAGGGCAAATGGTCACAAAAAGAAAAGCACCTACACATCAATCAAAAGGAAATGCTAGCAGTAATAAATGCTGTTATGGCTTTCAAAGACCTACTGCATCTAGGGCAGCTATTGATAAGAACAGACAACACCACAGTGATGTGGTACATAAACAAACAGGGAGGAACTCATTCATATCCCCTGTGCAGACTAGCCATGTCCCTTTGGAACACTGCTCTGGAATTGCAAATCCAACTTCAAGCACAATTCCTGCCAGGGAAGGAAAACACACTGGCAGACAACCTGAGCAGAAATATGACAGATCCACACGAATGGAAGTTGCATCCTCAAGTTTTTACAATGATAATTCAAGCATGGGGAAGGACAGACATAGATCTCTTTGCCACCCACAGAAATTACCAATTGACAAAATTCTGCTCAAGGACCTTTCATCCACAGGCCTGAAAGTGGGCGCACTCTTTCAGTTGGACAACAATGACGGTTTATGCCTTTCCACCTCTTCCACTGCTGGCCAAAGTTCTATTAAAAGCCAGAGCAGACAGACCAAAGATGATTCTCATTGCTCCAGACTGGCCAAGACAACACTGGTACCCACTCCTGTGGAGCCTGACGCATTCCCCACCATGGATCCTGCCTCTAATGCCTCTTCTTCTGACTCAGCACTACTTCAAAACTCTTCACAGTCCGCTGAAAACACTCCATCTAGCCGCATGGAGGATTCCTTAAATTCACAGCAGACCCTACACTCCAAGGAGGTGCAGGATGTCATTTTGGAGGCCAGAAGGCCTTCTACTAGAAAAGCCTACTCCGCAAAATGGAAACTGTTTTGTGTCTGCAATCAGAAAAAGGGTCAGAATCCTGGAATACTGAATTTACCTCAAATACTACAGTACCTAGCCGAGCTGCTAAGCAGTGGACTTTCATTCTCCTCCATCAAAATCCATGCCTCAGCCATTTCTGCAGAGTACAACACTGATCCTCCTTTATTCTCTCACCCTCTCTTAAGACCGTTCCTCAGAGGGGCTAAGAATATAAAACCCCCAAGGAAGCAACCAGTACCGGCTTGGGACTTCAATTTCATTCTAGAAAAACTAACCCTGCCTCCTTTTTAGCCAGCTGCTTCAACAGATCTGCAATATTTGTCATGGAAAACAGCCTCCCTTCTAGCTATCACCTCAGCACGCAGGGTTTCGGAACTACAAGCCCTCATGGCTGTGCAGCCTTTCATCATTTTCCATCAGGACAGAGTTTCCTTACGAACCAATCCTTCATTTATGCCAAAGGTAGTATCAAGGGTAGCCTTGAATCAGGCTATCCACTTACTACGTTTTACCCTAATCCACAAAACAAAGGGGAGAGGCTACTACATTCCTTGGACATTCACAGACAGCTCCATTATTATTTGGACAGAACAAAGCCTTTCAGAAAATCAGAGCAACTCTTTGTGTCCTATGCTACAGGTGCTCAAGGGAAGCCTATTTCCAAACAGACAATCTCAAAATGGATAGCCCACTGCATACGCTTTTGTTACTCTTTTCATGGTAAAACTGTACCTACAGGCATCAGATCTCACTCCACAAGGGCCACAGCTACCTCTGCAGCTTTCCTCAGGGGGGTTCCTACCAAAGATATTTTGGAAGCAGCCACTTGGAGTTCTGTACATACTTTCTCCAAGCACTATCACCTACCATTATACTCCAAAACTAGAGCGGGCTTTGCCACTGCAGTCTTGCAGGGTATCCTGGCTCCACCTAGTTCCACTTAGTGCCTACCACCCCTTTATTAGCTTTGGGATTCTACCCATCTGTTATGACTGCAGCTGTATGCACGATGAACATAGTACAGTTTTGTACCTACCATAAATGTAGATGTTCGAGTGCTAATACAGCTGCAGTCCAGGTTTCCCTCACTCCTTCCCCTCTTGAGACGGACCTTATGGCTAACGCCTCCTCATACAACCTCATTGGGGTATTCTTTTATGGTGTATTTCCTTGCAACTACTTTTTTTTGATTATATTGCATTTGCTTTACTACATAAATTTATGTTTTGCCTTCCTTCTGGGGGCACCTGACATCTGGGGCAAGAAAAACTGGAGAAAATGGCGTCGGCTGGTTCTTTTATACCCCTGTCACACTGACGTCAGGGAAGAAGCGACGACAACCGACGCCGGACCTAGACTTTGGAATTCGGCCGACCGAGGACCCGCCTGACAGCAGGAGAACCCATCTGTTATGACTGCAGCTGTATTAGCACTCGAACATCTACATTTATGGTAGGCATAAAACTGTACTTTCTCTCATCCATTATTAAAACAGTACCTCAGAGGGGCTAAAAACATAAGACCGCCCCGCAGAGCACCAACTCCAACTTGGACCTCAACTTTGTCTTGGAAAAACTAACTTTACCTCCTTTTGAGCCAGCCAATTCAGCAGAATTAAAATGGGTCATGGAAAACTGCTCTGCTTCTGGCAGTAACCTCAGCACGAAGAGTCCCAAGAGTTACAAGCTCTAATGGCAGTAGAATCTTTCATCATTTTTCATCAGGACAGGGTTTCTTTACGAACAAACCCTACATTTATGCCAAAGGTGGTATCCAGTGTGGCTCTTAACCAAACTATTCACTTGACAACATTTTATCCAAATCCCCAGAATAAAGGGGAGAGACTTCTGCACTCATTGGACATACACAGGCAGATGTCCATCGTGCATACAGCTGCAGTCATCACACTTGGGTTATCCTGCCATCAGGCGGGTCCTCGGTCGGCCGAATTCCAAAGTCTAGGTCCGGCGTCTGTTGTTGTCGCTTCTTCCCTGACGTCAGTGCGGCAGGGGTATAAGAGGGAGCCGATGCCATTTTCTTCAGTCTTTCTTGCCGCACGGTGCCCAAAGCAGAAGCAGTTCGCAAGTGCCGGTCGGCCGGCTCCTGAGATTTACGAACAGTATTTCAGCCGAAGTCGTCTTTAAAGCTATGTACCCCGTTGGGGAAACTTTTCTTGCCTCAGACCGATGTCAGACAAAGTTAATAATTGCATTTCTTGTGGGAAGCAAATACCGCATAAGGATTTTCACTCCTACTGTATACCTTGCTTAGGGCCGGACCACGATGTCTCGGCCTGCCGTTTTTGTGCTAGGTTTAACAAACGCACTATTAAGCGCCGGGCAGAGTTCGCCCTTCATTATTTTGGCCCAAAAATTTAATTATCATGTTGTCGGATGCACCGACGCCAGTTTTAGGCAAAAGACGCAAGGATAAGGATAGACATCCGAGGCCTGCACAGAGTACTGAGAGCATTTCTGAAGGCGTTTTCAGGCCTACCACCTCCTCTATTAAATCATTCACCAAGTCTAAAGCTGCAACGAAAATTAAAAAACAAGGGCCTCAGACCCTCTCTCAAGGCCCCATGCCTAAAGGACAGATGCTTAAAATGGCTGAGGATTTGATTACTCTCATCAGGGGTTCTCAACCCCCCTCAGACAAAAGACCCAGGTTGGAGGAAGACCACCCTTCCTCAGACCAGGCTTCTATTACTTCAGACCATTCTGAGGACCAGGATTACACCTATTCCCCATTTGAAGACTCTGATGCTGAGGAGTCTATTCCCTCGGTCTCCCCCCCGAGGACTTCTCTTTTGGGGAAACCCTGCATACATTGAGAGAGCACTTCCACTGGGAAGGCCAAGATTACTCAGATTCCAAGAAAAGGTTCAGGGAATTTCTACTACTTCCCCAGCATAGGCCCCTGGCTATTCCTCCTGTCTTAAATATTTTGGATGATGTGTACGCAGAATCCAGTCTTAATCCAGACTCATTACCTCCAGCCCCTGTTGAACCAGACAGATATTACCGGGTTCCTGATTCTCACCAGTTCCTTTATAAAAGCCATACTGCTGACCCAGAAACAATTTCACAGGGTCCCAAGGGGATTAAGGCCTCTACTGCTAAAAAACCTTTGCCTTCAGAGAGAGATTCTAGAGCATGAGAAAGGTGGGGGGAAAAAGGTGTATACTTCAGCCACTTTAACCATGAGGGCATTAAACTGTCAATTTCATATGTTAAAATACCAACAGTTCTTGCTATCTCAGCTGAAAGGCAAAATGACACAAACAGAACAGCCAGACTTGAAAGAGTTGCAGGATTTGTTGCATGGAGCAGAACAAGTGGGGAAACATACCTTGCAGAGTGGTTTTGATGCTTTAGAGGCCTCATGCAGAGCTGCTGTCACGGGGTCTGTCATACGTAGACATGCTTGGCTCAAAGAGCAAACCTTACCAGATCATGTCAAAGCAAAATTATTAGATGCACCACTACAAAAAGATGTATTGTTCGGTGCTAAAGCTGAGGAGGTACGAAAGAAAATGGAGGAAAAGGCGAAATCTATGCAAACAGTTAAAGATTTCTTGCAGGTGCAGCCTCCACGCTTCAGCAGAAACTGGCCTTCAAAAAATTGGTCCTTTCCAGCCACGGACAGACCCCAAAGGGGCAGATACAGACACCCAAGGGGTAGAGGACAACCTCAAGGATCTTACAGAGCTAGACAGTGGCAAACACCAGCCCCCAGAGGTGGAGAAGATAGGCCACAGTCATTTAGAAAACAGATGCAATGACTTTCCCCTATGCCTGCCAAACAAAGATATAATGGCAGCACCTTTGGGCGGAAAACTGGGCTTATTTTCAAAAAACTGGCACATTGTTACACAGGACAGATGGATTCTGGATATTATAGACGGAGGCTACAGGTTCCAATTTCACACCCTTCCAAAAATGAGAGGCATGCCAAACCTGCCACAAAATCAATGGGCAGAAGCACAAAGGCAAATTTCCGCTGTCATGGATATGAAAGCAATTCAAGAGGTACCTGCAAAAGAACAAGGTCAAGGTTTTTATTCAAGGCTATTTCTGGTACCAAGGAAGGACAAAGATTGGAGACCCATCTTAGGCCTATCTATTCTAAACACATATCTAGAGGTACCAAAATTCAAGATGCTCACATTACAGCAGCTTTTTCCCATGCAGGGCAAGGAGTCTTGGCTGGTAACGTTGGACCTCAAGGAGGCATACCTGCATGTCCCTATCGGACAAGATTGCAGAAGATACCTCAGATTTCTTGCAGGTTCAACCCATTACCAATTCTCTGCATTGCCCTTTGGCTTATCTACTGCACCCAGAGTGTTTACGAAATGCCTGGCATCAGTAATTGCCTTCTGCAGACAACGAGGAATCCAAATCTACCCATATCTGGACGACTGCCTGATCCAAGCAGACAGAAAGGACCTTCTATTGCAACATCTGGCGTTTGTAATAAAACTGTTAAACTGCCTGGAGTACACAGTGAACAAAAAGAAATCAAAACTAATACCTTCTCAACAGATAATTTTCCTGGGTGCCAGCTTAAATACAACAACCCAGATGGCCTACCTCACGCCAGACAAACAAGGGGAACTGTCTCAATACTACAACAGAATGGCAGCTTTAACCAGGCTAACTGCAAGGAAAATCCTGCAGGCTCTGGGGTTCATGGCATCTTGCATCCTACTAATACCATTTGCAAAGCTGCATATGAGGAAACTACAATGGTACCTAAAAAACTTGTGGTCTCAGCATAGCCACAGCTTGGAAACAATTATACCACTCATTCCATGCCTTCAAAAGGAATTTTTGTGGTGGGCTCAAGTATGCCAAAGAAACACAGGTCTTCCTTTCTGTTTACCACAAGCAACTCAAATCATCACAACAGACGCCTCAGACTACGCCTGGGGAGCACACATGGCAGGTCAGTGTATTTCAGGGTAAATGGTCCCAAAAAGAGATGCACCTACACATCAACCAAAAGGAGATGCTAGCCGTACAAAATGCTCTTATGACCTTCAAAGACCTACTGCATCCAGGCCAGCTATTAATAAGGACAGACAACACCACAGTCATGTGGTACATAAACAGGGGGGAACGCATTCATACCCCCTGTGCAGGCAAGCCCTGTGGAACACAGCACTGGAATTATAAATTCAACTACAGGCACAATTCCTGCCAGGGAAGGGAAAACACACTGGCAGACAACTTAAGCAGAAATATGACAGACCCACACGAATGGAAGTTGCATCCTGAAGTCTTCTCAAAGATAACTCGGGCATGGGGACAGCCAGACATTAGATCTATTTGCTACCCACAGAAATTACCAGTTGGAAAAATTCTGCTCAAGGATCTATCATCCACAGGCCTGGAAAGTGGACGCACTCTCTTTCAATTGGACAACATTGACAGTCTATGCCTTCCCGCCTCTACCTCTACTGGCCAAAGTCCTATTAAAAACCAGAGCAGAGCGGCCACAAATGATTCTCATTGCTCCAGACTGGCCACGACAGCACTGGTATCCTCTCCTAAAGAGCCTGTCACACTCACCACCATGGATCCTTCCTAAAGTTCCTCTTCTGTTGTCCCAGCACAACTACAAGACCCTTCACAGCCAGCTAAAAACTCTAAATCTAGCTGCATGGAGAATACCTTAGTTTACCAACAAACTCTCCTCTCCAAGGAGGTACTGGATGTCATCTTGGAAGCCAGGAGACCCTCTACTAGAAAAACCTACCCAGCCAAATGTTAACTATTTTGTTCCTGGAATCAAGCAAAGGGTCAGAATCCTTGGGTAATACATATACCTCAGATTTTACAGTACCTAACTGAGATGTTAAACAGTGGCCTCTCCTTCTCTTCCATCAAGATTCAAGCTTCAGCCATTTCAGCACAATACAATACAGATCCTCCTTTATTCTCACATCCTCTATTAAGGCAGTTCTTCACAGGGGCAAAAAATATAAAACCCCCACGGAAACCACCAGCTCAAGCTTGGGACCTCAACTTCGTATTGGAGAAGCTGACACTGCCTCCTTTTGAGCCGGCTTCTTCAGCAGAGCTACAATACTTGTCGTGGAAAACAGCCTTCCTTCTGGCTATTACCTCAGCATGCAGGGTTTTGGAGCTACAGGCCCTCATGGCTGTACAACCATTCATCATTTTCCATCAGGACAGGGTTTCCTTACGAACCAACCCTACCTTCATGCCAAAGGTATTATCCATTGTGGCTTTAAATCAGTCTATTCATTTACCTACCTTTTATCCAAATCCACAGAACAAAGGAGAGAGACTACTACATTCCTTGGACATTCTCAGGCAACTTCGTTATTACTTGGACAGAACAAAGTCATTCAGAAAATCTGAGCAGCTCTTTGTGTCCTATGCTACAGGTGCTCAAGGAAAGGCCATTTCCAAACAGACTATTTCAAAATGGAGCCCACTGCATACGCTTTTGTTATTCATTTCGTGGAAAATCAGTGCCTGTATACATCGGATCCCACTCCACCAGGGCTACAGCTACCTCAGCAGCTTTCCTCAGGGGGGTCCCTACCAAGGACATTTTGGAAGTTCAGTGCACACTTTCTCCAAGCACTACCACCTTCCACTATACTCAAAATCTAGAGCGGGCTTTGCCACAGCAGTCCTGCAGGGCATTCTGGCCCCTCCTAATTCCGCTTAGTACCAGCCACCCTTACTTAGCTTTGGGATTCTACCCAAGTGTGATGACTGCAGCTGTATGCATGATGAACATAGTACAGTTTTGTACCTACCATAAATGTAGATGTTCGAGTGCTCATACAGCTGCAGTCCAGGTTACCCTCCCTCCATCCCCTCTTAGGACAGGGCTTATGACAAACTCCTTTAAGATACAACCTATTTGGGGTATTCCTTTATGGTGTATTTGCTTGCAACTACTGTTTTGATTTATCTTATGTATGTTTGCATGGCAGCATGTTTTGCCTTCCTTTCTGGGGGCACCTGACATCTGGGGCAAGAAAAACTGAAGAAAATGGCATCTGCTGCCTCTTTTATACCCCTGCCGCACTGACGTCAAGGAAGAAGCGACGACAACCGACGCCGGACCTAGACTTTGGAATTCGGCCGACCGAGGACCCGCCTGACTGCAGGATAACCCAAGTGTGATGACTGCAGCTGTATGCTCACTCAACATCTACATTTATGGTAGGTACAAAACTGTACTTTATGCTTCTACTTGGAGAAAACAAAAGCTTTCAGGAAATCGTGAGCAATTGTTTGTAGCATATGCTACAGGATCACAGGGAAAGGCTATTTCCAAGCAGACCATTTCAAAGTGGAATAGGACACTATCCGCTTCTGCTACACACAGCATGGAAAAACTGTGCCTAGCAACATTTAGGCCACATTCTACCAGGGCATCAGCCACTTCAACTGCCTACCTTAGAGGAGTACCTACCAAGAATGTTTTGGAAACTGCAACTTGGAGTTCAGTGCACACCTTTACCAAGCATTACCACTTGCCCCTTTACTCTAAATCCAGAGCTGGTTTTGCCACTGCAGTGCTGCAGGGCCTCATTGCCACACCGAATCCTTTATAGAACCAGCCACCTAACCTCAGCTTTGGGATTCAACCCAAGTGTAATGACTGCAGCAGAGAAACACGATGAACATAGTACAGTTTTGTACCTACCATAAATGTAGATGTTGGAGTGTATTCACTGCTGCAGTCCAGGTTACCCTCTCTCCATTCCCTTTTTCTTAGCTGGGACTTATCTATACCTTTCTACCCTATACAACCTATGTGGTGTATTTGCTTGTAACTGAAGGTATTATTTTTTATTTTTTAGGTATGTTTTATTACTAAAATGTATTGCCTACCTATTTGGGGGTACGTGACATCTGGGGCAAGAAAAACTGAAGAAAATGGCGTTGGCTGCATATTATATACCCCTGGGACACTGACGTCAGGGAAGAAGCGACAGCAACCGGCGCCGGACCAAAACTCTGGAACTCTGGCCAACTGCGGGACTACCTGACGGCAGGATAACCCAAGTGTAATGACTGCAACAGTGATTACACTCTGTCATCTACATTTATGGTAGGTAAAAACTGTACTTTCTTTTTTTAATGAAAACTGTTTCTACCTTGCCCCAGGTATCCAGACATTCTTTTAAGTTTGTCTGCGATTGTGCAGATACTGCGTCTAGGGCCACTGTTTCAGTGTTGAGAAGATATGTTTGGTTATGTAACCAAAGGATGTCCTTCAAGAATGCAACTGCAGTCATAACATGTTGGTTGTCCTGCCTCAGGCAGCCCTCGGTCGGCCAGATTCCAAAGTCTGGGTCTGACGTCGGCTGATGTCGCATTTCTCTCCGACGTCAGAGCGGCTGGAGTACATAAGCATCAGCCGATGCCATTTTCTTCAGTCTTTCTTGCCGCGCGGTGCCCGAAGCAGAAGCAGTTCGCAAGTGCCGGTCGGTCAGCTCCTGTATTCTACGATACCGAAGTCATCGAAAAAGCTAAGTACCCTGTTGGAGACCTTTTCTTGCCTCAGCCGATGTCAGAAATTACTGAAAAAGTTAACAATTGTCTTTTTTGTGGTAAACAAATACCTCATAAGGATTTCCACTCTTACTGCCTCCCTTGCCTGGGCCCAGACCACGACGTCTCGGCCTGTGTAGCCTGTGCTCGCTTCAACAAGCGCACTCTCAGGCGCCGGGCGGAGTTCGCTGAAGATTTTTTCGCCGATAAATTTGCCTACACCATGCCGTCGGATCTTCCGACATTGCAAACACCCAAAAAGTGAAAAGACCGGGACCGACATCCTCTGCCCGCGTCTACCACCGACTCCACGCCAAAACCTAGCGCGAGTGCTCCGGTTCCCTCTGAGACGGTCTCTCCACCGCTCCGAACCGAAGACACCGCATTACCGACGACTCCGATTCCAGACATTACTCCGACGCCAGTTATAGACTTTCCTCCGGATACCGAAACCGAGGAAATGCCCGAGACCATTGCTGTAGACAAGGTCACTCCTGCACGTGGAGCTGCCAGGCCTCCTATGGCCATGTCTATTAAGGCCTACACTAGGGCTAAGGCAGCCAGCAAAACAAAGCATATTACTTCTAAATCCTTACCTCCGGTGACTCCGGAGACACAAATTATGTCCATGGCGGCTGATTTAATTTCCATGATTAGAGGTTCACAGGCCCATCCTGAGAGAGCATCCCAGCCTCCTCCTGATAAAAGGCCCCGGGTTGAATCCTCTGACCCTACTCCTTCAGATGAAGACTCTGAGGGCTCTGTCCACTCTGATAGCCAGGAAGAGCACTTCCAGACTTATGAGGACTCGGATGCAGAAGATTCCATCCCTTCGGCCTCCCCTCCTGAGGATATTTCTTTTGGGGAAGTTCTGCACACCATGAGGGAACATTTCAGGTGGCAGGGTCAGGAATATTCTGATTCTAGGAAACGCCTTAGGACTTTCCTTAAGAAGCCTCAGCACAGGCCCTTAGCTATTCCTCCTGTACTTGATGTTCTGGATGATTTGTATTCTGACTCTAGTGCTACCTCTGATTCTCTTCCTCCTGCTCCAGCCAAGCCAGACAGGTATTACAGGGTCCCAGAAACTCATTCCCATTTATTCAGGGCCCATTCTGCTGATTTGGAAACTATTTCACAGGGGCCTAAAGGAGTTTCAGCCTCCACCTCAAAAATCCTTTGCCCTCCAACAGGGAAGCAAGGTCATTAGAGAGATGGGGCAAAAAGGTTTACACATCCACTACCTTATCTATGAGAGCTTTAAATTGCCTTTTTCATATGTTACAATATCAGGATTATCTCTTAGAAGATTTACAAAAAACATTAGCTTCTCCTGATCCTTTAGACAGGAAGACTTTGCAGGAAGCTGTACATAACACTCAGCAAGTAAGCAATCACTTCCTGCAGTGTGGATATGATGCACTGGAAGCTTCATGTAGGGCAGCTATGACAGGGGCAGTGATTCGTAGACATGCTTGGTTAAAAGATCAACCTCTCCCAGATCATGTAAAAGCAAAACTTCTGGATGCACCTCTGGAAAAGAACAAGCTTTTTGGTGCAAATGCTAAGGATGTGTTAAAGACCATCGAAGAAAAAGCAAAATCAGTTCAGACTGTGAAAGATTTCCTCCAGGTTCAATCCCCCAGATTCAGTAGGAATTGGCCTTCAAAAAACTGGTCCTTTCCTAATCCAGAAAAGTTTCAAAGGGGTAAGAACAGACGTGGCCGAGGAAGAGGCCCATACAGAGGCCCTTATAGGGGATGACAATGGCAGCCAGGAAACCAAAGAAGTGACTTGCCCAACAACCACAAACTCAATGACTTTCCTCTACTACCGCCTACCAGGGAACAACTAGAAGCTCCCTTGGGTGGGAAATTATCTCTGTTTGCAGAAAACTGGCACAGACTGACAAAGGACAAATGGATTTTGGACATTGTAGACCGAGGGTACAAGTTTCATTTTCATACCTTACCAAGAAAACAAGGCATGCCAAACCTACCACAAAATCAAAGGTCAGAGGCTATCAAACAAATCACTCTGCTGACTCGAATGAAAGCAATAGAAAGAGTTCCACAACAAGAACAAGAACAGGGGTTTTACTCAAGACTGTTCCTTGTTCCAAGAAAAGAATCTCAATGGAGACCAATACTGGACTTGTCCACATTAAACACCTTTCTCATAGTACCAAAGTTCAAAATGCTGACTCTACAGCAACTCCTTCCCATGCTGGGCAAGGAGTCGTGGCTGATTACTCTGGACCTCAAGGAGGCATACCTGCATGTCCCTATCAGACACTGCTGCAGAAGATACCTCAGATTTCTTGCAGGGCCAGAGCATTATCAATTCTCAGCATTGCCATTTGGCTTATCTACTGCGCCCAGAGTATTTACAAAATGCCTGGCTTCAGTAATTGCTCGTTGCAGGCTCCAGGGTATACAAATTTACCCGGACGACTGCCTCATACAAGCGGACGACAAATTGATGTTGGCAAGAAACCTGGATTATGTCATACGATTACTTCAAGCTCTGGGATACACAGTCAACTTCCAAAAGTCAAGACTGCAGCCATCCCAGCAAATAATCTTCTTAGGAGCCAAACTAGACACAGCCTCTCAGATGGCTTACCTGACAGAAGACAAACAAGAGAAGTTAACTCATTACTTCAAAGGTTTAGCAAAACTCACCCAGATGACTGCAAGGAGATTCCTACAGGCCCTGGGTTACATGGCATCCTGCATTCTACTGGTTCCATTAGCAAAACTACACATGAGAAAGCTTCAATGGTACCTAAAAAGCATTTAGTCTCAACACAGCAACAACTTGGAGACAATCATACCACTCATTCCATGCCTACAAAAGGAATTCCTATGGTGGGCCTCGGTGAGCCAGGAAAACACAGGTATGTCATTCAAAAAACCACAGATAACGCAGACCATGACTACAGACGCCTCAGACCTTGGATGGGGGGGCGCACATGGAAGGCAGGTGTATACAAGGACAATGGTCTCCAAAGGAAACACATCTGCATATAAACCAAAAGGAAATGCTGGCAGTAATGCATGCCATCGAGGCTTTTCAACACCAACTACAGCAAGGCCATTTAATGATACGGACAGACAACACCACTGTGATGTGGTACATAAACAAGCAGGGGGGCACCCACTCTTACCCCCTTTACAGACTGACAATGCAGCTTTGGGAGAAATCACTGAGCCTAAACATCCAGTTACAATCCCAGTTTGTTCCAGGAAAAGACAATGTGTTGGCGGACAGCCTAAGCAGGAATTTCACAGATCCACACGAGTGGAGGTTACATCCGAAGGCCTTCAGACAACTCACTTCGACATGGGGCAAGCCCGAAGTGGACCTATTTGCCTCTCACCTCAACCATCTTCTACCAAAATTTTGCACAAGGACATACCATCCAAAAGCTTGGAAAATATATGCCCTCTCATTCAACTGGAACTCCCTAGCAATCTATGCATTCCCACCTCTGCCACTGATGACCTCAGTACTACTAAAGATCAAAGCAGAGAAGCCCAAGGGAATCATAATAGCTCCGGATTGGCCAAGACAACACTGGTACCCACTACTACGGAGCATATGTCACACCAGGAGGTGGGCCCTCCCTCAGTGGCCTCTACTTTTGACTCAACACAATTGCGAAACACCGCATCCAAACCTTCGGACACTGCAGCTAACAGCTTGGGAGATCCCATAAATAACTTCAGCTTATCTCTCTCTAAGGAAGTTCAGCGGATCCTAACAGAGGCTCGAAGACCATCCACCAGAAAGGTTTACTTAGCAAAGTGGAAAAGATACAGCAATTGGAATACCAGCAAGGGACATGATGCTTCATTGCTGAACATCCCACTTATCTTGGAATATTTGGCAGATATGTTAAAGAACGGCCTCTCATATTCTTCCATAAAGATACATGCATCTGCTATTTCAGCTAGATACAACACTGATCCTCCTGTTTTCTCTCACCCCTTACTAAGACAATTCCTCAGGGGAATCAAGAACATTAAGCCACCAAGAAAGGCCCCAGTGCCAGCCTGGGACCTCAATTTTGTCTTAGAAAAACTGACTCTACCTCCTTTTGAGCCAGCAGCTTCAGTTGACTTGCAATTTCTCTCATGGAAGACAGCTTTCCTGTTGGCAATTACCTCAGCAAGAAGGGTTTCGGAGCTACAGGCCCTAATGGCAATACCACCCTTTATTATTTTCCACAGAGACAGGGTTTCATTAAGGAGCAACCCTACTTTTATGCCACAGGTGGTATCTAGGGTTTCTCTAAATCAAGCCATTCATCTGCCTGCTTTCTTCCCCAATCCTGAGAATAAGGGGGAAAGACTTTTGCATACCTTGGACATTCACAGACATCTTCGATACTACCTGGACAGAACCAAGGCCAGTAGGAAGCCTGAACAACTTTTAGTAGCTTGCGCCCCTGCAGTCCAGGGAAAAGCAATTTCAAAACAGACTATTTCTAAATGGATTGGACATTGCATCAGATTCTGTTATTCCTTTCATGGAAAGACTGTTCCAGCCAATGTCAGACCACATTCCACGAGAGCTACAGCCACCTCTACAGCATTTTTAAGAGGGGTGCCTACCAAGGACATTCTAGAAGCTGCTACATGGAGCTCCGTGCATACATTCTCCAAACACTACAATCTCCCTCTATATTCCAGATCCAGAGCAGGCTTTGCTTCGGCAGTCCTGCAGGGTTTGATTGCCACACCATCTCTTTTCTAGTGCATACCTCCTCCCCCAGCTAAGCTATGGTATTCTACCCACATGTTATGACTGCAGTTGCATTCTTGAAGGACATAGTACAGTTTTGTACCTACCATAAATGTAGATGTCCGATAGACATGCAACTGCAGTTGGATTTTCCCTCCCTCCATACCCCTCTATGCCTAGGGTCCACTCCTATCCCTGTTACTCTTAGCTGGGGATATCTGTTATGGTGTATTTGTTTTATTGCTCATTTATTTGTTTGGAATCCTGTTTTTGTCTTCCAATTTGATTACAGCCTTCCTTGGAGGGCACCTGGCATCTGGGGCAAGAAACACTGAAGAAAATGGCGTTGGCTGATGCTTATGTACTCCAGCCGCTCTGACGTCGGAGAGAAATGCGACATCAGCCGTCGGACCCAGACTTTGGAATCCGGCCGACCGAGGGCTGCCTGAGGCAGGACAACCCACATGTTATGACTGCAGTTGCATGTCTATCGGACATCTACATTTATGGTAGGTACAAAACTGTACTTTTTCTGAGTAGGTTAAGTCTGAGATCTTAGATTCTGCATTAGGTAAGAAGGTCGTCTTCTCAAACAAAATGATTACGGAGGGAAATTATTCAGGTTGTTTACAAGACTTTTAATGTCCTCCAATACAGACATCTTACAGGCTTCCCTCTTTCATAAAAAAAAGCCAAACAAGCAAAAAACAGATGTGCTCTGGCAAACAAGGTGCTAAGAAGAGATGATTGGAGGGAAATTACAAGAAACTGTGGTCTTTCAGAAAGAGACCAACAGTACACAGTGATTATGCCAGCATTCCCCCTCCTGTGGCCATTTCTCAGACTCTTTGATTGTTTTAATGGTGCAGTGTTACATATTACTTGGATACAGAAGAAGAAGAAAAAAACTGTTTTTGGGGTGATTCCTCCACATCCTCTGAGCTAATCAAAATATTTTCCTCAGGTTCTTCAGGTACTTACTCGCCCAAGGAGCCATAGAACTGCTGTCTGTAATTCAGACGGACAAAGGTTTCTATTCCAGAAGGTTTTTGGTACCAAAGAAAGAAGTTTAAGGACCCGTACTAGGTGTTTATTTTCTAAACCTTTAAATGAAACTGCCATGTCAAAATGTTGAATATGCAGAGTCTTTATCCTGTTGAGTCATTAGCTTTTGTTGTCTTTTGTGACCAGTCTGGACTGTAGGATAAATGTTGCAAAATACTCACTCACAGGATTGTGTTTCTCAATTGCCTTTCAGATGCTTCTCTTCTAAAGTCCTTTTCAATCGTAAAAAAAAAAAAAAAGTTTCTCTCTGTTGTTTGACCCCCTCCCCCCCCATGGCCTTTCCGTTCCTTTCTTTAGGTACGCCGGAATGTTTGATAAACCAACTGGCTTCAAGAAATGCATCACCTGTGGCACAAAATACCTAATTCAGATGCCCACGGGGAATGTGTGTATTGCTTGGGCACTGCTCATTTAGGTGCAGATTGCTGCATTTGTTCTGGCTTCAGCTCCAGGGCCCTCACAAACGGACAAAATCAGCTTTTGTTTGAAGGGTTTTCTCCCTTCCCCTTTTTTCTCTGTTTCAGGTGGGGATAAAACTTCCTCAAAGAAAACTGATGAAGGAAAGCCTGACTCAGCTTCTAAGGGCAAAGACTTGAGAAAGAGATCTCCAGATCCTACAACTTCTCCTTCCCCAGAGCCACCTCTAAAAATATCAGTCTGGTCCGACCACTTCTGCTTCAAAATCTAAATCACTTTTGATCCAGTCACATTTTACATTACCAAATCCAGTAACTACTCAACTCCTTTCTTCCTTTTTGCAGGAGTCTCCTTTCAAGCACTCTAGAGCACCATCCACTACCTCTTCTTTCAGGTCTTCCAGGAGTTTGTCTGAGGTTGAAGTGGATAAGATGATGAAATTCCTCGGAGCGGAGATCCAGATGGGGGGGTAATTCTGTCAGAGTCTCTCATTGGATCCGTGAGCCTTCCTGTCACCAGTCCCGATTCGTTTTCTTCTTCTCCAATCCAGCCTGTTTTTTCACAGCCCTCTGACTCGAGATCACTGGAGGGTGCCCCTCATCAGATCGAAGACCATTCATTCTTTGACTCCATCACTTTTCTGAGCCGTTTGGCTCAGAGCCTTTCATATCCAAAGCATCTGCACCAGATCTGGGAGACAAGAGTTGACCCCATAGTTATTGGAGCAGTCCCTGTCCCTTGAAGCTTCAGCTCTGAACATCTCTGGTCCCGCTCCATCCTTGGGAGGAGTCCTTACAGGGTTTCAGGTTGCTGAGCGGTTTGGGAATTGTCTGCTCTGTTACTATCGGCCTCTCTCCCCTAAGTGCTCTGCCTTTGAGATTGTGAAAAGGGTCTTCTTTTTACCTAGAGAAAGGGCTTCCCTAACACCTGGGATGAGGTCGGTCTATTTCCTTTTAGGTCTTTGCTCTGAGTCTTCCATTCCACTGGGACAACAAGGCCATCCAAGTCTCCAGTCAGTTCCCCAGGATTTCACTGTACATTTCTGATACCTCACCCGAGCATCCCGCTGATGAGGTCTCTCAGGAGAGAACGTGTAAAAGACACTTAGATTCCCCACAGGAACCTCTCACTGAAGACAGATTTTGATGAGAGAGGGGTCCCCCATATCTCCATCTGAAGAAATCACAGTTGGAAACATTCTTGAGCTCTTAAAACAAAACAGTTGTTGGTGTTCCGATACCAAAGGTGGTTGGTGTTCAATACCTCTTCCCAAGAAGAGTCTGTGTTCCTCGGGACCTTTGTGTCTGGCCTGTGTCTTGGGTTACCCCCCCCCAGGACTGGCAAATTTATAGACTTTATTTCTTGCCAGGGGTGGAAGGAACCGTATACTGTGGAGCTCATCCTTAAGCATCCAGATAGTCCTAGCCTGTCCCAAGGATGGGACACACTGGAGCAAGTGGGCCCGAGTTGTTGCCATGGTTGTGGCAGCAGCCACATAAAAAGAGCTTGCAGAGCAGGGCTGTTTTATCCATCCCCCTAACAGGGAGCCCATTGCTTTGGACTGATGTATGAGTTTGTTTATGCTTCGGCGACCTTTGCTCTGTGGTCATTAAATTATTTGGAATATTTTATGAGCTTGCAAAGAAATTTGACTAAAGAACTCTCCAAATCTCTTTCAGTCAGTCTTTGGAGGAGCAAAGTAGAATCTCCTCACAACTGGCTACTCCGATCTTTAACACATCTGTGAAGCTTATCTTCCATGCAGGGGAAAGTGCCTCCATGGGGGTCGGGTTCAGGCATAACCATTAGGAGAACATGCCTGCATGTGTCTAGGTGACTTTGTGGAGCCTTTCAAGTCTTTATTCATCAATGATGCATTTGATGGCACTTCCTTATTTGGCCCTAAAGTAAGACACACATTCCAAATGTAAGCAAGAAGGAAAGACATTGTATGCTGTAGGGATATGTTTTTCTACCCTTCAAAGACCCTTTTCCCTGAATTCACTAGGAGGTAGAAAGATGTGGTTCCATAAATCCCAGTGTCTTTTCCAAGACTCCCAAGGAGACAGAGCTCCCCCCTCTGCCCGTGTGAGAACTAACGGGAAGACACCATCCCCATGGCAGAGGTGGCCCACAGAACCAGAATTTCCGTGATTCCTTCTCTGATGACCCTACTCTCTCCTGAAAGGTGGCCCAACTGTTGCCCTCTTGAGACAGTTGTGGGATGTTAGTCTCTGCAAAAAAGAGCCTGGCTATCCATAATGGAAGATTTCCTTGGTGCAGTTAACTATATCCAGCAGTTATGTCATACCATTTTCCCAAATTCCCCCTACAAGAATGTAGAGAATCCCTGATGGTTCCATTCAATCAGACGGAAGCATCAGCTTTAGAAATAGAAAAGCTGCTAGAAAAAAGCATCCAGGGAGAATCTGGTGCCTACTCGAGATTATTTTTGGTGCTAAAGATGATAGAGGACTTGAGACCCATCCTAGATCTCGACAAACTAAACCAGTTTGTGCAATGTTCAAAGTTCCACACGATCATGGTTTAGTCCATTCTGCCCCCACTACAAATGGATGATTGGATGTGCTGGATAGATCTTTAGGATGCATGCAATCTCATCAGAATAAAGAGGCGTTCCAGAAGATATTTGCACTTCCATTTGAGAGTCAGTCATTGTCTGTTCAGAATATTTCCTTTTATTCTCACCACAGCCCCCAGGGTGTTCACCAAATGCATGGCAGTGGTAGCAGCTCGCTTGAGACTGCTGGGATTCAGTGCGTTTCAATTTCTAAATGATGAACTCCTAACTACTCCAGCCAGGCATCTTCTACAGGCAGGGGGCGACTAGTCACAATTGTCTCCACCTAGGCATTAGTCAGTTACAACTCACACCTAAGCAGAATCTGGAGTTTCTACGTGCTCATCTAGACATGGTTATTCAGATAGCCTATCTCCCTCCAACTTACATCCAGACTCTCTGATCACAGGTTAACAGTATACTGTATTCTTCTCTTCCAGCACAACTAATCTTAAAAGCTTCGGGATCCATGGCAGCAGCTTTCACCCTAGTCCTTCAGCTACTTCTGTCCTGGCTCCCAATCCAGACCTCCTTTCTCACCTGACAGGTATGACTCTTCCAGACACAATAGGCCTCAAACTGACTGCATGTATGTTCATCGTGCATACAGCTGCAGTCATAACAGATGGGTTCTCCTGCCGTCAGGCGGGTCCTCGGTCGGCCGAATTCCAAAGTCTAGGTCCGGCGTCGCTTCTTCCCTGATGTCAGTGCGACAGGGATATAAAAGAACCAGCCAACGCCATTTTCTTTAGTCTTTTTTGCCGCGTGGTGCCCGAAGCAGAAGCAGTTCGCAAGTGCCGGTCGGCCAGCTCCTGAGATTACGAAAAATTTGGAACCGAAGTCTTCTTAAAAGCTAAGTACCCCATTGGGGAAACTTTTTCTTGCCTCAGACCGATGTCAGACAAAGTTAATAATTGTATTTCTTGTGGGAAGAAAATACCGCATAAGGATTTCCATTCCCTCTGTATACCTTGTTTAGGCCCAGACCACGACGTCTTGGTCTGTCGCTTTTGTGCTACATTCAACAAACGCACTATTAAGTGTCGGGCGGAGTTCACCCAGCATTATTTTTGGAAAGCATTTAACTATACTTGTCGCCGGATACTCCGACCCCGGTTTTGTGTAAAAAACATAGACAAGGACCGACACACTAGGTCCGCGGCCTCTACCGACACCACACCTAAGCCGACTACACGTGGTCCGGTTCTCAGCGAAGCGCCTAAGCAGCCCCTGATTACCGATGACACATCTTTGGCGGTGTCTCCTGTACCCGAGGTCGCAGGCTCCTCGGCCCACACCCTGACTACAGATACCGAAGCCACGCTTGGCGTTGAAACACAGAATGTGGACAGGTCCACCTCCACTCAAGGTGTCTTCAGACCTTCCTCTTCTTTCTCCATCAAGGCTTTCACCAAGTCTAAAGCTACCATGCACCCTAAGAGACCAGCTACACAGGGCCCATCTCCAGGCCCCATGCCTAAGAAACAGATGCTTAAAATGGCTGAGGATTTAATTACTCTAATCAGAGGTTCTCAGCCACCTCTGGACAAAAGACTCAGAGTGGAGGAATATTCCCTCTCTTCTGATCAGGACTCCATTATTTCCGAGCACTCTGATTATCAGGAACAGTCTTTCCCCCCTTTTGAAGACTCTGATGCAGAGGAACCTATTCCTTCTGTATCCCCCCCTGAGGATTACTCATTTGGTGAAACTCTGCATACCTTAAGGGAACACTGCCACTGGGAAGGCCAGGATTATTCAGATTCCAAGAAAAGGCTCAGGGAATTTCTTTTGTTACCCCAGCACAGGCCTCTGGCTATACCTCCTGTCCTGGACATCCTAGATGATGTTTGCTCGGAGGCCTGCCTTAACCTGGATTCTCTTCCTCCAGCTCCAGTTAAGCCTGACAGGTACTACAGGGTTCCTGACTCACACCAGTTTCTATACAAAAGCCATGCGGCTGACCTAGAAACCATCTCACAGGGGCCCAAGGGAGTTAAGGCCTCCATTGCCAAAAACCCATTGCCTTCTGAGAGAGATTCCAGATCCTTAGAAAGGTGGGGAAAAAGGTATATACCTCGGCTACCTTATCCATGAGGGCCTTAAACTGTCAGTTTCATATGCTAAAATACCAACAGTTTCTGTTATCTCAATTGAAAAGTAAAATGTCACAACCTGAACAACCAGACATGAAGGAGTTGCAGGATTTGATACATAGTGCAGAACAAGTGGGTAAACATACCTTACAATGTGGTTTTGATGCTGTAGAGGCCTCATGTATAGCTGCTGTTACAGGCTCAGTCATACGTAGGCATGCTTGGCTCAAGGAACAAGCCTTGCCTGATCATGTTAAAGCTAAATTACTAGACGCCCCTCTTCAAAAGGATGTACTATTTTGGGGCAAATGCTGAGGAAGTATTACGGAAAATGGAGGAAAAGGCTAAATCAATGCAAACTGTGAAAGAATTTCTGCAGGTCCAACCCCCACGTTTTAGTAGAAATTGGCCTTCCAAAAACTGGTCCTTTCCTGCCACAGACAGACCCCAAAGAGGCGGATACAGGCGCCCGAGGGGCAGAGGACAAACACAAGGCTCGTACAGAGGCAGACAATGGCAAGCTCCTACACAAAGAGGTGGTGAGGACAACTCGCAGTCTTTCAGAAAGCAAACCCAATGACTTTCCCCTTTGCATGCCAACCAGGTCTCAAATGGCAGCCCCCTTGGGAGGAAAGCTGGCACTATTCTCAAAAAATTGGCATATTGTCACAAAGGACAAATGGATCCTGGACATTATAAACAGAGGCTACAAATTCCATTTTCATACCCTTCCAAAAATGAGAGGCATGCCAAACCTGCCACACAATCAAAGGGCAGAGGCACAAGAGCAAATTGCAGGTCTTATAAACATGAAAGCTATTCAAGAGGTACCTACACACGAACAAGGTCAAGGTTTTTATTCCAGGCTATTTCTGGTGCCAAGGAAGGGAAAAGATTGGAGACCGATTTTGGATCTTTCCATCCTAAACACATTCCTACTCGTACCAAAATTCAAGATGCTCATTCTACAGCAACTTCTTCCCATGCTGGGCAAGGAGTCTTGGCTGGTAACATTGGACCTCAAGGAGGCATACCTGCATGTCCCAATCAGACAAAATTGCAGAAGATACCTCAGATTTCTTGCAGGTTCAACCCATTATCAATTCTCAGCATTGCCCTTTGGTTTATCTACTGCGCCCAGAGTATTCACGAAATGCCTGGCATCAGTAATTGCCTACTGCAGACTTCAAGGGATACAAATATACCTTTATCTGGACGACTGCCTGATCCAAGCGGACAGCAAGCACATTCTTCTGAAACATCTGGCTTATGTAATAATGATATTAAACTCTGTAGGATACACAGTCAACAAAGAGAAATCAAGACTAATACCCTCTTGGAAGATAATTTTCCTGGGTGCCAATTTGGACACAAACACCCAGATGGCCTACCTCACGGCAGAGAAGCAGGGGCTACTAATTCAATACTTCAGAACACTGGCAAATTGCACCAGGCTGACTGCAAGGAAAATCCTGCAGGCTCTGGGATTCATGGCATCTTGCATCTTACTAATCCCATGTGCAAAGCTGCATATGAGAAAACTACAATGGTACCTAAAAAACATATGGTCTCAACACAGCCACAGTTTGGAAACAATAATACCATTAATTCCATGTCTGCAAAAGGAATTTCTGTGGTGGGCTCAAGCATGCCAAACAAACACAGGCCTTCCATTCAGCAAGCCTCAAGCAAATCAAGTCATCACAACAGACGCCTCGGACTACGCCTGGGGGGTGCACATGACAGACCGGTGCATTCAGGGCAAATGGACCCAAAAGGAAAAAGCAGCTACACAACTATCAAAAAGAAATGCTAGCAGTGATAAATGCTATTATAGCTTTCAAGGACCTTCTACAACCAGGTCAGCTATTGATAAGAACAGACACCACCACAGTTATGTGGTACATAAACAAGCAGGGAGGAACGCATTCTTATCCCCTATGCAGACTGGCCATGTCACTTTGGAACATGGCCATGGACTTACAAATGGAACTACAAGCACAGTACTTGCCAGGCAAGGAAAACACGCTGGCAGACAGCCTAAGCAGGAATATGACAGATCCACACGAATGGAAGTTGCATCCAAAAGTTTTTACAGAAATAATCCAAGAATGGGGAAGGCCAGACAATAGATCTCTTTGCCTCTCACAAAAATCATCAATTGACAAAATTCTGCTCAAGGATCTTCCATCCAAAGGCCTGGAGAGTGGACGCTCTCTCTTTCAGTTGGACATCAATGACAGTTTATGCCGTCCCACCTCTTCCTCTGTTGCCCAAAGTCCTATTGAAGACCAGAGCAGACAGACCAAAGATGATCCTCATCGCTCCGGACTGGCCAGGGCAACACTGGTACTCATTCCTGAGGAGCCTGACTCATTCCCCACCATGGACCCTGCCTCTAATGCCTCCTCTTCTGACTCCGCACAGCTTCAAAACTCTTCACCGTCAGATGAAAACACTCAATCTAGCCGCATGGAAGATTCCTTAGCATCGCAGCAGGCCCTGCTCTCCAAGGAGGTGCAGGATGTCATTTTGGAGGCCAGAAGGCCATCAACTAGAAAAGCTCACTTTGCAAAATGGAAACGTTTTTGTGTTTGGAATGAGAAAAAGGGCCAGTGCCCTGGAAAACTGAATTTACTTCAAATACTACAATATTTGACTGAACTGCGAAGCAGTGGACTTTCGTTCTCCTCCATCAAAATCCATGCCTCAGCCGTTTCTACAGAATACAACACTGATCCTCCTTTATTCTCTCACCCTCTATTAAGACAGTTCCTCAGAGGGGCTAAGAATTTAAGACCTCCAAGAAAACAACCAATACCTGCTTGGGATCTTAATTTAATTCTGGAAAAACTGACTTTGCCTCCTTTTGAGCCAGCTGCCTCATCAGATTTACAATATTTGTCCTGGAAAACAGCTTTCCTTCTGGCTATCACTTCAGCTCGTAGAGTTTCAGAACTACAGGCTCTTATGGCTGTCCAGCCTTTTATCTTCCATCAGGACAGAGTTTCATTACGTACCAACCCGTCCTTTATGCCTAAAGTGGTATCCAGGGTAGCTTTAAATCAGGCCATACATTTACCTAATTTTTATCCTAATCCTCAAAACAAAGGGGAGAGATTACTGCATTCCTTGGACATCCACAGACAACTGCGTTATTATCTGGACAGAACAAAACCTTTCAGAAAATCAGAACAGCTTTTTGTGGCCTATGCAGTAGGAGCTCAAGGAAAGTCAATATCCAAACAATCTCAAAATGGATAGCCCACTGCATACGCTTTTGTTATTTCTTTCATGGCAAAACTGTACCTACAAGCATTAGAACTCATTCTACCAGGGCCACAGCCACCTCTGCAGCCTTTCTCAGAGGAGTTCCTACCAAGGATATTTTAGAAGCAGCCACTTTGAGTTCTGTACATACCTTCTCCAAGCACTACAACCTACCATTATACTCCAAATCTAGAGCAGGCTTTGCCACTGCAGGTCTTGCAGGGCATTTTGGCTCCTCCTAACTCCACCTAGTGCCTACCACCCCTTTCTTAGCGTTGGGATTCTACCCATCTGTTATGACTGCAGCTGTATGCATGATGAACATAGTACAGTTTTGTACCTACCATAAATGTAGATGTTAGAGTGCTAATACAGCTGCAGTCCAGGTTTCCCTCCCTCCTTCCCCTCTAGGGGTCTTCTTTGATTATATTGCATTGCATTATTACATAATTTTATGTATTGCCTTCCTTCTGGGGGCACCTGACATCTGGGGCAAGAAAAACTGAAGAAAATGGTGTCGGCTGGTTCTTTTATACCCCTGTCGCACTGACGTCAGGGAAGAAGCAACGACAACTGACGCCGGACCTAGACTTTGGAATTCGGCTGACCGAGGACCCGCCTGACGGCAGGAGAGCCCATCTGTTATGACTGCAGCTGTATTAGCACTCGAACATCTACATTTATGGTAGGTACAAAACTGTACTTTTCTCCACCTCCCCAAATTCTAGACAGCCCAGTCTTTTCCTCTGATCTGTCATATTTTGTTATCTTCTCAAAAGTCTTTTACTAGAAGGATTTACAAAAAATAAATGGAAGAGATTTGTGATCTTCGTGCTTCACTGTTGCAGTCATCACATTTGGGGTATCTGCCTGCAGGTAGCCCTTAGCCGGTCTGAATACCAGAGTCTTCGGATTTGTGCGTCGGATGCTGTGGCTTCTTCCATGATGTCAGGTCGTCAGGGGGTATAACACATGCAGCCGACGCCATTACACCAGTCTTTCTTGCTGTGCGGTGCCCAAAGCAGAAGCAGTTCGCAAATGCCGTTTGGCTGACTCCTGAAATTTTCATTTTTGAGTTTCAGACCTGAAGTCTTCAAAAAGATAAGTACTCCATTGGGGATCCTTTTTTCGTGCTCTAACCGATGTCAGAAAAAATTAAAAATTGTCTTGCCTGTGGAAAGCAAATACCTCAGAGATTTTCATTCTTAATGCGTCACCTGTTTAGGCCCAGACCACGACGTCCCTCGCTGTCGGTTTTGTGCCTTGTTCAACACTCAAACTATTTGTCGCCGGGCTATTTTTGTAGCTAAATACTTTAGTTCTCTATCTCCATACCCCGAAATGGCTTCATTAAGCCATCCGACTACCGATCTCCTGAAAAAAACTCAAGGATAAAGACATACCGCATAGGTCCAAAACCACTGACGACGCTTCCGATAAGCTAGTTGCCAGTCCACCGGTACTCTGGTGCTTTCGCAGCCCCTGATACCCGTTGCTACAGATTCGGATGCCTCTACCGAGACCCATTTGGAGTTCGGTATGCCACGAGATGCTTCTTAGACTATGAAACCTGTGGATGTCTCTACCTTGGATGGGTCTGGAGCTGCTGTGCAGGCACCGGCTTCTGAGGGTGTATTCAGGTCTACCGATTTTCATATCAAACCGACGACTTTGTTTCAAGCTAAAAATACTGAATTCCTCAGGCCTACAGCTCGCACTAAGCCTAGAAAACCAATGACCAAAGTGCATTCTCAGGCCGATATGCCTCAAAAACAAATCATTTGAATGGCTGAAGACCTTATTACCTTAATAAGGGGAAGCCAGCCTCCCCCCTCTAAGAGACCTAGAACTGATTTTCTTTATGATTCTTCTGATCAGGAATCTGATCTCTGTTCTTTCGAACTACCAGGTTTTACCCTTATCTACTTTTGAGGATTCTGATGCAGAGGATTCCATTCCCTCTGCTTCCCTTCCAGATGATTTTTCTTTGGTGAAACCTTGCATACCCTTTGTGAACATTTCCGCTGGGAAAGCCAGGACTATTCTCAATCCAAAAAGAGACTTGGGGAATTTTTTAAACCTGCCTCAACACAGGCCTGTAGCTATCCCTCCTACTCTGGAGATTGTAGATGATGTTTTTTTGGAATCCAGCCTTACCCCAGGCACTTTGCCTCTAGCTCCCAGGAAACCTGACCGGTACTACAGAGTACCTGACTCTCTCAAATTCCTTTTCAAGAATCCTACTGCGGATCCAGAGACCATTTCCCAAGGACCAAAAGGCATTAAGACTACTACTGCCAAACATCCTACCCCTTCTGATAGGGATTGTAGAGCTTTAGACAGATGGGGTAAGAAGATATATACTTCTGCCACTTTGGCCATTAGGGCTTTAAATTGCCAGTTTCATATGTTGAAATAGCATATTATGTGGTTAATTAAACTGAAAATGATGTTGATTCTTAACTGTGCTGAACACAAAGATTTACAAGAGTTAATGCATTCTGCTGACCAAGTAGGTAAACATACTTTGCAATGTGGTTTTGATGCTTTAGCAGCATCTTGCAGGGCTGCTGTCACTGGGTCTGTACTTAGAAGGCATGCTGGGCTTAAGGAACAAAACTTGCCAGATCATGTTAAAGCTAAATTACTGGATGCACCCTTACATCAAGAGCACCTTTTTGACAACAAAGCAGAAGTCCTCAAAAGGATGGAGGAAAAAGCTAAATCTATGCAAACTGGTAAAGATTTCTTACAAGTACAGCCACCTCAATTCAGTAGGTATTGGCCTTCAAAGAACTGGTCCTATCCAGTCCCTTCCAGGCCTTCTCAGTCCAAACCTAGCAGACCACCAAGACTTCAGTCTCAGGCTGTGCACAGATCCAAGCAATGGAGTGCTCCCATGTCCAAAACAGGGAGTAGTAAGCCTCCATCCTTTGGTAAAAATGCACATTGATTTATCCTTAACTCTTCCAAGCATTGCCCAAGTACTTGCACCTTTAGGAGGAAAACTTGCGCTGCATGCAAGAAATTGGCAAGACATTACCCAAGATGAATGGGTTTTAAACATTGTTTCCCGGGGATACAGATTCCAGTTCCACTCACTCCCATCCATAAGCGGATGGCTAGACCTCCCACCAAACCAGTGGGCAGAGGCCCAAAAGCAAGTATCAAGGCTGTTCAACCTGTCCCAGCAGAACAAAGGGGACAAGGTTTTTACACCAGACTGTTTCTGGTCCCCAGAAAAGAAAACTCTTGGCGTCCTATCCTGGATCTGTCTATTCTCAATACCTTTTTGGTGGTTCCAAAATTCAAAATGTTAACTCTCCAACAGCTGCTTCCTATGCTAGCCCAAGGACTCCTAGCAACCATAGATTTAAAAGAACCTTATCTGCACATCCCCATAAGGGAATCTTGCAGGAAATACCTCCTCTTCAGAGCAGGCTCTATGCACCATCAGTTCTCTGCACTTCCTTTGGCTTATCTACTGTGCCCAGGGTATTCACAAAGTGCCTAGCTCCAGCCATTACATATTGCAGGCAGAGAGGAATTCAAATTTACCCATACTTGAACGATTGCCTGATTCAGGCAGATGGTCAGAAATTGTTGCTTCAGCACCTGGCATTTGTAAAGAGACTTCTCACTTTACTGGGATACACCATCAACGAAAAGAAATCACAACTGGCACCCAGCCAACAGATTGTATTCCTGTGGGCAAGCTTGAACACAACTTCCCAGGTGGCATTCCTCACTCCAGAGAAACAAATTTACTTGCTCACTCCAGAGAAACAAATTTACTTGACAAACTATTTCAATCTACTGGCCACCAAAACCCGATTTACCTGCAAGAAAAATACTGCAAGCCCTAGGGTTCATGGACTCTTGCATTCTCCTAATTCCTTATGCAAGACTGCATATGAGGAAACTTCAATGGTACCTAAAAAGTCTCTGGTGTTAACATTCTCAGGACCTGGAAACCATGATTCCTATCATTCCTTGCCTAAGGACAGAGTTCCTTTGGTGGGCAGAGGCCTGCAACCTGTGGTACATAAACAAGCAGGGGGGAACCCATTCCTACCCACTCTGCAGACTAGCCATGGCTCTGTGGAACACAGCCTTGGGCAACCGAGTACAATTACAAGCTCAGTTCCTGCCAGGCAACTAAATTCACTAGCAGACTACTTAAACAGAAATCTCATGGATCTATAAGAGTGGAAAATGGAACCCAAAATATTCAAACTTTTGAGGAACAGGTGGGGGACACCAGAGGTGGAACTTTTTGCTTCCCCTCAGAACTATCAGTTGAGCAAATACTAGAATTCACCACAGGCAGGCTTGGAAAATGTATGCCATGTCCTTCACCTGGGAAAGCCTCTCAGTCTATGCCTTTCCCTCTGCCACTCCTCTTGAAGGTTCTACTAAAAATCAAACAGGACAAGCCAAGGACAATCCTGATTGCGCCAGACTGGGTACCCTCTTTTGTGCAGTATGGCAGTGCTCCAACCATGGCACCTGCCTCAGACTCCTTCCCTGCTGTCCCAGCAGACGGGCCAGATTCTGCACCCTCTGCTACAGACACTGAACCTTTCAGCCTGGCTAATCCCCTGAATTCACCACCATTAAATCTCAGTAAGCAGGTGCTGGATGTTATTCTTGAGGCAGGGAGACCTAGTACTAGAAAATCCTATTTGGAAAAATGGAAAAGATACTGTTCCTGGAGCCAGTCTCAGAGAATGGGCACAACTGTGCCCAGCTTACCTCGTATACTAGATTACTTAACATAAATGCTCCACAAAGGCCTATCCTTCTCCTCAGTTAAGATCCATGCCTCTGCCAACTCAGCTCGTTATAATACCGAGCCACCCCTCTTCTCTCATCCTCTGGTAAAAACGTTCCTGAGAGGAGCCAAAAATTTAAGACCCCCCAGAAGAGCTCCCACTCCAGCCTGGGGCCTTAACTTTGTATTAGAAAAGCTCACACTTCCGCCCTTTGAACCTGTGGCTACAGCAGAGTTAAAATTCCTCTCATGGAAAACAGCTTTACTTCTAGCCATCACTTCAGCAAGAAGAGTGTCTGAATTGCAGGCCCTTGTGGCAGTGGAACCCTTCATTATCTTCCATGCAGACAGGGGTTCCCTCATGTCTAACCCATCTTTTATGCCCAAGGTGGTGTCTAGTGTGGCTCTAAACCAGTCCATTCATTTGCCAACCTTTTTTCCTAATCCTTAGAATAAAGGGGAAAGGATCCTGCATTCCCTGGATGTGCACAGGCAGCTTAGGTTCTATCTGGACAGGACTAAGCCTCTCAGAAAATCTGACCAGCTGCTAGTCAGCTTTGCTGCAGGGGCAGAGGGCAAGGCCATTTCAAAGCAAGCCATTTCTAAATGGATAGCACACTGCATCCATTTCTGCTGCAAGCACCATGGGAAGCCTACCCCACAGGGGGTCAGAACGCATACCACTAGGGCTACATCTACCTCTACAGCATTTCTCGGGGGAGTCCCTAATAGGGACATCGTAGAAGCTGCAACCTGGAGCTCTGTACACACTTTCACCAAGCACTGCCACTTGCCTATATTTTCTAAATCCAGAGCTGGATTTGCCACAGCAGTCTTACAGCGCCTGATTGCCACCAGCCCTAATGCTTCATAACTACCTCCACCCTTCCTTAGCTTTGGGAATCCACCCAAATGTGAAGACTGCAACAGTGAAACACAAAGAACATAGTACAGTTGAACATCTACATTTATGGTAAGTGTACACGAGTGTATTCACTGTTGCAGTTCTGGTTACCCTCCCTCCAAGCCCCCTGACTTCTCTTGATTTCTATCCTATATTTTTTGTCTGGCGTATCTTATATCATTGGTATTTGTTTTTTGATGGGGATATTGCATATCATGTAATTGCTTTCTATTTTGGGGGCACCAGACACCTGGGGCAAGAAACTGATGTAATGGCGTCTGCTGCATGTTTTATACCCTTGACTACCTCACGTCGTGGAAGAAGCGACAGCATCCGATACAGAAATCCCAAGACTGGTATTCGGGCTGACTGAAGGCTACCTGCAGGCAGATAACCCAAATGTGATGACTGCAGCAGTGAATACACTCTAAGATCTACATTTATGGTAAGTGTACACAACTGTACTTTTTCATTCCCTCTGGTGAACACAATTGACAAAAATCAGTTCCTGTCAAAGCTTTCACTCCCTGATCACTTACATTTTTGTGTGTGTTTGTGGTGGATGTAGTTAGGCAGGACTCCGTGTTTACTTTTCATGAACTTGTCAAAAAGCTTCTTAATTGTGCAGCTCTTTATTTCCTTTATTTGTTCTGCGTAGTGCAGCTGTGAGCAGTATAGTCAAGAGTACAGTTTAGTGAGTTCATACAAAATCTTAAGAAGTTTAGTGTATTCCTCTTACTTAGTCATCTCTGAAGTAGTATGTGTATTTTGTTACTGTGTTGCCCCATTGTGATAGTAAGTTTTGGATTTAATTGTTTAAAATTAATCTATTGCTTGCATCACACACTTTTTTAAAGCGGGTCAGAAAACCATTGCCCTTGGCTAGTATTAAGAGATCAAAAAAAAAAGCATGAAAAAATCACAAGACTGCTTCTGCTGCTGTTCGAAACTTGCATCATTCTGATGCTTTCTGCAGAGCAAGTGGCAGTCATGCATAACATCATAGCACTTTACTAGCATTCAGAAATATGCACAAAATAAAATATGAAATGAACAGAAAACTATGTTAAGTAACATTTTAGCTTTGTATTGCCCATATGCTTTCCTGTGAGATAGTTCTAGGTAGTAAACTTCCTGAAAGGCTACTTTTCTCTGGGAGTAAAAAGCACTGGTGAAACTAATGAATGACTTAGTGAGAGCTAATGAGTGAAACTGCAATTTGAGATGGAATTTGACTAAGACTATTGAAACTTCCTGTAAGAACCCCTTCTACAACCCCCCCCCCCCCCAGCAGCTAAAGCTGGGACATGCTAGGAAAGCCAGAATGAAATTGTAAACAAAGACCAGAATACAAACAAAACAAAATCTCTGGGAATGTCCCTTTAAGGTTACTAAGTTACAGACCATTATGTGTGTTAAACCTTTCTTTGGTTTTTCACAAGGGCAAAGGAGCCTAGGATCCAGTCCTTTCTTTATGCCAGTGATAGTGTTTGATTTTTCCCTAAACCAGGCAGTTTGGTTTCTTCTTTTTACCCAAACCCCCCAAGTAAGGGAATCAAGAATTCCTCACTGCTTGGAAGGCAATAGTCAACTTTGGTTTTATTTGGATACAACTAAAAACTTAAGAAAAACAAATCCATTTTTTACTGTCTACTCTTTTGCCGAGACAAAAATGAACAAGTACTTTTCAAATAAACTGTTTCTAGATGTCTTTCTCGTTCTGTTCACTTCAGTTGTCTTAGCCATTGCAAAGACCTACTGTAACATGTGAAAGCACACACTACTTGAGTGTTACTATTTCAGGAGCATTTTGGAAGTAGTGAATACTAGGACCAGCCAAGAAACTGAAACTTGGTTCTCTGTTCACACATTTACCAAATATTGTAAACTGGATGCTTATTTCAGAACTTGTACTGGATTTGCTAAAGCTGCTGTTTAAGGCTTTCTGGAGTGTGGTTCAACTCCAACCTCCCAATCTACTTGAGCTTCAGGAATTATCCCATTTGTAAGGAATACTGCAACCATAACCTTAAAATCAAAGTGTGGTTGTGTAGGTAACTTAGAACTATAATATATGTTTGAATATATCAGTATTGCAGTATTAATGCCTTTCATGCATCCACCTTGGTAGTTTTTTTTTTTTTGGGTTGGGATTATTCACTCCCTTAGCAGTCTAGGGAGTAATAATGAAAGCTCTGAAGTTTTTGCCACATTACTAGTATCTTAGCTTGTGCTATGGCGCACGAGGAAGGAGCCTGAAATTTGTAGATTGGCTGAATGTATGGGTACACTAGCAAATAAGTCGCACTTTAACAGTGATCAATTCAAATGTGTACCATAATGATATGTTACCTACAAAACTGTTCACATGCAACTCAGATTTTACTTTGAGAGTAAATTACTTAGCATTTTGCAAAAGCGTAAATATATAACTAGTTTGATGTAATCTTGATGTCTGGGTCTTCCTACTGTGCCTTATTGATTAGTGGAATGTTCCCATGAAGAACCACTAAGTAAAAAAGCTTGGTAGTTTGTCCTAGTGATTGACAAAGCTAGAACTCTTATCTCAAATGCAAAAGTTACATGTATAACTGAAGGTCTTGATAGGTATTTTCAAGCTTGTCAGCACTGCATCCCACCTTTCCTTCTTTGTCCAGAAAATGTCCCGAGTGCTGCCCTTTGTTCTTGCACTGTTCTGTTGTTCCATTTTCTGTTGAGTCTTGCAGAGGTGATTCTTCGTATGGCAGTGCTTGTGATTTTGTTTTTATGCAGGAAACTGCAGTTTTGTCATTTCAGAAATAATTTGACGTCTCCACACATTGCCAGTTTAGTTATGGTTTTATAGCTTATGAAAATATGCTTTTCAGTCATATTTGGCTTTTCAAGTTCTGTTCTTTCTGTTTGTTAAAGGATTTTCTGTGCATTGTTCTACAGCTAGCTCAGGTCTGTAGTACATGTATTATTGACTGTTTGGTTTGAGTTCTAAGTTATTAGAGAAATGATCGAATGTGGGAGGGGAACATTTCAAAGTAGAATTTTGAGTTCTGCTTTCATGTTGGGGGAGCTCACCTCACACCAGAATCCTCCCTCTTACTTGTAGCATAATTTCTGATGTTGCTACAGAGCAGAGAAAGAGGGCTTTGTTCCTCAGCAGCTTTATGTGAAAATATTGTTTTGCAGTTATAGTCAATCAACCAAGTAGCTGTCACGTTTGGTGTTTTGGTCCATGCTTTAAAGTGTTTTGAATGCTTCTCCCTTCCCCCCTTGGTTGATTTAATACTTCCTTTGAAGGTAATTGCATGGAAATTTCAGGCTTGTACAAATTTAAGCCAGATGTAGGCCGACTCAAGAGTGCAAGTTTGTATATTTTCAAGTAATAATTTTATTCAGTAATGAGTATGAAACATTTAAAACTGAAGATAGGTAGATCTTCAAACTTGAAATGTCTAAGGCACACTTTCTTTGCAAATTAGTGTCATTGTCAAAATTTTATTCCATGTAAAAGTGTAATTGTGTTTGTATTGTATTTGTACAATGAAGAGGAAGTGCAGGAAGTGATTTTTTTGGTGCTTGTGACATCTGTGGTATGCGTTTAGATGTTAAAATTAAAAGCTGACTACTATACAACATACTGCATTTCTGTCATTAAAATGTTTCAGTGCAATTTAACTAATGATTTTTTGTTTAGTTTATGTGAACACTTTTATTAAATTCTTGTTTATCGTTTAAAGTTTGAACTTTGTGTCAAATGTAATACACTGCTGATGTTAATCGTGCATACAGCTGCAGTCATAACAGATGGGTTCTCCTGCCATCAGGCAGGTGGGTCCTCGGTCGGCCGAATTCCAAATGTCTAGGTCCGGCGTCGGTTGTCGCTTCTTCCTTGACGTCAGTGCAACAGGGGTATAAAAGAACCAGCCGACGCCATTTTCTTTAGTCTTTCTTGCCGTGCGGTAGCAGAAGCAGTTCGCAAGTGCCGGTCGGCCAGCTCCTGAGATTACGAAAAATTTGGAAACCGAAGTCTTCTTAAAAGCTAAGTACCCCATTGGGGAAACTTTTCTGGTCTCAGACCGATGTCAGACAAAGTTAATAATTGTATTTCTTGTGGGAAGCAAATAACGCATAAGGATTTCCATTCCCTCTGTATACCTTGTTTAGGCCCAGACCACGACGTCTCGGTCTGTCGCTTTTGTGCTACATTCAACAAACGCACTATTAAGCGTCTGGCGGAGTTCGCCCAGCATTTTTTTTGGGAAAGCATTTAACTGTACCATGTCGTCTGATACTCCGACTCCGGTTTTGTCTAAAAAACGCAAAGACAAGGACCGACACTCGAGGTCCGCAGCCTCTACCGACACCACACCAAAGCCGACTACACGTGGTCCGGTTCTCAGTGAGGCGCCTACGCAGCCCCTGATTACCGACGACAGATCTTTGGCGGTGTCTCCTGTACTCGAGGTCGCAGGCTCCTCGGCCCACACCCTGACTACAGATACCAAAGCCACTCTTGTCGTTGAAACAATGTGGACAGGTCCACCTCCACTCAAGGTGTCTTCAGACCTTCCTGTTCTTTCTCCATCAAGGCTTTCACCAAGTCTAAAGCAACCATGCACCCTAAGAGACCAGCTACACAGGGCCCATCTCCAGGCCCCATGCCTAAGAAGCAGATGCTTAAAATGGCTGAGGATTTAATTACTCTAATCAGAGGTTCTCAGCCACCTCCGGACAAAAGGCCCAGAGTGGAGGAAGATTCCCCCTCCTCTGATCAGGGCTCCATTATTTCAGAACACTCTGATGATCAGGAACAGTCTTACTCCCCTTTTGAAGACTCTGATGCAGAGGAGTCGATTCCTTCTGTATCCCCCCCTGAGGATTACTCATTTGGGGAAACTTTGCATACCTTAACGGAACACTTCCACTGGGAAGGCCAGGATTTTTCAGATTCCAAGAAAAGGCTCAGGGAATTTCTTTTGTTACCCCAGCACAGGCCTCTGGCTATACCGCCTGTCTTGGACATCCTAGATGTTTACTCGGAGGCCTGCCTTAACCCGGACTCTCTACCTCCAGCTCCAGTTAAGCCTGACAGGTACTACAGGGTTCCTGACTCACACCAATTTCTTTACAAAAGCCATGCTGCTGACCTAGAAACCACCTCACAGGGGCCCAAGGGAGTTAAGGCTTCCATTGCCAAAAACCCATTGCCTTCCGAGAGAGATTCCAGATCCTTAGAAAGGTGGGGAAAAAAGGTATATACCTCTGCTACCTTAACCATGAGGGCCTTAAACTGTCAGTTTCATATGCTAAAATACCAACAGTTTCTGTTATCTCAATTGAAAAGTAAAATGTCACAACCTGAACAACCAGACTTGAAGGAGTTGCAGGATTTGATGCATAGTGCAGAACAAGTGGGTAAACATACCTTACAATGTGGTTTTGATGCTCTAGAGGCCTCATGTAGAGCTGCTGTTACAGGCTCAGTCATACGTAGGCATGCCTGGCTCAAGGAACAAGCCTTGCCTGATCATGTCAAAGCTAAATTACTAGACGCCCCTCTTCAAAAGGACGTACTATTTGGAGCAAATGCTGAGGAAGTATTACGGAAAATGGAGGAAAAGGCTAAATCAATGCAAACTGTGAAAGAATTTCTGCAGGTTCAACCCCCACGTTTTAGTAGAAATTGGCCTTCCAAAAACTGGTCCTTTCCTGCCACAGACAGACACCAAAGAGGCAGATACAGGCGCCCGAGGGGCAGAGGACAATCACAAGGATCGTACAGAGGCGGACAATGGCAAGGTCCTACACAAAGAGGTGGTGAGGACAACTCACAATCTTTCAGAAAGCAAACCCAATGACTTTCCCCTTTTTAGGCCAACCAGGTCTCAAATGGCAGCCCCCTTAGGAGGAAAGCTGGCACTATTCTCCAAAAATTGGCATATTGTCACAAAGGACAAATGGATCCTGGACATTATAAACAGAGGCTACAAATTCCATTTTCATACCCTTCCAAAAATGAGAGGCATGCCAAACCTGCCACACAATCAAAGGGCAGAGGCACAAAAGCAAATTTCAGATCTTATAAACATGAAAGCTATTCAAGAGGTACCTACACACGAACAAGGTCAAGGTTTTTATTCCAGGCTATTTCTGGTGCAAAGGAAGGGAAAAGATTGGAGACCGATTTTGGATCTTTCCATCCTAAACACATTCCTACTCGTACCAAAATTCAAGATGCTCACTCTACAGCAACTTCTTCCCATGCTGGGCAAGGAGTCTTGGCTGGTAACATTGGACCTCAAGGAGGCATACCTGCATGTCCCAATCAGACAAAATTGCAGAAGATACCTCAGATTTCTTGCAGGTTCAACCCATTATCAATTCTCTGCATTGCCCTTTGGCTTATCTACTGCGCCCAGAGTATTCACGAAATGCCTGGCATCAGTAATTGCCTACTGCAGACTTCAAGGGATACAAATATACCCTTATTTGGACGACTGTCTGATCCAAGCGGACAGCAAGCACATTCTTCTGAAACATGTGGCTATGTAATGTTATTAAACTCTCTGGGATACGCAGTCAACAAAGAGAAATCAAGGCTAATACCCTCTCGGAATATAATTTTCCTGGGTGCCAATTTGGACACAAACACCCAGATGGCCTACCTCACGCCAGAGAAGCAGGGGCATCTAATTAAATATTTCAGAACACTGGCAAATTGCACCAGGCTGACTGCAAGGAAAATCCTGCAGGCTGTGGGATTCATGGCATCTTGCATCTTACTAATCCCATGTGCAAAGCTGCATATGAGAAAACTACAATGGTACCTAAAAAAACATATGGTCTCAACACAGCCACAGTTTGGAAACAATAATACCACTAATTCCATGTCTGCAAAAGGGATTTCTGTGGTGGGCTCAAGCATGTCAAACAAACACAGGTCTTCCATTCGGCAAGCCTCAAGCAAATCAAGTCATCACATCAGACGCCTCGGACTACGTCTGGGGGGCGCACATGACAGACCGGTGCATTCAGGGCAAATGGTCCCAAAAAGAAAAACACCTTCACATCCATCAAAAAGAAATGCTAGCAGTAATAAATGCTATTATAGCTTTCAAGGACCTTCTACAACCAGGTCAACTATTGATAAGAACGGACAACACCACAGTTATGTGGTACATAAACAAGCAGGGAGGAACACATTCTTATCCCCTATGCAGACTGGCCATGTTACTTTGGAACATGGCCATGGACTTACAAATGGAACTACAAGCACAGTACTTGCCAGGCAAGGAAAACACGCTGGCAGACAACCTAAGCAGGAATATGACAGATCCACATGAATGGAAGTTGCATCCAAAAGTTTTTACAGAAATAATCCAAGAATGGGGAAGGCCAGACACAGATCTCTTTGCCTCCCACAAAAATCATCAATTGACAAAATTCTGCTCAAGGATCTTCCATCCAAAGGCCTGGAGAGTGGACGCTCTCTTTCAGTTGGACATCAATGACAGTTTATGCCTTCCCGCCTCTTCCTCTGCTGCCCAAAGTCCTATTGAAGACCAGAGAAGACAGACCAAAGATGATCCTCATTGCTCCGGACTGGCCAAGGCAACACTGGTATCCACTCCTGAGGAGCCTGACGCATTCCCCTCCATGGACCCTGCTTCTAATGCCTCTTCTTCTGACTCAGCACAGCTTCAAAACTCTTCACAGTCAGCTAAAAACACTCAATCTAGCCGCATGGAAGATTCCTTAGCATCACAGCAGGGGCCCACTCTCCAAGGAGGGGCAAGATGTCATTTTGGAGGCCAGAAGGCCATCTCTCCTGGCAGCTCCCTTGGGAGGAAAATTAGCATTTTTTGCAGCCAACTGGCGCATCATCACAAAAGACAAATGGGTCCTAAACATTTTCTCACAAGGATACAGATTCCACTTTCATACCTTGTCAAGGATAAAAGGAATGCCAAACCTGCCACCAAATCAATGGGTAGAGGCACAAAAACAAATTACAGCTCTCATGGACATGAGCCATTCAACAGGGACCTACACAGGAGCAAGGACAAGGATTTTACTCAAGACTCTTTCTAGTCCCAAGAAAAGACAAAGCATGGAGACCCATTCTGGACCTTTCAATTCTGAACACCTATCTGCAAGTACCAAAATTCAAGATGCTAACACTACAGCAGCTTCTTCCCATGCTGGGCAAGAATGCTTGGCTAGTAACGTTGGACCTCAAGGAGGCATACCTGCATGTTCCTATCAGACAAAATTGCAGAAGATACCTTCGCTTCATTGCAGGTTCAATGCTTTATCAGTTCTCTGCACTCCCGCCCAGGGTCTTCACAAAATGCCTGGCACCAGTAATTGCATACTGCAGACAGAGGAATTCAAATATATCCATGCCTGGACAACTGCCTTCTTCAAGCAGAAAGCAAGGACATTCTTTTAAAGCATCTGGCATTTGTCAAACACCTAAGTTGCCTAGGGTACACAGTAAACGAAAAGTAATCAAAACTAGTGCCCTCACAAAACATAATATTCCTGGGTGCCAGCTTGAATACAATGGCCCAGATGGCTTATCTCACGCCAGACAAGCAACAACAGCTGACTCAATATTTCAAAATAATGGCACCAAAGTCCCAACTCCCTGCAAGAAAAATTCTGCAGGCCTTGGGATTCATGTCATCTTGCATACTACTAATACCATTTGCAAAACTGCATATGAGGAAATTACAGTGGTACCTGCAAAGCATATGGACTCAGCACAGCCACAGCTTGAAAACAATGATACCACTCATTCCCTGCCTTCAACAGGAGTTTCTATGGTGGGCACAGGCATGTCACCTCAACAAGGGTCAGCCTTTCACCTTACCCACAGCCAGGCAACTATGACAACAGATGCATCGGACTATGCCTGGGGAGCACACATGGCAGGACAGTGCATTCAGGGTAAATGGACTACAGATCAAATGCATCTGCATATCGGTCAAAGAAATGCTAGCAGTACAGAATGCCCTAACAGCTTTCAAGGACCTCTTACACCCAGGACAACTAATAATAAAGACAGACAATACCACGGTAATGTGGTACATAAGCAAGAGGGCACACATTCCTACCCTCTATGCAGGCAAGCAATGACCTTGTGGAACACGGCACTGTCTTACCAGGTTCAATTACAAGCACAATTCCTGCCAGGGAAGAAACACTTTGGCAGACGACCTAAGCGGAAACATCATGGATCCACACGAGAGGAAACTAGATCCACAAGTATTTGCAATGATACCTCAAAAATGGGGATGCCCAAACATAGATCTGTTTGCCAGCCCCCAAAACTGCCAACTTCAAAAATTTTGCACAAGGACATTCCATCCACAAGCTTGGAAAGTGGATGCCCTCTCATTCAGTTGGAAAACATTAACAGTGTATGCCTTTCCTCCACTGCCTCTTCTAGCAAAGGTACTGCTGAAAGTCAGATTAGAGGCGCCACGAATGATACTCATTGCACCAGACTGGCCACGCCAGCATTGGTATCCAATTCTAAGGAACATGGCCCACCATGGATTTTACCACAAATTTCTCACCTGCTCACCCAGCGAGACAATCAGATTCTACACAGCCAGCTCAAGACTTTAAACCTGGTTGCATGGCAAATTACCTAAACAACCAGCCAACACCTCTATCCAAAGCTGTTATGGATGTCATTCTAGAGGCCAGGAGGCTCAGCACCAGGAAAACCTATTCAGACAAATGGAAAAGATTTTGCGCCTGGAACCAGGCTGAAGGCCACAATCCCTGTGATCCAAACATTCCTCAGATTCTACAATATTTAACTGAGATGTTGCACAAAGGACTTTCATTTTCATCTATTAAGATCCACGCCTCAGCAATTTCAGCTCATTACAACACGGATCCTCCTTTATTCTCACATCCACTCCTAAGACAGTACCTCAGAGGGGCTAAAAACATAAGACCGCCCAGGAGAGCACCAACACCTACTTGGGATCTCAACTTTGTTCTGGAAAAGCTTACACTGCTGCCCTTTGAACCAGCTTTTTCAGCTGATTTAAAATTTCTTTCAAGAAAAACTGCCCTGCTACTAGCAATAACCTCAGCTAGAAGAGTCTCAGAGCTACAGGCACTAATGGCAGTGGAGCCTTTCCTCATTTTTCATCAAGACAGAGTAGCTCTACGAGCTAACCCTTCCTTTATGCCAAAGGTGGTATCCAGTGTGGCCCTAAACCAAACCATTCATTTGCCCACCTTTTTCCTAAATCCATAGAACAAAGGAGAAAGACTCTTGCACTCTTTGGACATTCACAGGCAATTACATTACTACTTGGATAAAACTAAGGCTTTCAGAAAATCTGACCAGCTCTTTGTAGCCTATGCTGCAGGATCACAAGGAAAAGCTATCTCAAAACAGACCATTTCTAAATGGATAGGGCATTGCATACGTTTCTGTTACACGCATCATGGGAAACTGGTACCTGCTAACATTAGGTCCCACTCCACCAGGGCTTACAGCTACATCAGCAGCCTTTCTCATGGGAGTGTCAACCAAGGATATTCTGGAAGCTGCAACCTGGAGTTCAGTGCACACCTTCACCAAACACTATCGCTTACCTCTATATTCTAAGAATAGAGCTGGTTTTCCCACTGCAGTTTTGCAGGGCCTACTAGCTTCTTCTAACCCTGTTTAACTCCACCACCCATTCTTAGCTTTGGGATTCAACCCACGTGTGATGACTGCAGCAGGGTAACACGATGAACATAGTACAGTTTTGTACCTACCATAAATGTAGATGTTCGAGTGTTCACCCTGCTGCAGTCCAGGTTACCCTCCCTCCATCCCCTCTGAACTAGCTGAACTTATCTATACCACTCTATCCTATACAACCTCTGTGGTGTATTTGCTTGTGTCTGAAGGTATTGTTTTATCTTTATATAGCTCTATATTGCCTACCTATTGGGGGCACCTGACATCTGGGGCAAGAAAAACTGAAGAAAATGGCGTCGGATGCCTCTTGTATACCCCTGGCACACTGACATCAGGGAAGAAGCGACAGCAACCGACGCCGGACCAAGACTTTGGAATTCGGGCCGATGACTGCGGGACCATCTGACAGCAGCATAACCCAAGTGTGATGAATGCAGCAGGGTGAACACTCTAACATCTACATTTATGGTAGGTACAAAACTGTACTATTTGGGGTGTCTACGGCTGTTAAAGGAACTTGACACAATTGAACCTATACCCAAAAGATATGATATGCTTCTGACACCACCTTCTGGGAAGGAGTTTTGGGCTAAAGTGGTGCCCGCTGATGCCATGGTCGCGGCGATGGTCACCAAAATGGAACTTGGAGAAGAGAGTTCCACTGTTCATCCCTGTAACAGGGAGCCTAGGGTGATAGACAAGTTTGGGAAGCGTGTTTATGCTTCATCGACCTTTACCCTAAGGTCACTGATGTGTTTGGCACATTTTACAAGGTTACAGATTGATTTGATTAAGGAACTGTCACATATCCACTCAGGATCAGTTTCTGCAGGGGCCCAATCATCTGTGTTTTCAGTTGGCTGCCCTGTAATCTATTTTAAATTCATCATTGAGGCTTATTTTGCATGCAGCTGAAGATGCTTCATGGGCAGCGGGTTCAGGTATTTCCAGTAGGAGACTTGCTTGGATGCACTTGTGTGGTTTTGCGGAGCCCTTCAAGTCTTCAGTCATCAGTGCTGCTTTTGACGGCATATCTTTGTTTGGTCCCAAAGTGAAGGACACATTTATCCAGGTTTGAGAAGGATTGAAAGTTCTTCTCTGCAGTTTGATCTCTCAAAAATCCTTTTTTAAGAATCAACGAGGTGGTGAGCTGTTCAGGAAATCTTAGGGTCCTTTCAAGACGCACGTAGAGAAAGTTGACTTAGGGGCAGGGGGGGGGATGACGCTGCTCCTGTGTCAGAGGAGGCCCGCAAAACCAGGATTCCAGAGATTCTTTCTCTGACAGAGACCCTACCAGCGTTCCTGAATTGGAGGCCCGATTGTCCACCTCTGGAGACAATCGGGGGGGGGGGGGATTTATCCCTGCACCAGAGAGTCTGTCTAGGTGTAACAAAAGATACTTTGGTGCAGAAGATAATATCCACAGACTATATAATACCCTTTTCCCTCCAACCTCAGATTTAAAAAAAATCCCTAATGGTCCACCTAGTCAGGGTGAAGAAGCAGCAATTCAGATACAAAAACTGCTAGAAAGTCATCCATCAGATCCTGCCAGACCAAATAGAATCCGGAACTTTCTCAAGGTTCTTTAGTGCCAGAGAAAACGGGACTGGAGGGGCCAGTCTTGGATCTCGGCAACTTGAACAAGTCAGTTCAACATACCAAGTTTTGGATGGTCACAGTTTAGTCCATTCTCCCCTTTCTTGGCAAGGATGACTGGATGTCCTCAATAGACATTCAGGTTGCGTACTATCACATAAAGATGAGCAGACAATCCAGATAGTATCTACTGTTCCAGCTGAGAACCGTGGTCACCATGGCTATGGGGCTGATGGGGAATGTAGGGGCAGCCTTGTATACCATGTTCTGATTGAATCCACCATCTGAGATCTCTCTTGCATGTCTGAGTGATTAGTATCCAAGTTGACATGGATTGGCAACGTATTGGCCATTGTGATGCTAACATCCATTGGAGAACACTCATATAAAATCTGGCTAAAGATACTAAGGTTATCACTGCTGACATTGATCCTACAGCTTGAAGGACTAAGCAGACCAGTGTTCAGAGCTCTGCCCTTTGGTCTCACCACAACCCACAGGGCGTTCACCAAATGCATGGGGCAGTAGTAGCAGCTCACTTGAGACTGCAAGGTTTCCAGGTATTTCCATATCTAGAAGACTGGTTCATTACTGCCCCGACCAGGCATCAGTTGATAAGGGTAAGAGATCAGGTTGTTCAGACTTTTTTTCTCCCTGGAAATAACCATAAACTACAAGAAGTCTCAACTACAACCAATATAAAGTTTGGAATTTATAGGAGCAATTTTCAACACAAGTCAATCATAGCTTCACTACCTCCCTCCCTCGAGTTCAAACTGTTGGATCACAGGTCAGAAAAATTATCTGTAGTACCAAAATTTCAGCCCACTTGGTCCTTCAAGCTTGTAGGATCAGTGTCAGCAGTGATAAACGTAGTACCTTTAGCCAGACTTTTTATATGAGGATTCTCCAGTGGATGCTAGCATCACAATGGCTGATACTTTGCCAATCCATGTCACCTCCGATATGAATCACTCAGACATGCAAGAGATATCTCAGGTGGCGGATTCGATCAGACTATGTTCTACAAGGCTGCCCATTCATTCCCTCCTCAGCTCATGGCCATAGTGACCATGGATGTTTCCTGGGGGGGGGGGGCATTTTCTCAGGAAAACGGTGCAAGGCAGTTGGTCCCTGAAAGAGGTCAACTTGCATGTCAGTGTCCTAGAAATGAGAGCAGTGCTGTTAGCATTGCAAGTCTTCCAGGATGCTCTCTCTCCAAGGGGTTCTACTTCAAAACATTGACATTTCATAATGTTGAAATTCAAAACATTGAGACCAAAACATCAAAATCCCAAAACACTGAAAACCCAAAACAGTGAAAGTGTGCTTCGTGACATTGAAAAGTGTAATGGACATGTAAATAAGATCCCCTCCACTTATAACACCACCTAACAAACACACTTTATACTGTGTTTCTGCAGTGGGGGCAAGCCCCACTGCATCCCCCATGTGGGGGGCTCTGCCCCCTCCACACCCCATAAATTAAATAAGCCAACTCCAAGATCGCACTAAAATGGAAAAAAGTTCATTTCCTAACCTCACTGTATGATAAAGTACATGTACTTTACTGGGGGTGGAAGGGGGGGGCTTGCCCCCAGTAAAAATGTAGTAGAATGTGCGTTTAAGGGGTGTTATAGGTGGGGGGGATGTTATTTACTTGTGCAATGTAATTTTCAATGTTATAAAGCTAAGTTTCAGTGTTCTGAAGTTTCATTGTTTTGGGTTTTCAGTGTTTTTGAATTTTCGATGTTATAGTCTCAATGTTATGAATTTCAACGTTATGAGATTTCAGTGTTCTGAAGTAGACCCCTCCAGGAACAGTTGCAGTTCAGACTGACTGGGTATGTCAGTAGTTTGGTAAATCAACAAACCAGGAGGGACCAGATCCATACCCCTTGTGTCGAGAAGCACTCAATCTGTGATCCCATCCAACCACTTTCTCATAGCAGTGCACATTCCAGGGAAGTACACTGTGATAGCAGACAAACTGAGCAGGTACATTTTTCTGTCTCTCGACTGATCTCTCTCAAGAAAGTGAGGGCAATGATTTTTCTTTGATGGGGTCACCCTTGCTGTGATCTTTTTTTTAATTCCTTCTTAAGCTACAAAGGCAGCAGCCATTTTGCCCTAATCCCCCAACAGGGCATCTATGAGGGATGCTGTACTTAACAATTACCCCCCCCCCCCGTCTACTTTATGCCTACCTACAAATCCTCTTAATTTCAAAATTTCAGCAGAAAGCCCGACAGTTTGAAGAGCAAGGTCATCCTCATTGTACCTTACTGGCCTCGGCAGCTTTGATTTCCCTTCCTTTGGCCTTGCTCACTTCACCAACCTTGGATTCTGGATCCGATTCCAAACCTCCTGTCTCACCCGACGAGCATGATCCATCCAGACATATCAAACCTCAGGCTGATGGGCTGGTTTCTTCAATTACATTAGTAGCCAGACCACCAAAGCTTCCTTTCCCTGTCTGATGTAAACGCTCTCATCTTCCCATAAACTTTCCACACAAAAACTCTATACAGGGAAATGGAAAAATGTGTTTACTGGCAAAATAATATTGACACTTTTTCAGCTTTGATACAGAACGTACTCGTTTTTAGCTTTACTTTTTAAAGGAGGAGCTGGTTCCTCGACTTTTAAAGTTCAGTTAGAAGCAATATTGAATTTTTCACATTGGGTTTGAAGGTTCTTCAGTAGCCTCTTATAAATTGTGCAGAGCTTTCTTGCGAGGCAGTCTTCTTTTGAGACCCACGTTTAAGAACCCTACTCCTCCATGGGATCTCAGTTTGGTACTGCAGGCTTTGATGCATTCCCCCTTTGAACCAAGAGCTAAATGTGCACGTAAGTATCTTGCTTGGAAAACTGTTCTAGTAGCTAATACTTGTGCTGGATGAATTTCAGAGATTCAAGCTTTCTCTTCAAAACCTCCATACTTGATCTTGTACAAGGATAGAGTGAGGCTACGAACAAATGCCTCCTTCCTGCCCAAAGTGGTGTCAAAATCTAATATTAATCTACTGGTGGTATTTCCTAATTTTACAAACTGGGGCAAGTACATGTTACATTTATTGGGTGTTCACAGACCATTACATTTCTACCTGCATAGAACAAAAGAGATCAGAAAAACGGACCAATTCGTTTCCTTTGTAGAATTGAAATTGGGTAAACCAGTTGCAAAAGTAAATTTAGCCAGATGGCTAACTCAGTGTTTTTCATTTATATACAACAAATTGGGTATTACCTTGCCAAAACTAGTATGAGCTCATTCAGCTAGATTCATAGCAACTTAATCAGTTTTTCTGACCCAGAGCTTCCTTGGACAGTATGTGTGCAGCAGCAACTTGGGCTACTCCCCATACCTTGGTTACTCATTATAAATTGGATCTAGTCTTCAAGGGTGGAGCATCATTTGGCTCATCTGTGCTCAGGGATATCCTTTGAGTCCACCCAGGATTGTAGGTAGCTGGGGACTCTGTCCCAACAGTTGAGGATAGAATGAAAATTGACATAATCAGGTAAAGAAGTTATGTACTCACCATAACGTTCCATCTGTCTTATCCATTTTCATTCTTCCTCAATTTCCCGCCCACCAGCCCCTATCCCTTCTGTTCACAAACTTCTAGACGAATGTGTTATTAGGAACACCATTATCCTTTTATATAGAGCTCCAGGTATAGTTTCTTCCTTTATGGAACATGTGCAGTTTTAAGTCTTCTACAGTTACGTATGTTAAACATTCCCTTTCTGGTAAATTCAGTAAACAAGATCTGCGGCAGCTTAGGGCAAGGGACAAGCTTGACAGCTTCTTGGTTGCTGCGAGCTTTAGTAATGGCAGAGTCAGATTTGAGGATTGGATCCGAACCCAACAGTTGAGGAAGAATGAAAATGGACAACACAGATGAAATGTTACAGTGAGTACTTAACTTTTGATGTTAAGTTGTCTATCTCGCCTTCATTCTTGCTGGATGGGTTCGGAACCGATCCTCGGATCCGACTCGGCCACTCTAAAAGCTCGAGAGCTAGTTCCACCGGCTCGAGGCTCCCCTATATCCCACAATGCTAGGCGGTAACTCCTCAGATCTCGTTTGCCGCTACAGCGATCTATGTGCTTTTTCAACCGGCTCGTCAGGTTAGTTGAAATATTGAGTTGTATCTCAGATAGACCCCCTTTTAAGTTAGCTTTCCTCATAGTTTTAAAAGTTAAGTAGTTTACTCCCCTTTATAGTCAAGTTTCCCCAGTTTTTTTCCTAAATTTGCTAATTTTATTCCCTTGGGCTTTAGGCCCAGTCCCTCCCTACCTTAGTAGTTGGAGTGACTGTGTTTTGTAGGGATTTAATTTCTAAGTTAATTACTAATTTTAATTTAAAAATATTACAAGTGTAATCGATGTGTGTGTGTTTGTGGTTACACTTTGACTTTTTCTTGGACATGTCCAAAGAATCGAAGGTCTCAGGCTTCAAGAAGTGTGACTCGTGCTGTCAGAAGATGTCTCTGACAGACGGTCACACTTCTTGTGTATACTGCCTGGGGCCTTTGCACCTGCAGGACTCATGTGCTGTTTGCCATGGCTTCAGCCCTAGAGTCCCGCAGGAGCGCAAAAATAAACTCATTTTAAGGGGTTTATTGAAACCTGAGGGTCACTCGACTCAATCCTCGGGGAAACCCTCTAAGCCTTCCAGACCTTCGGCTCTGGTCTCTGAGCCGTCTTCTGGGGGTCCAAAGGCTGTTTGAACATCGGCTCTGGCCGGAGCCGATGAATCTCGAACGCATGCCCCTACTATTTCCTCGGCTCCGTCCGGAGCCGAGGAAGACATAACTGAGTCAGCTCCGATCAAATTGTCGGAACTGACATCCAGAAAAAGGTCACGATCTCCATCTATCAACTCCGTTCATTCAGCTCCAGCATCACCTTTGCTGTCTGAACGGAGCCATAGATCTCATTCCTCTAGGTCTTCCAGACTATCGGATCATGACCTTCAGAGAGTAGTGAGTTGACTTAAGTCCAAGGCACTGGCCCAGATGCTTCAAAGTCCGACTCAACAGTCGAGAACTATTCCCATTACTCAATGTTCCTCCTCTGACTCTTCTGAGTTTGGAGCCGGGGTGGCTCTGACCCGAGACTGTGGTGGCGTCTGATCTGATACCTTTGTCTTCGGTGCCGTCGTTTGCTCCGATGTCTTCCTTGGAAGAATCTCGGTGCCAGACTTCCCTCGTCGGCTCTGAGGGGGCGAGTGGCATCGGACCCTTGTCCAACCCCGCTCTCCCTCTCTGTGCTTCGGCGCTGGTGAGTTTGGCTCCGACATCGGTCTCGGAGCCATCACTGTCGGTGCCGGGGGAGGTCTTCAGCTTTTCGGAGCGGAGACCTCCGGCTCTGCCTGACAGGGGTGCCTTCGAGGTCATGAGGAGCGTGTTAGAACCAGGTTCAACTCCACAGTCGGCTCCTTCTGCCCCTCCCTCCACGGTGCCTCCGGTTATTTCTGTTCACTGTCTCATCCCCGACCGTAGAGAGCCAGCTCCTCAAGTTTCCCCAGTGGGGATCTCCTCCTCTTCCAAGGCCTCTCCTGACCCGGTAGGAGAGCCCCCTAGGAAGAGGCAGTGCAAGAGGAAGCACATTGACTCCCCTGAGTCTGTCTCCTCTGACACTGATTTAGAGGATTTTGAAGGTTCCCCTCGTTCCCCCTCTGAAGATGTCTCCTTTGCAGACATCCTCGAAATCTTAAAACAGAGGGGGAATTGGCCAGCCCTCAACCCTTCAGAGGATGAATCGGTGTATCTTGAGACGTTTGGCTCTCGCCCTTCCACCTCTTGGGTGTCCCCTCCCTTTGACCCCCTCATGCAAGTGGTGGCAAAGAAGGCCTGGGCGGCTCCTGATTCAGTGGAACCCACCCCCAGGAGACCATCAAAATTTATCACTGCCCCCAAGGACAAGGAATTTTTAACCAAAGGCGTCTCTGTTGATACTATGGTGGTGGCTGTGGCCACCAAGAAGGAGTTAGCTGATCTTCGGTGCCTGTTCATCCTCCTAACAAGGAGTCTAGGTCGATGGACAGGTACAGGAAGCGGATGTTCTCGTCAGCGACCTTTACTATGCACTCGCTGAATTACCTGTGTCATTTCACTCGTCTTCAGAGGGATTTGCTCAAGGAAGTGAGCGAAATGTTAAAGGACCCAACAGCTGTGGGTTTTCAGGATAGGATGAACTCTCAGCTGGCGACCCTTAATTCTATAACTCCTCCATGCGCCTCCTTTCATATGCGGTGGATGGAGCAAGTAGAGCAGCAGGTACAGGTGTAGCCTTGCGTCGGCACGCCTGGATGCGGCTATGTAACTTTGCGGACCCTTTCAAGGCGTCCTTCACTAATTCCCCCTTTGATGGATCATCCCTCTTTGGTCCTCAAGTGAAGGAAACCCTGACTAGGTGCGAGACTGATGGCAAAACTCTCTCTGCCGTCGGAGTCCGTTTTTCTACTCCTCCTAGGCCTTACCCCAAAGGCCAGAAGGGGGGAAAGATGTGGTTCCGCATACAGTCTTAGGGAGATTTGCCTGACGCACAGAGTCGATTCCCCTCTAGAGGCAGAGGGGGGAACAATAATGGTAGACGCCGTCCTAGAGGCAGAGGGGGCCCGCAGAATCAGGGCAGTCGAGAATCCTTTTCCGACAAGCCCTTTCAGCATCCCTGAGGTGTTGCCTGACTGTCCACCTTCGGAGGCAGTCGGGGGAAGATTATCGCTGTACCCAGAAGCCTGGCTATCCCTAACTCAAGACAAGTGGGTACAGTCTATCATTTCCGAAGGCTACAGAATCCCATTCCTTTTCATTCAAGCAATCCAAAATCCCTTCCAGACGTTCCACCCAGTCAAAGGGAGCAAGCAGCATTAGAAATTTCAAAGCTGCTCGCAAAAAGAGCCATTCAACCAGTTCCAGCAGACCAAACAGGATCCGGAATCTGCTCCAAATTCTTTTTGGTTCCAAAGAAAACAGGGGACTGGAGACCCATTTTGGATCTCAGCAACTTGAACAAGTTTGTCAAGAAAACAAAGTTCCGGATGGTCACGCTACAGTCCATTCTACCCCTTTTGGGGCGGGACAACTGGATGTGCTCGATAGATCTCCAGGATGCGTACTATCACATCAGAATGAGTCGACGCTCCAGGAGATTCCTCCGCTTCAGGCTGGGAACCAGTCATTTCCAATTCAGAGCCCTGCCCTTTGGTCTCACTACAGCCCCCCCGAGTGTTTACCAAATGCATGGCAGTGGTTGCCTCTCATCTGAGACTACAAGGATTCCAGGTGTTTCCTTATTTAGACGACTGGCTCCTTACAGCCCCCACCAAGCATCTTTTGCTTCTTGCCAGAGACTACACCTTTCACACGTCAGACATTAGGCATTTCAATAAATTATGAAAAGTCTGTCTTGTCGCCTTGTCATGTTATTACCTTTATAGGCGCAAATCTAGACACAGTCAACATGTCAGCCAAACTCACAGAGCAGAGAATAGCAGACATACACAGACAGGTCTCTCTTGTCTTGCAGAGCAACAAAGTCAAAGCCAGATTGATCCTGAAGGTCTTAGGGATTATGGCGGCGGCCATCCCTCTTCTACCATTAGCTCGCTTCCATATGAGAATTTTACAATGGATGCTCTTCACACAATGGTCTTTCCCACGACTTCCAATGTCCCATCCTATTCGGATAACTCAATCGTGCAAGAATCATCTCTCTTGGTGGATCACATCTCCCCAGCTCCACCTAGGGAGAGCTTTCGTCCCTTCCCTTCTGGTTGCTACAGTGACAACGGATGCCTCCCTGATCGGGTGGGGGGGGGCATTACCAGGGCAGGACGGTCCAAGGCATGTGGCAACCTTTCGAGTGCCACTTGCACATAAATGTCCTAGAGATGAGAGCAGTGCTTCTAGCGTTGCAAGCCTTACAAGACTCTCTTCCCATGGGAACTATAGCAATTCAGACAGACAATATGTCTGTAGTGTGGTACATCAACAAACAAGGCGGAACCAGATCTTACCCCCTATGTCGAGAGACACTCAGACTGTGGCAATGGGCGATTTCTTCTCAGTGGTTTCTGTTAGCAACGCACATTCCCGGGAAGTCCAATGTCATTGCAGACAAATTGAGCAGAGCTATTCTCATGCCTCATGAGTGGTCTCTGAAGAATTCAGTGTTGGAGAAAGTTTTTCGAAAGTGGGGCCGGCCTTGCTGCGACCTTTTCGCTACTCCCCAAAACAGCAAGTGCGACGATTTCTTCACCCTCTTTCCCCAACCAGGCCACACCCCAGCAGAGACGCTCTAGTACACGATTGGCCCCGGGGACTTCTATATGCTTTTCCTCCCTTCCCACTGATATCTCAGCTAATACAGAAAGCCATCGCTCATAAAGCTTCCATGATCCTTATTGCCCCTTACTGGCCTCGACAGGTTTGGTTCCCGTTTCTCCGTTATCTGTTGGAGCAACCTTGGCATCTGGACCCAGTTCCAGACCTCTTGACCCATCAGTCGGGTCAGTTGCACCAATCCCTCTTTTCTCAACCTCACAGCGTGGTTCCTCCAATTCCAACTCTAGCCAGGCTTCCTCTGATATCTCGCTCAGAGATATTTTGATAGCCTCTCATAAATCTTCCACTCGCAAGATTTATCATAGCAAGTGGAAACGTTTTTCCTATTGGGCGCAGTCAAAGAATATAGATCCTTTCACTGCTTCCATTCAATCGGTTCTAGACTTCCTAGCCAAACTTTTCCACTCAGGTTCGTCCCCATCTGCCATCAAAGTTCAGTTGGCAGCAATATCGAACTTTCATGTTGGAGTCTCAGAGTCCTCCATTATGTCTCTCAAACTCTGCAAAGCCTTTTTAAAGGGAGTTTTTCTCCTCAAACCACCAATCAGGGATCCTCCTCCTCAATGGGATCTCAACTTGGCTCTGGCGTCCTTAAGTCTTCCCCCTTTTGAACCTGCGGCTTCATGTTCAATAAAGTTACTATCTTGGAAAACACTCTTTTTAGTAGCTATCACTTCAGCTAGAAGAGTCTCTGAACTCCATGCTCTGTGTAGTTGACCCCCTTATCTTGTTTCATAAGGATAGGGTGTCCTTGCGTATTAACCCGTCCTTTTTGCCCAAGGTAGCTTCACTGGCAAATTTGAATCAAACCATTGAACTTCCTGTGTTCTTCCCTAATTATTCCAATAGGTCAGAACAAAAGTTACACTGTTTAGATGTTCATCACCAACTTAGGTACTATTTAGACAGGACCAAACAATTCAGGAATTCTGATCAACTGTTTGTTTCTGATGCAGAAGGTAGAATGGGCCTTCCAGTGTCTAAAGTATCTCTTTCTAGATGGCTTACTTCATTGATTACCCTTGTGTATGAGGTCAGACATCAACAATTGCTATCCAAACCCAGGGCTCATTCAACTAGAGCTTTAGCCACTTCTATAGCTTTCCAAGATAGGCTGCCTATTGATTCGATTTGTTCTGCAGCTACTTGGGCTTCTCCCCATACCTTCATTTCTCATAAGTTGGACTTGGCCTCTAGAGACTGAGCCAACTTTGGTTCCACTGTACTCAAGAGTCGGTTCCGATAGGCCACCCGGGACAAGGTGCTAGGGACGCGGTCCCATCCAGCAAGAATGAAGGCGAGATAGACCACTTAACATTTAGAAGTTATGTACCTACCATAATGTTCCATGTTAGTTGTCTTCTCGCCTTCTTTCTTGCGTCCCACCCTCCTTCCCCCTTGCCTGGACAGACCTAGAGTTGTTTTCTTTTGTTCCTTTTATGGAATTTCCTTGCTGGGATTAGCTTTCAAACGAGATTTGAGGAGTTACTGCCTAGCATTGTGGGATATAGGGGAGCCTCGAGCCGGTGGAACTAGCTCTCGAGCTTTTAGAGTGGCCGAGTCGGAGCCGAGGATCGGCTCCGAACCCATCCAGCAAGAAAGAAGGCGAGAAGAAGACAACTAACATGGAACGTTATGGTAGGTACATAACTTCTAATTTTTGCTGGGTAATGTGTGCAGTTTAGAATACCAAGTGAGTAGGTTGGCATGCATGTTTTCATTGATCACCATTCTTTAGTGCAGTGCTGTACAGGACAGACCTGTGGATATCTTTTGTTCAGGGCATCTTGAGATAAGATAACAGTACATGCTGTAGTGTCTCACAGACCGGACTTGAAATGCTGGCTTGAATTTGCTAGAGTAACAGAGGCAGTATTTTTTGATTGATCAGACATAGTGTAAACAGTGCTGTGATTTTTCGGTTTACTATCAAAATGTGGAAACAGTTTGAATATGGGTTACCAACATCTGTAATGTCGAACTGAAAATGTGAATTCATATTAGTGAAATTGAGTACACATTCCCTAATATGAAGTCAGCATTTTGAATTGAAATCACGGTACAGTGCAGATCGGGAAATTTTCCCCTTTTCTCACTAGTGCTATCTCTGAGTTGGTGTATATAATATGCAGGGGGGTATGGGAGTGCAGCAGAGCTTGTCCCCCTGCAAAAAACTTAATGTTAACTTTTGAAATTGGAACTTCCAGTGTTTTGAATGTCGATTGTTGTGGTTACCATTTACGACATTTTGGTGATTCGGTATTACCAAAGTCAGATAATTCAATAATTTTGTTAGAAACTGTTTTCACTTTCAAGATTTTGATAGTAAACCTTATTTTTCAACAGCTTAGTCTTACTCATTGCTTTATTTTTAGATATTGGTATGTATTCCTGAAAACCATGATGTTTCTTTGGGCTGGCAGTTATTGTAGTCTGTGAGTTTGCTGTTTAATTTTTAAATATTGTTTTGCACAAATACAGGTCTTTAGTATTTGATCTAAAGGGCAGTGAATTCTGTGATGAACACTATTGAAATGTGCAGTGTTGCTGGGTGGTTCAAAGAAAGGTGTTTCTGTGCCAAGAACACAGTTTGAATAGTGGTCCAGGCCCCATGGTTTGTTTTCATAGGGTGGTAATACTTGTAATCTGTATGCTATTGTTTATAGGGTCCCCCTCATTCGCAATCGTATTTCACTGGTGGTTTACGTAGATGTAGGGCCCTACTGTTAATTTGAAGGCCAGTCATTCATGTGACGCATACTGTGGAGGTATGCAATGTTGCTGACTGATTCATTGGATGGTAGGTCTGTATGCCACCGAAGACCATGGCGTGATAGTTGGTGCCCAGGCTGTGAATGTCCAGCTGTGTAGATTGAGATGCAGCGTCATCATTCGTACATTTATTTATCTTATTCATTTTCCACTTGACGCAAGTGTCTTTACAGGGCAACCTGGGAATGCTTTCTGACTAAATAATGCTTTCAGAGTTGCAAGGTTTGCAAATGGAGATTGAAAGAGTCCACCTCATGGCTATGTAGTGTGAAACGTGTTTGCAACTCAATAAAGCAGAATTGTGTTGCAAGCAGTACTGAATAATTGTACATCAGTCTTCAGTAATGATGGAATAATCTACAAAGAAGGCTCAAAACAGTCATTATGGCAGCATTACTTTAGTTCAAGAGGAAATGAAAGCAGGATTTGTATAAAATTATGATCTGAGGAGATTCAGGCCTTGTTAACCTTTACGATTGTGATGCTACAGTCTTGCTGTTCTCATTAGGTAAAAGTCTGCCAGGTTGCTTTTGCTGTCCTAGCCATGATTTCCCGTTTCTTACTTTTTACTGCTAGAAGCACTTGGTTGGATTCTGAAAGGTCAAAAGCTGCTTAAGAAGAAAATTTGGAGTACTCTGTTTGCTTAGTTGTGTTCAGGTTAAGAAGTCTACCTTAAAGGGACAATCCCAGCGCTTAAAATGAAGGTGCGAGTTAAGCTGACAGAACTTATGGCCATTTTGACATGCCACTTTCATTCCCACCCACAGTGTCATTTTACTTTTAAATGTCCTCTGAATCCACAGTTCCAGTCTTGTTTCAACTTTCAGGATAAACTAATCTTTGGACTTGTGTTTCTCTCCGACTTGCATTGAATTGGGGAACAATGCCCCCAGCTCCTGGCTCATATTTAAAATTAAGAAAGCTGTGCCAGGGAAAAGGGACAACAGTGTGTAGTATTTTTAAAATTTTGCATCACTCAGGATTCTACAGATATAGTGCATTTGTCTAGTAGTGTTCCGAAATTGATACATATCAAACTAGAAGCTGAAAAAGGAACAGAAGTGTGTCTACTAAAGCTCCAACTTTGTCACACACTTGCTTCCTATGGAATTGCTAACCAGTCAGAAAGTCACTACACCAGGCTAGTGTTCAAAAATCAGAGTACAGTAAAACATGAAAGAAAGAGAAATATGGTTTCCACTACTGTTTGCCTGACTCAGCTGCTGTCTATAAGCAGAAGCCATGTCATAAAATTGTTGTAAATGGCTAGGATTCACAATCTGTACAGAATAAAATATGAAATGAACGAAACCAAAAACTGTGTTTACTAATGTTTTAAAAGCCTTGCATTAGTGATTTGCTTTCTAGAGTATCAGCAGCATTCCGGTCAAAAAATGCCCGAAAGACTACTTTTCTCTGAGTAACATGTGCAGATTAAACTAATGAATGGCTCGCAGGGAGAACTGTTGTCAGTACAGCTGCAATTTAAAATGGAATTTGGCTAACACCTTTGAAAATTTCCTTCAGGCACTCATCCCCCTACCTCCTCAGCCAAAAGTGAGCATGCTCAGAAAGGCAAACCTGAAATGTAAACAAAGGCTGAATCAAAACAAAAAAATCCGTGGGACTGTCCCTTTAAGAAAGCTGTATATGTAGCTTAATGCCTTCTTTAGAATACCAGGTTCGCAAAGTTTCAGCCTTTTCCCTTTATGGTTTTGTGGTTTCTCCAATAGTCTTATCTTTTTCCTCCTTGTTCTGTTGCTTCTCCAGTCAAGCTGTAATTTCTAGGTTTATTTAGTCTGCTAAGATGCTTTAAGTTGGTCATGTCTATTAAACAACTGGCTGTTAGTTAAGGCTTGCTAAATTTGTTAGAATTACATCTCTGCCTTTTTCTCCGGTGTCCAGGCTGCTAGGGTGAAGGAACCCAAGATGATATATCCTTGCTTTTCATTTTTCAGAGTTATTGGACCACCTTCTCTGGTGTCATATGTATATGGCCCATGTCACGGGGCTTTTTGGGCACCTTCTTAAGTCAGGAGGTCTCCTTTTAAGTGGTAGATTTTATGCAGCTTGTCATGGAATTTGAGCACAAACTGGTGTTTTTTATTACTCCTAGTTTAAAAACTTAAGTTTTAAACCTTTACTTAAACATCATCTCAACCAGTCCTTGTTAAGCTCCTGGTCCTTACCTGGAAGAGACTCCCCTTATCTTCAGCTCTTTACTAATCTCTCCATACATCCTTCATGATGTTATGATCACTGCTACAGCAGCAGCCTTAGCTACAAGAGTTGTACCATGCATAGGTTACAGCTGGCCAGCTTCCAAAGCTTCAAGGGGACCTCCTGCGCACCCAAAACTGTTCAGCTTGTTCTGAGCAGAAAAAGAATGGGTTAGGTGCCAAGCACCTCAAGGCTTTCCTGCTGCCAAAGAGCTTTCTAATTGCGCACTTTTGAGGATCGACTGTCAGCTGATATTTCCATTGTAGGGAAGAGAAAGTTCCCTTAGGCTGGGGGACATTCTCATTTTCTATGACAGAACGTGGACTATGAAATTTAATTTTATCCAGGAAAATGTGTTTTTATTGATAGTCACGTGAGTTTTGATTTTCTCTCTGTCTTTCTTACTTTTGAGGAAAAAAGTTAACTAATTTAAAACTACATTTCCTTAGTAAAACTTGTGCTATTTTGCTTTCGGGGTTTGGGTAAGTGTTGAAACTGATTTTCACTATGTTTTGGTGGAAAAAGTGGCACTTGCTGTTTGTTTTATTGACTTCTCCTACCAGGCTTCCCCATGAATTCAGCATCTTGCTTAACCATTAAAGGACAACAGTGGGATTCTGTTATTAAATGCTCAATTTCTGTCTTTTTTTTTTTCTCTCCGTTTACTGCCCCTGCTATGAATAAACAATACGGCATTTAAAATATTTGAAATTGACTGTTTCTGTCCACTAGAACAATACCTTACTGTACTGTGGTGGTTTCACTTTCAAATACTTTTATCACACCCTGAAAAAGCTTGCTGCAGTCTCAAATTCAGTGATGCCATCAAGGCCACTGAATACAGCTAGTTTTCTGACCATTTCCCTTCCCAGACTGACATCACCACTGCTGTCCTAAAAACCCACCCATGCTGTGATGTCACAACTCCCCTGGTCCTTCCCCTACCCATACAGAAAGTAAAGGCTAGAACAAGGAAACCGTACATGAGTCAAGTCTTCTGTTGTGAGTTGTCAATCACAGCAGGAAATGGCACAAATTAACCTTCGCACTTTGACAGGTAGGGAAGTTAGGGGTGAAGGAGGATGTGGAGATGAGTCAAAGTAGTTCAATTCAGGCTTCACAAAAGACTGCAGTTTAGCCATTCTAAAAAGCAGCAGTAAAAAAGCACTTTGAAAGTCTATTCTGTGGCATTTGCTCCATTTGTATTTTAAGTAGTCATTGAATGGCATGAAGTTTTAATTAAAACTGAGTGAAAGACAGTGGTATATGCGTGTAAAATAAATGCATTGACAGGAGCTTTAGGAAGAAAGAAGCCTGCATGATGTAATTTTTTACAGACAAGCACTGCATTATGGGATACCTAAAGGCAAACTAAACAATCAGAATTGCTTCAGGATGTTAGACCCCATGTGGTCAGACTCGGAAATTACATATAAAAATAATTAAAAACCTGTAAATAGTCCCAGAGTGGTGGTAAAATGTAGGAAACTCCAAACCATGATGAAATGAACATTTTTTTTTTTTTTTGAGTCTGTGGGTGCGGTTATCCTTTAAACACCAGAGTTTGAATTTCAGCTGAAAATGTCTAAAGCTAAGTACCCCGTTGGGGACCCTTTTTTCTTGCACTAAATGATGTCCGAAAAAGTTAATTGTCTCACCTGTGGAGAGCTGACCCCACATCTAGACTTCCATTCTTACTGCGTCACTTGTTTAGGCCCAGACCACGACGTCATCCGTTGCCGGTTCTGTGCCCTCTCTAATGCGAGAACCCTTCTCTGTAGAGCTCTTTTTGTAGACTGTTATTTCGTGTTCCATCTTTGCATTCCAATATGGCGTCCATCAGCCAATAATCCGTGGACATTCCGAAAAAACGTAGAGATAAAGATAGACACAGACCACACTAGGCTAAGCCTTCCGAAGTTACCACTAAGCAGGTTGTCAGTTTTCTGGAATTCAGTGAGGTGCTTTTGCAGCCCCTGATGCCCAATTCGATATCCATGCAGGCCTCCACGAAGACCCTTTTGGAGTCTGATATGCTGCAGTAATCTTCTTAGTCTTCCGTGCCTTTGGCTGCCTGTGCCTCTGTTGGGTCCGCAGGCGCCGGCTTCCGAGGAGGCCTTTCGCACTACCTAATCTAGATAAAAAAACAATGTCTTCTCTTCCGACTACCGTTTCTCTCAGACCGGATTCTCTCAGCCCTAGAAGCCAGGCCACTCCTAGAAAGTCTACTTCTAGCCACCATCTTGCTCTTGCTCCTGCACCAACACCCCAAGCACAAATGCTTAAAATAGCAGAGGATCTCATCTCCTGTATCCGGGGTAGTCAGGCTACATCTTCTAAAAGGAAAAGGCATCCTTCTCCAAAATCTGAATAATCAAGAGGAACCGCAATCTTTGACTGCGTATGAGGATTCAGATAGAGGAATCCATCCCTTCTGCCTCCCCTCCAGAGGATCTTTCCTTTGGGGAAACCCTTCACACTCTCAGGGAACATTTCCAGTGCAAATCTCAGGACTTCCCAGAGTCTAAGAAAAGACTTGAGAGATGTTCTTCGTGTTTCACTGTTGCAGTCATCACACTTTGGTTATCCTGCCAGGGGTAGCCCTCACTCTGCCCAAATACCAGAGGCTTAGTATTTCTGGGTTGATTGCTGTCGCTTCAGGATTGACGTCAGGTCATCAGTGGTATAAAAATGGGCAGCTGACGTCATTACATCAGTCTGTCTTGCCTAGGAGCCTGAATCATAAGCAGTTCGCACGTGTGCCAGTCGGCCACTGCCCGGGTTTTGTTTCCGAAATTGAAGTTCAAGTCTTCTCTAGCTAAGTCCATTGGGGATCCTTTTTTCTTGCTCTAACCGATGTCAGAAAAAGTTAACAATTGTATCGCCTGTGGAAAGCAAATACCACACCGAGATTTCCATTCTTACTGCGTCACCTGTTTAGGCCCAGACCATGACATCCCTTGCTTTTGGTTTTGTGCTTTGTTCAACACCCGAACTATTAGTCGTCGGCCCTTATTGTAGCTACATACTTACGCTCTCTATCTGCGTATTCCGAAATGGCTTCATTAAGCCATCCGACTACCGATCTTACTAAAAACATAAGGATAAAGACGGACTGTACAGGTCCAAAACTGCCAATGACGCTTAAGCTAGTTGCCAGTTCGCCGGTACTCTGGTGCTTTCGCAGCCCTTGATGCCAGCTTCGATGGATTCGCAGGCCGCTACCGAGACCCTTTCGGAGTCCAGTATGTCGCGAGACTCTTATTTGACTACGGAACATGCGGATGTCTTTACCTTGGACGGGTCCGGAGCCACTGTGCAGGCACTGGCTTGTGAGGAAGTTCTTCGCACTACTGATACTAGACACAAAACTGACTACTGCTTTCACGTCCTCAGTTCTTTCTAAAATTACCAAGTTTCTAAGGCCCAGAGTGTGAACTACGCCTAAAAACCCGATGACCCAAACTCAAACGCCTGCTTCCTTGCCACAATCACAGATGCTTACAATGACGGAAGACCTTATGCTGATTAGGGGAAGCCAGCCTTTTCCTGCTTAAAGGAAAACAGATTTGTCCCCAGTAGCTTTATTTGACCAAGAGTCTGGCTCTGAGGTTTCTGATGATGAAGACATGCCCTTATCTGCTTATGAGGATTCAGATGCAGAGAAATCCTTTCCGTCTGCCTGTCTTCCAGAGGATTTTTATTTTGGTGAAACCCTACATACTTTGAGAGAGCATTTCCATTGGGAATGCCAGGATTATCCTCAGTCCAAAAAGAGACTCCGGGAAATTTTAGGTTTACCTCACCACAGACACTTGGCTATCCCTCCTGTTCTGGATGTTGTGGATGATGTCTTTATGGAATCCAGTCTAACTCCTGATACTTTACCCCCTGCTGCCAGAAAACCTGACAGGAACTACAGAGTCCCTGACTCGCACAAATTTCTTTTCAACAATCCTACTGCTGACCCAGAGGTCATCTCCTAAGGACCTAAAGGAATAAAAGCAACTACAGCTAAGAATCCCACCCCCTCTGAAAGGAATTCCCGAGCGTTCGATAGATGGGATAAAAAAATTATACACCTCTGCATCTCTTGCCATTAGAGCATTAAATTGTCTGTTCCACATGCTGAAATGCCAGCAGCATACTATGGAACTTGAGCAAAAATTGTCTACCTTCCCTGACTGTGCAGAAAATAAAGAATTACAGGAGCTTTATACATTCTTCAAGCCAGGTTCGCAAGCGTACCCTGCAATGTGGGTTTGATGTCCTAGAAGCATCTTGCAGGGCAGCAGTCACAGGTTCTGTACTTAAAAGGCATGCCTGGCTTAAGGAACAGACTTTGCCAGACCATGTCAAATCAAAATTATTGGATGCACCTCTGAACAACGACAATCTGTTTGGCACCAACATAGAAGAGGTTTTAAAAAAGAAGGAAGAAATCGCTAAGTCTATGCAGACAAAGATTTTTTGCAAGTACAGCCACTAAGATTCAGTAGGCATTGCTCCTCAAAACATTGGTCCTTTCCAGCCCCCTCAAGGCCACCTCAGACTAGACCTAGGGGAAACCGCCCCCCCCCCCCCAGACAGTCTCAGGGTGTGCAGAGATCTAAGCAATGGATTACCTTCACATCTAAAACAACGAGTGCTAAGCCACCACCCCCTTATGGAAAGAATTCACAATGACTTCTCAACTCCTCCCCTCACCTCTGCCCAATTGCTCGTGACCCCAGGAGGAAAACTTGCCCACCATGCAAAAAACTGGGCCTCCATCACCAACGATCGATGGGTCCTTAACATAGTATCCCAGGTGTACAAATTTTATTTCCACGCGCTGCCAACCCCAAAAGGGTTCCCAGATCTTCTTCCAATCTAGTGAGCAGAGGCACAAAACCAAGTTCAGTCCATGCTCTCCATAAGGGCAATTCAGCCTGTTCCTGCAGAACAGATAGACCAAGGTTTTTACTCCAGACTTTTCCTGGTACCCAGAAAAGAGGGCACCTGGTGCCCAATCTTAGATCTATCGATTCTAAACACCCTCCTGTTGGTAACAAAATGCTTACCCTACAGCAGCTTCTCCCTATGCTGTCCAAAGATGCCTGGTTAGCCACCCTAGACATAAAGGAGGTTTGTCTGCATATCCCAGTCAGGGACTCCTGCAGGAAATAGCTACATTTCAAGGCAGGATCTATGCATTTTCTGTTGTCTGTGCTTCCCTTTGGCTTATCCACTGCTCCCAGAGTTTTCACAAAATGCCTGTCTCCAGCCATTACCTTTTGCAGACAAATATTCAAATTTACCCCTACTTGGATGACTGCCTGATTCAGGCCGAAAGTCAGGAGAAGCTGTTGCAGCACCTGACATTTGTAAAGGACCTTCTAACCTCACTGGGGTACACGATCAACGAAAAGAAATCCAAACTAGTCCCCAGTCAAAAAATTGTATTCTGGAGGCAAGCTTGGACACAGCATCCCAGGTGGCATTCCTTACTCTAGAAAAACTAGCCTGTCTGATAGGCTACTTCTTTCAAGTGGCCACCAGAGCCCAGTTATCCGCAAGGAAAATCCTGCAAGCTCTAAGGTTCATGGCCTCCTGCATTCTACTAATTCCATATGCCAGACTGCATATGAGGAAACTTCAGTGGTACTTAAAAAGTCTTTCGTGCCAACATTCTCAGGACCTGGAAACTATCATGCCTATGATACGTTGTCTAAGGAAAGAGTTCCTTTGGTGGGCACCAGCATGCAACCATAACAAGGGGCTTCCCTTTACACAACCCCACGCCGCCCAGACCCTAACCACAGACACATCAGACTATGCCTGGGGTGCACATCTGAACGGCAGGTGCATTCAGGGTCACTGGAGCCCAAATCAAATACATCTGCACATCAACCAGAAAGAGATGCTAGCTGTTCAGCATGCTCAGACAGCTTTCAGATCCCTACTCTCTCTGGGGCCTCTTCTAATCAAAACCGACAACACCACAGTGATGTGGCACATCAACAAGCTGGGAGGAACAGACTATGCAGGCTAGCCATGACCCTTTGGAACATGGCGTCAGCCATGTATATTCACCTGCAAGCCCAATTCCTGGCAGGCAACTAAAACATTCTGGCAGACAACTTAAGCAGAAATCTCCTAGACCCACACGAGTGGCAATTAAACCACAACATCTTCAGTCTTGTGACCCATAAATGATGTACCCCGAAGGTGGACCTATTTGCCTCCCCCTACAACCACCAGCTCAGCAAATTCTGTACCAGGGATCCTCGCAGCAAGGCCTGGAAAGTCAATGCCCTGCCTTCCCAATGGGAAAACCTCTTGATCTATGCATTTCCCCCCTTCCTCTTCTTACCAGAGTACTACTCAAAATAAGGGAAGAGACCAAGGGCAATCTGATTGCCCCAGACTGGCCACGCCAGCACTGGTACCCACTACTGTGCAGTCTGTCTCTGTTGCCCCATGGCACCTCCCCCAGAGCCCAACTCTCCTGACTCAGCAGGAGGGACAGTTCTTTCATCCGCTATTGCAGACCCTGAACCTGGCAGCCTGGCTTATTCCTTGACTTCACCAGTGGCCAGCCTAAGTAAGCAGGTACTGGATGTCATACGTGTGAAGCCAGACGACCCAGTACTAGAAAATCCTATGCTGACAAGTGGAAAAGGTATTCTTCCTGGATCCCCAGACTAAAGGAGTGGATCCAGCACAGCCCTCATTACCCCTCATCCTGGATTACCTAGCAGACCTACTCCACAGGGGCCCATTCTCTTCCATTAAGATCCATGCCTATGCCATCTCTGCTCATTACAGCACTGAGCTATCTCTCTTCTCACACCCTCTTATCAAGCAGATGTTCTTCGTGTTTCACTGTTGCAGTCATTACATTTGGGTTATCTGCTTACAGCAGCCCTCAGTCGGCCTGATTACAAAGTCTTGGGTCCTGTGTCAGTTGCTGTCCCTTCTTCCATGACGTCAGGGGTATAAAACATGCAGCCTACGCCATTACATCAGTCTTTCTTGCCGTGCGGTGCCTGAAGCAGAAGCAGTTCACAAGTGCCGGTTGGCAGACTCCTGAAATTTTCTTTTTCGAATTTCAGAACTGAAGTCTTCAACTAAAGCCAAGTACCCCGTTGGGGAAACTTTTTCTTGCTCCTTACCGATGTCAGTAAAAGTTAATTGCATTACTTGTGGAAAGCAAATACCTCACAAAGATTTTCATTCGTACTGTATTCCTTGCCTAGGCCCTGATCACAACGTGCCTTGCTGTCGATTTTGTGCTTTATTTAAACAGCGCACTATCCATCATCTGTATATTTTCGCTTCTAAATATTTTGGTTCTCGGTTTAATTATCCGGAAATGTCATCTGTTAGCTTTCAGACTACCGGGATTCTGAAAAAACACAAAGATAGAGACAGGCAGATGCTAAGCTAGTCGCCAGTTCGCCGGTACTCAGTGAGGCGCTTTCACAGCTCCTGATACCCGCTACTTCTGACTTGCAGGCCTCTACTGAGACCCATTCGGAGTCCAGTATGCCGCGAGATGCTTCAACTGTGGAGCCTGCTGATGTCTCTACCTTGGATGGGTCCGGAGCCACTGAGCAGGCACCGGCTTCTGACTGCGTTTTCAAGCCTCAACATTTTTATATTAAACCAACGCCAGCCTCAAAAACATCTTTGTCTAAAAAAACTGATGCATGAGCCATGTGCTCAGGCCCCTATGCCTAAAAAACAGATTATCAAAATGGCTGAGGATTTAGTTACCTTGATCAGGGCCCCCCCCCCCCCCCCCCTGCTATGAGGCATAGGCAAGGCACTGATTATGAATCTTCAGCTCAGGTTTATATTTCTTCTGATTCCTCAGGAATTTTCTAGTCCACCCTATGAGGATTCTCATGCAGAGGAATCCATCCCATCTGCATATCCTCCTGAGGATTGGTCTTTTGGAGCGACTTTGCATACTTTAAGAGAGCATTTTCACTGTGAGAGTCAGGACTTCTCTGAATCGAAAAAGAGGCTTAGGGATTTCTTCTTCCTCAGTATAGGCCTTTGGGAATACCTCCTGTATTGGACATTGTTTGTGTTTTCGGAATCAAGCATGGCTCCTGATTCCCTGCCTCCGGCTCCTAGTAAGCCAGACATGTATTACAAGGTTCCTGACTCCCACAAATTTCTATTCAAAAATCCTGCTGCTGATCCTGACACAATTTCTCAGAGTCCCAAGGGTGTAAAGGCCTCTACAGCCAAAAATCCTACCCCCTCTGACAGAGATTCCAGAGTGCTGGATAGATGGGGAAAGAAGGTTTATACGTCTGCAACCTTGGCAATCAGGGCCTTAAATTGCCAGTTTCATATTCTTAAATATCAAAAGCATGTTATGGGCTTACTGAAACAGAAAATGATGTTGATTTCTGATTGTGTGGAAAGAGTTACAGGAATTATTGCATTCAGCAGAACAGGTTGGAAAGGATACTTTGCAGTGTGGTTTTGATTCCTTGGGCCCTCTTGTAGGGCCGCCGTTTCTGGATCTGTGATTTAGAAGGCATGCCTGGCTCAAGGAGCAAAATCTGCCTGATCATGTTAAAGCTAAATTGTTGGATGCCTTTTTGCAGCATGATACTCTGGTAAGGCAGAAGAGGTTTTAAAGAAAATGGAAGACAAAGCTAAATCTATGCAAACTGTAAAAGATTTCTTGCAAGTGCAGCCACCCAGGTTCAGTAGGCATTGGCCTACTAAAAATTGGTCCTTTCCTGTGTCCAACAGAGCCACTCAAGGCAAATCCAGGCACTCAAAAGGCTCCAGATACCAATCACAGGGTTCTTACAGGTCAAAGCAATGGGGTTCCTCCACCTCCAAATCTGGAGGAAACAAAGCACAACCTACAGTAAGCAGTCTCAATGACTTTCCTCTACCATCACCAAGCACATATCTTTTGGCAGCCCCCTTGGGGGGAAAAATAGCACTTCATACTCAAAATTGGCAGTTAATTACCCAGGACCAAGTGGGTGTTAAACATAGTATCCCAGGGATACAGATTTAATTTCCATACTTTGCCAATTCCAAATGGATGCCCAGATGTGCCTCAAAACCAGTGGGCAGAGGCCCAGAAACAAGTCATGTCCCTCATGGATATGGGGCTATTCAACCAGTACCAGAAAAGGAAAAAGGACAAGGTTTTTATTCAAGACTTTTCCTGGTACCCAGAAAAGACAATTCATGGCATGCAGTACTGGACTTATTGATTTTGAACACGTTCCTGGACATTCCAAAATGCTGACTTAACAGCTACTGCCTATGCTAGGCAGGAATGCTTGGTTAGTAACTCTAGACTTAAGAGGCATACCTGCATATCCCAATAAGGGAATCGTGTAGAAGGATACCTCCGCTTCAAAGCAGGTTTTTGCATTACCAAGTCTCTGCACTGCCCTTTGTAAAGACCCTGGGTGCAGTAGATAAGCCAAAGTGCCTGGCACCAGTAATTGCATTCTGCAGACAAAGAAGCATTCAGATTTATCCTTATCTGGACGACTTGTCTCATTCAAGCAGAGGACAAGGACACTCCTCTTCAACATCTGGCGTTTCTAAAAAGGC
>NC_056732.1:178457190-178594690 GCF_019279795.1 Protopterus annectens | reverse complement strand
TTCATGCCTTAGCCATTTCACCTCATTGTAGCACAGAGCCTCCCATCTTCTCTCACCCACTGCTCAGGCAGTTCCTCAGAGGGGCCAAAAATCTAAGGCCACCCAGGAGAGCTCCAACTCCAGCCTGGGATCTTAACTTTGTCTTGGAGAAACTCGCTCTTCCTCCTTTCGAGCCAGCTGCTACTGCAGATTTAAAATTTCTTTCCTGGAAAACAGCTTTCCTTTTGGCAGTCACTTCTGCAAGAAGGGTATCTGAGTTACATGCCCTTATGGCAGTGGATCCTTTCATCTTTCATGCGGACAGGGTGTCCCTCAGACCCAATCCCTTCTTCATGCCCAAGTTAGTATCCAGTGTGGCACTTAATCAGTTCATTCATTTGCCTACCTTTTTTCCTAACCCACAGAACAAAGGGGAACGGATACTGCACTCTTTAGATGTGCACAGACAGCTTAGTTTCTACTTGGACAGGACTAATCCTCAAATGAAATCTGAACAACTACTGGTGGCATTTGCTGCAGGGACAGAGGGGAAAGCTATTTTGAAACAAACCATTTCAAAATGGATAGCTCACTGCATTCATTTCTGCTATAAGCACCATGGAAATCCTAGCCCACAGGGCGTCAGACCCCATTCAACCAGGGCTACATCTACCTCTACAGCCTTTCTTAGGGGCATCCCTACTAGAGACATCTTAGAAGCTGCTACCTGGTGTTCTGTACATACTTTCACCAAGCGTTACCATTTGCCAATTTTTTCTAAGTCCAGGTCTTGTTTTGCCACTGCAGTCTTGCAGGGCCTTATAGCTGGTCCTAATTCTATTTAAATTCCTCCTCCCAACCTTAGCTTTGGGAATCTACCCAAATATAATGACTGCAACAGTGAAACACGAATGTCATAGTACAGTTGTGTAAACTTGACATAAATGTAGATGTTGGAGTGTAGTCACTGTTGCAATCATGGTTTCCCTCCCTCCAGCCCCCTTTTCTTCCTTTGGCTATAACTCTACTCTCACTTATTGTGCTCTAAAAGCTTTTTGGTGTGTTTGCTTTTCTGTTGGAGGTATATCCTTATATTTATAGATTTAATTGCTTCCCTTTAGGGGGGCACCTGACATCTGGGGCAAGAAAAACTGATGTAATGGCGTCTGCTGCATGTTTTATACCCCTGACGACCTGATGCCCTGGAGGAAGGGACAGCAACCGACACAGGACCCAATACTTTGTTAATCAGGCCGACTGAGGGCTATTGCAAGCAGATAACTGAAATGTGATGACTGCAACAGTGAATACACTCTAACATCTACATTTATGGTAAGTGTACACAACTGTACTTTCCTTAGAGGGGTTAACAACTTAAGGCCACCAAGAAGAGCCTATATCCCTGCTTGGGACCTTAACTTTGTGTTGGAAAAGCTCCCTCCCCCCTTTGAGCCTGCAGCTTCAGCAGAGTTAAAATTCCTTTCTTGGAAAACAGCCTTGTTTTTGGCCATCACTTCAGATAGAAGTGTCTGAGCTACAAGGACTTATGGCTGTGGAACCTTTCATCGTTTTCCTTGTTGACAGGGTCTCCCTCAGGACTAACCTAACTTTCATGCCCAAAGTGATGTCCAGTGTGGCTTTAAATCAATCTATTCATTTGCCCACTTTTTCCCTAAACCTCAAAATAAGGGGAAAAGGATTCTGCACTCTTTGGATGTGCACAAGCTGCTCAGATTCCTACCTGGATAGGACTAAGCACTTTAGGAAATCTGACCAGTTACTAGTCAGCTTTGCACCAGGGGCAGAGGGCAAGGCTATATCTAAACAAACAATTTCCAAATGGATTGCACACTTTATCCATTTCTGTTACAAACATCATGGCGAATCATCCCCACAGGGGGTCAGAGCACATTCCACTAGGGCAACTTCAACCTTTACAGCCTTTCTCAGAGGAGTCCCTACCAGCGACATTCTGGAAACTGCAACATGGAGTTCTTTTCATACCTTCACCAAGCATTACCACCTGCTTGTCTTTTCCAAATCCAGAGTGGGCTTAGCAACCGCAGTCCTGCAGTGCATACTAGCCAGCCCCCGACTCTCTTTGACTGCCTCCACCCATTCTTCAGCTTTGGGAATTAACCCAAATGTAATGACTGAAACAGTGAAACATGAAGAGCATAGTACAGTTGTGTTCACTTAGCATAAATGTAGATGTTCTAGTGTATTCCCTGTTGCAGTCCTGGTTTCCTACCCTCCAGCCCCCTTGTCTCTCTCTCTCTTCCTCGCTCCTTGCAGAGCTGTTGGTATTTACTTTTTACTGGTGTCTTTCCACCATAGCTTAACTCCCTATTTGGGTGCTCCTGACATTTGGGGCAAGAAAAACTGATCTAATGACGTCGGCTGCCTGTTTTTATACCACTGACGACCTGACGTCAGTCCTGAAGCGACAGCAACCGACGTAGAAATACTAAGCCTCTGGTATTCTGTCTGTGGGCTACCCCTGGCAGGATAACCCAAGTGTGATGACTTCAACAGTGAATGCACTCTTAGCATCTACATTTATGGTAAGTGTACACAACTGTACTTTTCTGGACCTGCCCCAAAACAGACCCCTGGCCATCCCCTCTATTTTAGAAGTGATGGATGATGTTTTCCATGAATCCAGCTTAGCCCCTGACGCCCTCCCACCTGCTCCCAGTAAACCTGATGGGTGTTGAGTACTGGATTCTCACAAATACCTGTACAGAAATCCTACTGCAAACCCAGAGGACATTACACATGGACCTAAAGGAGCTCAGACTAGTTCCGCCAAGAATCCTATTCCTTCTGACAAGGACTCCAGAGCTGTAGACAGATGAGGTAAAAAGTATACACCTGTGAAACTTTCATTATCAGAGCGCTCATTTGTCCGTTCCATATGTTAAAATGTTAGCAACACACTTTGGAACTATTAAACAAAAAGATTTCTTCCTTTCCTGACTGTGCCAATTCAAGAGAGTTGCCAGATTTTCTGCACTCTGCTTGTCAAGTGGCCAAACACTCAGTCTGATGTTAATCCTTTCCATTCATCCCTGATGAGTTCGGTTCTGAGCCCTTGGAACCGAGACGGCCTTCTACCAAGCTCACGCCAGCCAAAAAACTCTCGAGCCAAGAATGCCCTTTTCCCAGTTTCTTCCGATCTCATTTGCCACATAGCCGTAAAGCCGCGTTACAACTGAGCTCTCAGCTAAGTGGAACTTTATTTGATATTTGTATGGAAATTTTTTTATATCTTCATATTTTATTGTGCGGATAGTATTTTTTTCTTCTGTCTAACCTTGTTTTTCACCTCTGTACTCTACCACTTGTTACTGTTGGTCATCCTTCAAGTACCATTGTTGGTACTGCCTTTCCTCCCTTACCCTTGTGGTATTTCTTCAATACCATAGCTTGTATTGTCTTTCCTGTGTAACCTATTATCTTTGGCATTTAGTAAGGTGTTTCTTTTCTCTTCACATATCCCTGTATTACTATAATTTTGACCTTTTTGAACGGTGTTTTACTTTGTTGTAGTTGGATTATACAGTTGGCCTGCGGTTTCTTTCAACATGTCTGATAAGAAGGGTACTTTAGGTTTTAAGCATTGTGCTTCATGTAATGGCAAGTTACCTAATAGTGATTCTTACGATGACTGTGTATACTGTTTAGGAGTGCCCCACCTTTCGGTGCGGCCTCAGCGTGATATTTGTCAGAGTTTCAGCCAGTGCACTCTTAATGAGGGCAAAAATAAACTAATTCTGAAAGTCTCCATTCTCAGAGGCAATTTTTGTGATGGAGGTCTCAACCCCTCCTACTAAAGACGGAGATCCCACTCTGTTCCCTCCTCACCATCTGGGGATCAGGGCAAGCCTTGGAAGTCAAAGGTCCCAGTGTTATATTCGAAGCATTAATCTGCCTCTACGGCTCTGTGTTCCTCTGCTCTGAGCATCTCTAAACCTTCGATACCGGCGCCAGTTTTGGCACTGGTCCTGGCTCCGGCACCGATCATAGACCTTACTACGCCTATTTCGACTTCAGCACCTGTGGCCACTTCAGCTCAGGGCACACCTTTGACTACTTGTTAGTTTCCATTTTGGAACCAATCGTTTCCGCTCAGAGGGCCTCTTCAGTACAGAACACTGTACCGACTTCACTGGGTTTGACCCCTTTACTTCTGGTCTCGAAACTAGAGACCAAGGTGCCGGCAGACCTTGCATCCACGGACCTGATACTCCCCGTCTGTAGATCTATTTCTGGGCCAGGTGTATAGCCCTGTCATTGAATGTCCTGACTCCCCATCCAGAGTATCCACTAGATCCACCAGGAGCCTGTCGGAACACGACGTGGTCCGTCTTGTGGACCAGCTATTGTTAGCCATGGGGATCCCCACACTTTCTAAGACTCGTCCACCTGCAGGGCTTGGATTGACCTATCCACAGACTCCCATCTTACACTCTTTCAACCATCTCAGTTCCTAAGCCTTCTGCTCAGACATCCATCGTGGAACTCATCCCCTCTGCACCTACAGTGCATCTCACTCCGGCTGCAAGTTTGCCCCTTTGGTCTTTGTTTCCCTCTAAACAGATCCTTCCTCAGTCTAGGGACTGGGAGACAGGCATGGAGCCGTCTTTCTCCTCTGTGCCAATAGCCCCGTCTGCTCCTATCCTGATGGACTCTACCCACGGGGGTTGGTTCGTCGGAGTGGGGTGTGACACCCCCCCCCCCCCCGGTCCCACGATTGTCTTTCTCTGTTTCCTGTCCCTCTTCGTTGGAGAGGGCTCTTGCTTTTGGTAGCACTCCTTTGATTTCAGAACCCCAGTTTTTGTGCCCCTGCGCTGCAGCTGTCACCTGGCAGAGAAGCTGTAGGACACTCCTGTTCAGGGTACTTGCACTGAGGAGCCCCCTTGAAAGAGGACATGCAAGAGGAAACACACAGACTCACCTGAGGAAACTGAAGACACTGACTACGATGGTGAAAGGTCCCCGCGGTCATCTCCTGATGTCTCCTTCGGAGACATCCTGGAAATGTTAAAGCAGCGAGGTGACTGGAAGCCCTCCAACCTTTTGTCTTGAGTCCATGTTCCTGCAGGCTTTCTGCACCTTGCCTTCTACCTCATGCTTGTACTGCAGCTTGCATGGAAGAACCCTGATTACATTGAGGCGATCATTTGGAAACCTAACAAAATTCTTTTCCCTCCTGAGGAGAACCCCCATTGGTCCAAAGGGATGCCAGTCGATAATGTGGTGGTGGTGGCGGCAGCCAGGAAAAAGGACTCTGCTATGGAAAGTCCCGCCGTCTGCCTGCCCAACAGCGAGTCCTGGGTGGTGGGCAGACTTGGAAAGTGGGTTTTTGCATCAGGGACCTTTGCTATATGGTCCCTGAATTGTTTGGCACATTTCACGAGGCCCCAGAAGACTTTATCTCTGAACTCTCTGGAATGCTTGAAGGACCATTGTCTGAGGTCCGGGACAAAGTGGCCTCACAGCTCGCAACCCTGGGATCAATATCCAACTCGTCCATAAGGGTGTTGTCACATACGACCGAAGGCCCGGCTAGAGCAGCGGGTTCGGGCACTGTCATGAGCCATCATGCCTGGATGCACATTTGTGACCTCGCGGGTTCCTTTGTCTTCCGTTCTGAATGCTGCCATCAAAGCTTTGTCCTTTTTTGGTTCCAAAGTAAAGAACATGCTAGCCAAGTCCGAGCAAGACTGAAAGATCCTGTCTGCCATAGGCCTATGATTTTCCATCTGTCAACGTACCTTCTTCAGGAATCAGTGGAGTGGGAAAACGTGGCACAAAAAATCTCTGGGTACTTTCCATGCCACATGTGGTGATAAATACCCCCAAGGGCAGTGGGGGTAACCATTCCAGAAGACGCCCCTATAGAGGCAGAGTGGGTCCTCGGAACCAAGGCTCCAGAGATTCCTTTTCTGGACGGTCTACTAGCGCTCTTGAGGAGCCGCCTCATTGCTTCCCTCTGGAAGCAGTTGAGGGTCTTTTTTCTCTCTGCACCATGCTGCCTGGCTATCACCACCAATCGTTGGTTGCAGAGTATCATTACCAGAGGTTGCACCAATCACCTTTCTTGTCAGCCAAACCTTCTAAGGAAACTTCCCGACATTCCACCCAGTCAAAGGGAAGAAGCAGCTTCAGAGCTTATAAAGCTGTCTCAAAAAAGTCATCCAACCAGTCCCACCAGACCAGCGCAGGTCCGGATTTTACTCTCTTCATTTTGGTGCCAAAAAAGATGGGACAGTAGACCCATTTTGGATCTCAGGAGCTTAAACAAGTGTGTCACCTTAACCAAATTCGGGATGGTCAGGGTTCAGTCCATTCTCCCCTTTTTAAGAGAAGGTAATTCGATGTGCTAAATAGATCTCTGGGATGCATATTATCACATCAAGATGGACAAACGCTCCAGGAGTCTGCTTCACTTCCGGCTAGGAGCCAGTCAACACCAATTTTGTGCCCCGTCATTCGGTCTTTCTACAGCCCCCAGAGTGTTCACGAAATGCATGGCAGTGGTCACAGCTCACTTGAGACTAAAAGGATTTCCATAGCTGGACGACTGGCTCCTCACCACCCCCACCAAGCATCTTCTGGTAACAGAAATGCATTGTACTCTCTCTGGCAAAATTGTTGGAAATAATGATACATTGGGAGAAATCAAACCTTACTCCTACACAAGAATCAGAGTTCATTGGAGCAGTGTTCAATACTCATTCCTGCCTGGTATCACTCCCAATTCACAGACTCCATCGTTTGAGGCTTCAGCTCCTTGTGATATTTTTTTCAAACAAAAGTCTCAGCAAGGGCAGATGTTCTTCGTGTTTCACTGTTGCAGTCATCACATTTGGGTTATCTGCCTGCAGGTAGCCCTCGGCCGGCCTGAATACCAGAGTCTTGGGATTTCTGCATCGGATGCTGTCACTTCTTCCATGATGTCAGATCATCAGGGGTATAAAACATGTAGCCAGTGCTATTACACCAGTCTGTTGCTGTGTGGTGCCCGAAGCAGGAGGAGTTTGCAAGTGCCGGTTAGAGACCCCTGAAATTTTTGTTTTTAGAGTTTCAGACCTGAAGTCTTCTAAAAGGTAAGTACCACATTGGGGATTCTTTTTTCTTTCTTTAACTGATGTCAGAAAAAGTTGTCTTGCCTGTTGAAAGCAAATACCTCACAGAGATTGTCATTCTTACTGCGTCACCTGTTTAGGCACAGATCACGTCGTCCCTCGCTGTCGGTTTTGTGCCTTGTTCAATGTACGAACTATTCGTAGTTGGGCTATTTTTGTAGCTAAATTCTTTCGCTCTTGATCTCCGTATTCCGAAATGTCTTCGGTAAGCCTTCTGACTACAGATCTTCCCAAAAAACGAAAGGATAAATGCAGAGACAGACCGCATAGGTCCAAGGCTGCCGACGACGCTACCGTTAAGCTAGTCACCAGCCCGCCGGTACTCTGAGGGGCACTTTTTTGCAGCCCCTGATACCCGCTTCTACAGATTCGCAGACCTCTACTGAGACCCATTCGGAGTCTGGTATGCCTTGAGATGCTTTTTCGACTATGGAACCTGCGGGGTGCATCTACCTTGGATGGGTCCGGAGCTGCTGTGCAGGCACCGGCTTCTGAGGGTGTTTTCAGGCCTTCTGATCTTCATATTAAACAGACTTCCTTTCAAACCAAAAATACGAATTTCTCAGGCCTATAGTTCGCACTACGCCTAGGAAACCGACGAGCAAAGCACATTCTAAGGCCCACATGCCACAAACACATTATTAGAATGGCTGAGGACCTCATTATTTCAATTAGGGGAAGTCCGCCTTCCCCCTCAAGACCCAGAACTGATTTTCCTTCTGATTCTTTTGATCAGGAATCTGATTACTCTGATCCTTCTGATTTCCAGGATATACTCTTATCTACCTATGAAGATTCTGATGCAGAGGATTCCATTCCCTCTGCTTCCCCTCCAGGAGATTTTTCCTTTGATGAAGCCCTGCACACCCTTAGAGAAAATTTCCGCTGGGAGAGCCAGGACTACTCCCTGTCCAAAAAGAGACTGGGGGAATTTTTAAGCTTGCCTCAGCACAGGGCTCTAGCTATCCTTCCTGTTCTGGAAATTCTAGATGTCTTCCTAGAATCCAGCCTTACCCCTGATACCTTGCCTCCAGCTGCCAGGAAACCCGACAGGTACTATAGAGTGCCTGACTCTCCCCCAAATTCCTTTTTAGGAATCCTGCTGCGGATCCGGAGACCATTTTCCAGGGACCTAAAGGCATCAAGGCTGCTACTGCCAAAAATCCTTCCCCTTCGGACAGGGATTCCAGGGCATTAGACCGATGGGGAAAAAAGGTATAAACCTCTGCTACGCTTGCCATTAGGGCTTTAAATTGCTAATTTCATATGTTAAAGTATCAGCAGCATATTGTGAAGCTAATTAAACAAAAAATGTTGTTGATTCCTGATTGTGCTGAACACAAAGATTTACAAGAGTTAATGCACTCTGCTAACCAAGTTGGTAAACATACTTTGCAATGTGGGTTTGATGCTTTAGAAGCATCTTGTAGAGCTGCTGTCACTGGGTCTGTTCTTAGAAGAAATGCTTGGCTTAAAGAACAAAACTTGCCAGATCATGTCAAAGCAAAATTACCGTGGATGCACCATTAAACCAAGAGCGCCTATTTGGTAATAAAGCAGAAGTGCAAAAAAGAATGGAGGAGAAAGCTAAATCTATGCAACTTAAGGATTTCTTACAAGTACAGCCACCTAGATATATTAGGCATTGGCCTTCAAAAAACTGGTCTTTTCCCATCCCTTCCAGGCCTTCTTAGTCCAAACCCAGGGCCAGCAGACCACCAAGGCTCAAGTCTCAAGCTATGCACAGATCTAAGCAATGGCGTGCTCCCTTGTCCAAAGCAGGGAATAGTAAGCCTCCATCCATTGGTAAAATTGCACAATGACTTATCCTTAACTCTTCCAGGCCTTGCCCAAGTACTTGCACCTTTAGAAGAAAAACTTGCACTGCATGCCAAAAATTGGCAATACATTACCTAAGACAAATGGGTCTTAAACATTGTTTCCCAGGTATACAGATTCCAGTTCCACTCACTCCCATCCATAAGCGGATGGACAGACCTCCCAACAAACCAGTGGGCAGAGGCCCAAAAGCAAGTACTTTCTCTTCTCAGTATCAAGGCTATTCAACCTGTCCCAACAGAACAAAGGGGACAAGGTTTTTACTCCAGACTGTTTCTGGTCCCCAGAAAAGAAAACTCTAGGTGTCCTATCCTGGATCTGTCTATTCTCAACACCTTTTTGGTGGTTCCAAAATTTAAAATGTTAACTCTCCAACAGCTGCTTCCTAGGTTAGCCAAGGACTTCTGGCTAGCGACCCTAGATTTAAGAATCTGTCTGCACATCCCCATAAGGGAGTCTTGCAGGAAATACCTCCGCTTCAGAGCAGGCTATATGCACCATCAGTTCTCTGCACTTCCCTTTGGCTTATCTACTGCGCCCAGGGTATTCACAAAGTGCCTAGCTCCAGCCATTGCATATTGCAGACAGAGAGTAATTCATATTTACCCATACTTGGACGATTGCCTGATTTAAGCAGATAGTCAGGAATTGCTGCTTCAGCACCTGGCATTTGTAAAGAGACTTCATTTTAACTGGGGTGCACAATCAATAAAAATAATTCACAACTGGTACCCAGCCAACAGATTGTATTCCTGGGAGCAAGCTTGAACACAACTTCCCAGATGGCATTCCTCACTCCAGAGAAATTTATTTGCCAAACTATTTCAAACTACTGGCCACCAAAACCCAGCTATCTGCAAGAAAAATACTGCAAGCCCTAGGGTTCATGGCCTCTTGCATTCTACTAATTCCATATGCAAGACTGCATGTGAGGAAACTTCAGTGGTACCTAAAAATTATCTGGTGTCAGCATTTTCAGGACCTGGAAACAATGATTCCTATCATTCCTTGCCTATGGACAGAGTTCCTTTGGTGGGCAGAGGCCTGCAACCACAACAACTCCATTTCATTCTACCCCCTACCGCCCAAACCCTAACAGACGCATCAGAGTATGCACGGGGGGCTCACATGGCAGGACAGTGCATTCAGGGCAAATGGAACCCAAAGCAAGTGCACCTGCATATCAATCAAAAAGAAATGTTAGCTGTGCAGAATGCTCTGACAGCCTTCAAGGGCCTTATTCTTCCAGCGCAACTATTGTTAAAGAAAGACAACACCACAGTTGTGTGGTACATAAGCAGGGGGGAACCCATTCCTACCCAATCAGCAGACTAGCCATGGCTCCGTGGAACACAGCCTTGAGCAACCAAGTGCACTTAAAAGCTCAATTCCTGCCAGGCAAACTAAATTCACTGGCAGACTACTTAAGCAGAAATTTCATGGATCCACACGAGTGTTAACTGGAACCAAACATATTCAAGCTTTTGAGGAACAGGTGGTGGACACGAGGTGGACCTTTTTGCTTCCCCTCAGAACTATCAATTGAGCAAATATTGCACCAGAACTCCTCACAGCCAAGCTTGGAAAGTGGATGCCCTGTCCTTCACCTGGGAAAGCCTCTCTGTCTATGCCTTTCCCCCCTCTGTCACTCTTCTCGAAGGTTCTACTAAAAATCAAACAGGACAAGCCAAGGACAATCCTGATTGCGCCAAACTGGCAACGCCAGCACTGGTACCCTCTTTTGCGCAGTATGACAGTGCTACAACCATGTCACCTGCCTCGAACGCCTTCCCTGCTGTCCCAGCAGGCAGACCAGATTCTGCACCCTCAGCTGCAGACTCTGAACCTTGCAGCCTGGCTAATCCCCTGAATTCAACACCAGCAAACCTCAGTAAACAGGTGCTGGATGTGATTCTTAAGGCAAGGAGACTTAGTACTAGAAAATCCAATTCATAAAAATGGAAAAGATAGTGTTCCTGGAGCCAGTTTCGGGGAATAGGCACAACTGTGCCCAGCGTACATCATATACTAGATTACGTAACAGAAATGCTCCACAAAGACCCAACCTTCTCTTCAGTTAAGATCCATGCCTCTGCCATCACAGCTCATTATAATACTGAGCCACCCCTCTTCTCTCATCCTCTGGTAAAACAATTCCTGAGAGGAGCCAAAAATTTAAGACCCCCCCCCCAGGAGAGCTCCCACTCTCCTGCCCTGGGACCTTAACTTTGTATTAGAAAAGCTCGCGCTTCTATCCTTTGAGCCTGCAGCCACAGCAGAGTTAAAATTCCTCTCATGGAAAACAGCTTTCCTTCTAGCCATCAATTCAGCAAGAAGAGTGTCTGAATCGCAGGCCCTTATGGCAGTGGAACCCTTCAATGTTAAGTTGTCAATCTCGCCTTCGTTCTTGCTGGTTGGGATCGGAGCCGATCCTCGGCTCCGACTCTGCCATTTTCAATAGCTCAAGAGCTGTTTACTGGCTCGAGGCTACCCCTTATCCCATGATGCCTAGCGCTAGCTACCCAGGTCTCGTTTGCCGCTTCAGCTGCGAGGTTTGTGGGACTGGCTCAGGCTCGTATATTTTTCTTCTACTACCTTTTCAGTCAGGTAATGAATTTTTTCTGTCTTTATTGTATTTGTCTAAAAGTCGCTAACTATTTGTGACAGTTTTTTTTTTTTTTTTTTTTTTTTTTTTTTTTTTATTTTGTGGGCTTAGAGTTCTTCCCCTCCCCCTCCTCCCTATCCGATAGCTTACTCTGTAGAAATTTTCTTCCTTTTCCTTGCTTTAGGTAGCTGTTTTAGTTAGAGGCTTCCCAATTCCTAAAAAAAAAAAAAAAAAAAAAATTATAAGATATATCCTTATCTTGTAGTATATTGTGTCTTATTTGTGGTTTGTGTGGTAGTGTTTACTGTTAGTTTAGTGGTATTTCTTATTGTGTATTATGTCTAAGGAATCCAAAGTGTCTGGATTCAAGAAGTGTGACTCATGCTGTCAGAAGAGGTCTCTGACAGATGGGCACACTTCTTGCGTCTATTGTCTAGGCGCTGTACACCTGCAGGACTCTTGCTCTGCCATGCATTTAGCCCAAGAGTTCTGCAGGAGCACAAGAATAAACTTATTTTGAGAGGGCTGTTTAAGCCTCAGGACTCGCTGGCCAAGACTTTGCCAGTGAAGTCTCCTAAACCGGCCGAATGTCGGCTCCCAGCTCGGAGCCGTCATTGGCCCAAGGCTTACCCTCCACCTCGGTCCCGGCTGGAACTGAGGAGACCGCTTCCTTGTCGGCTCCAGTAGTCCCCTCGGAGCCGTCAAGGACTCCGAAAAGACCGAGGTCCCCTTCATTAGAGTCCATTCATTAGGCTCCTTTGTCTCCCCTCCTGCAAAGTGACCATAGTCCTAGACCTTCACACTCCTCTCGGTCCTCCAGGCTGTGACCATGATGTGGAGAGAGTGGTCAGCAGGTTATTGAAATCGCGGGCACTGGCCAAAATGTTGTCCAGCCCCCCTCAACAGGTGTCTGCTCCGTCTGTTTCCATCAATGTTCCTCCTCCGACTCCATTGAGTTCGGAGCCGGAGTTTCTTGGGGTTCAAGTCGTGGAACAGTCTGCTCCTATAGTGATCTCTCCTTCGGGTCCGTCGTCTGCTCCGATACCATCGATGGTGCCTTCCGTCGAGGGATATGGGCGCCGAGACTCCCTCCTCGGCTTTGAGGGGGCAAGTGGCATCAGACCTTTGTCCGACCCCGCTGTCCCTCTCGGAGCGTCGGCGCAGGAGAGCTCTGCTCCTGCATCAGCCTTGGAGCAGTCTCCCTCGGTGCGGAGGAGGATTCCAGTCTCGCCTGAGCCTTCTCTTCATTGTGGCAGGAATGCTTTCTATGTCATGAGGAGTGTGCTGGCCTCTCAGCCAGCTCCACTTTCGACCCCACTGGCTGCGTTCCCCCGTAGTGCCTGCGTCTACCTCTGCCCCTCCTCCTGACCCCAGTGCTTCAGGGCACCCCATTGGGTGTTTTCTCTTCCGAGGCCTCCCCTGATCATTCAGAGGAACCCCCTCGGAAGAAGTGCAAGAGGAAGCACATTGACTCCCCCGTGTCTGTCACTTCGGATACGGATTTGGATGAGTCTGAAGGGTCCCAGAGATCCCCCTCTGAAGATGTTTCTTTTTCAGACATCCTAGAAATACTTAAGCAGAGGGGGAACTGGAATACCCTAGCCCCTACCTAGGACGAATCTGTATTCCTGGATGCGTTCGGTTCCCGACCGTCCACCTCCTGGGTTTCTCCGCCCTTCAATCCACTGTCTGTGGTGGCTCGAAGGGCTTGGACAGCTCCGGATACAGTGGAACCAACCCGGAGTAGACCAGCAAAGTTTATTACTGCACCCCCTGATGAGCAGTTCCTTACCAAGGGTGTTCCCGTGGATGCCATGGTGGTAGCAGCAGCCACTAAAAAGGAGTTAGCGGAAACTTCTTCTGTCCATCCTCCTAACAAGGAGTCTAGGACCGTGGACAGATATGGGAAGCGAATGTTTGCTTCAGCGACCTTTTCCATGAGGTCACTGAATTACTTTTTGCCATTTTACCAGGCTTCAGAGGGATCTCCTGAAAGAGCTCGGAGATGCCCTGCAGGATCCTTCAGCTGAAGGGGCCCAGGCTAAAGTGGCCTCTCAGCTGGCGACCCTTAACTCAGTAGTCAACTCCTCCATGAGGCTCATTTCCTATGCAGTCGATGGGGTGAGTAGAGCCGCAGGCACAGGCGTAGCACTTCTGAGACATGCATGGATGCAGTTGTGTAATTGCGGAACCCTTCAGAATGTCATTCACCAACACTCCCTTTGACGGTTCCTTTCTTTTTGGACCACAGGTGAAAGACACTCTTACTAGGTGTGAACAGGAAGGCAAGACTCTCTGCTGTGGGAGTCCGTTTTTCAACTCCCTCTAGACCATACCCCAAGGGTCAGAAGAGTGGAAAGACGTGGTTTCAGAAATCCCAGGGATCTTCGCCTGACACGCACAGTGATTTTTCCTCCAGGAGCAGAGGAGGAAATAACAGATGCCGCCGTCGTGGCAGTGGGGGTCCGCAGAACCAGGGCAGTAGAGAATCCTTCTCTGACGAGCCCTTCCAACATCCCTGAGGGGTTGCCCGACTGTCCGTCTCTGGAGGCAGTCGGGTGAAGACTTTCATTGTACCCAAAAGCCTGACTAAGCATAACTCAAGACAAATGGGTACATTCAATAATATCCGGAAGTTACAGAATTCCTTTCGTTCAGCCCCCTTTACCGTCATACAAGTCCCTCCCAGATGTTCCACCCAATCTGATGGACCAAGCAGTTATAGAAGTTTGAAAACTGCTAGAAAGAGTCATCCAGGAAGTCCCGTCAGACCAACACTGATCCAGAACTTACTCAAGGTTCTTTTTGGTACCAAAAAAGACGGGACTGGAGACCTATTTTGGATCTCAGCAGACTGAACAAGTCTGTTCAAAGAACAAAGTTTCGGATGGTCACGCTACAGTCCATTCTACCTTTTCTGGGTCAGGACAATTGGATGTGCTCTATAGATCTCCAGGATGCGTACTATCACATCAAAATGGACAGACGCTCCAGGAGGTTCCTTCGCTTCCGGCTGGGAGACGGTTATTACCAGTTCAGAGCTCTGCCCTTTGGTCTCACCACAACCCCTAGGGTGTTCACCAAATGTATGGCAGTGGTCACGGCTCACCTGAGGCGTCAAGGATTCCAGGTGTTTCCCTATCTAGATGACTGGCTCCTTACTGCTACTACCAGGTATCAACTCCTTCAAGCCAGGGACTGTACAATCTCAATTTGCTCCCAGCTAGGCATTACCATAAATTTCAAAAAATCTGCCTTGTTGCCCTGTCAATCTATTACTTGTATAGGAGCAGACTTAGATACAAGGAGCATGTCCGCAAAGCTACCCTTGGACAGGGTGTCCACTGTTCGCCAGCAGGTTCATGTCCTCATGCAATGCAAAAGAGTGCAAGTCATGTACATCCTTCAGACTCTAGGTTCTATGGCGGCGGCAATTATGCTGATACCCCTGGCCCGCTTCCACATGAGAATCCTGCAGTGGCTTCTGTTCACGCAGTGGTCCTTTCAACAGCTCCCCATGTCTCACATGATCATTATCACAGAAGCATGCAAAAGACACCTGTCCTGGTGGATGGTCTCCCCACTAGTGATTCAGGGCAGACCCTTCATTCATCTTCCGTTTGCTACAGTGACCACGGACACCTCCCTGATAAGGTGTGGGGGGGGCATTATCAGGGAAGGACATTCCAGGGCACTTGGCAGGCTCACGAGTACCATCTGCATATAAATGTCCTAGAGATGAGAGCCGTGCTGTTAGCATTGCAAGTTCTTTGGGACTCTCTTCCTTGTGGACCATTGCAGTTCAAACTGACATGTCAGTGGTGTGGTACATCAACAAGCAGGGGTGAACCAGGTCCTACCTCCTACGTTGAGAAGCCCTCAGACTCTGGCAGTGGGCGATTTCCTCCCAACGATTTCTGACTGCAACGCACATCCCTGGGACGTCCAATGTCATAGCGGACGGGCTCAGCAGGGCTATTCTTATGCCTCACGAGTGGTTTCTGAATCAGGTAGTTGCGGATCTAATCTTCCACAAATGGGGTCAGCCTTGCTGCGACCTTTTTGACACCCCCTTCAACAGCAAATGCAGCAGCTACTTCTCCCTTCTTCCGCTTCCTGGTCACCCTCCCAGAGACGCTCTAGTCCATGATTGGCCTCAGGGACTTCTTTATGCCTTCCCTCTGTTTCCCTTGATACCGAAATTCGTTAAGAAAGCTATGTCGTTGGGTTGCAAAATAATCCTCATTGCCCCTTGCTGGCCTCTACAGATATGGTTCCCTTTTCTGCACCATTACCTTATCGAGCGGCCTTGGACTCTGGATCCGATTCCAGACCTACTGATTCATCAGTCCCTTCAAACGCTCCAGCTCGCAGCTTGGTTGCTCCACTTCCAACCTTAGCCAGGCTTTCCAGTATTTCCCCAGCCATTCACGACATTATCATTTCTTCCCATAAGTCGGCCACTAGAAGGACTTAGGCTAGTAAATGGAAACGTTTTTCCTTGTTGGGCAGAGGACAGAAATATAGATTCCTTCACAGCCCCTATCCATGAGATCTTGGAGTTCCTAACAGAACTCTTTCATTCAGGGTCCGCTTCTGCTATACAATCAAGATTCAATTAGCAGCCATTTCAAATTTTCATGTCAGTTTTTCTGATACCAACATTGTCTCATAAGCTATGTAAAGGGTTTCTAAGAGGGGCTACTCTCCTTAGACCCCCAGTGAAAGATCCCCCTCCTCCTTGGGACCTTAATTTGGTACTCACCTCATTAATTAATGCCCCCTTTTGAACCGGCAGCTTACTGCTCCATTAAATTTTGGTTCCTGGTTGTAGTTTAAATTTGGTGGCTTTTGCAGTGCCCGCCCCACTGTTGATTTGATCTAGGACACTCCCCCAGTCCCATCTCTTTACCGCATTCTACCTAAGAAATCCTTTCTGCACTTGCTTTTAGTCCTTTTTAATTTAATTACATTTTTTCAAACCGTGTGTGGACTAATATTGCTACATACTCATGTGTGCCAGCTTGCACTGCTTGTGAATTGTTTTTACTACTGTTTTTGCTACTTTTCTGAAGAAAAAAAAAAAAAAAAAAAAATTGTAAGCCTGATGTTAAGTTGTCAATCTCGCCTTCATTCTTGCTTGATGGGTTCGGAGCCGATCCTCGGCCCACTGCACTTGCTAAGCTCGAGAGTCACTTTTACCAGCTCGAGGCAGCCCCATATCCCATGATGCAAGGCGGTAAGTACCCAGATCTCGTTTGCCGCTTCGCTGATGAGGTCCTCCTTTTACCAGCTCCTGGTAAGTGATTGTTATATTACTACTTTTGCCCCTTTCTTCAGAAAAAACTTTAGATATTTAGTTTTAATACAGTTTTAATTCCCTTCTGACAAGATTTTCTCTGTCTCCTTAAAAATTTCTAGTCAGACTTTCTCCCATCCCATCCCCCCCCCCTTGTTAGGGTGTGTGTGTCTGTTATTGATAGTTTTATATAATTTAATTTCTTGGACTGGTGTTGTGTGTGTGTGATTCACTATGTCTAAGGAAAGGGTCTCAGGCTTTAAGAAGTGTGACTCGTGCTGTCAGAAGATGTCTCTGACAGACGGTCACACTTCTTGCCTTTACTGCCTGGGGCCTCTTCACCTGCAGGACTCCTGTGCTATATGTCACTCTTTCAGCCAGAGAGTCCTGCAGGAAAGAAGAAATAAATTAATTTTGAGGGGCCTTCTTAAGCCGGAGGGCTCCCCGGCTAAGTCGGCTCCATCTAAGACTTCAAAGTCTTCCAAGGCCCAGGCTTCTGTGTCCAAGCCTGTGGCCTCGGCTCGACTCTTTCAGAGTCGAGATCGGCTCGCTGGAGCCGACTCTACCTTATAAACCTTCGCACCGATGGCTATCGGTGCCGATTCTGGTTCGACCACTTTGGTGTCGGCTCGATCGGTTCCGACCACCATGTGGCTCAGGCATCGGTGTCGGCCCGATCGGCTCCGACACCGTTACTTTTGTGGCTGTATCGGCTCCGGCTGGAGCCGATGCATCGAAGCTACCTGTCGGCGCCGATAAGTTGTCGGCTCCGACAGTTTCTGTGGTTTCATCGGCTCCGATGGTTCCTTCGAGGAAGAGGTCTAGGTCCCCTTCCTTGGAGCCGATACTTTCGGCTCCGCCTTCTCCTCTCGAACGGAGCCATCGGAGCCGATCTTCAAGGTCATCCAGGCTTTCTGACCATGATTTAGAGAGAGTGGTCAGTAGATTACTAAAGTCACAGGCACTGGCCCAAATGCTACATAGTCCGTCTCAGCAGACTACTATTAGTCCACACCCCATTGCAGTTCCTCCTTCGACTCTACCCCAGAGTTTGGAGTTGGAGTCTTCGGGAATGGTTACTGCTACGGCTGAGGGACAGATACCCCCTTCTGCTCCTTCAGCCTCTACTCTTATCTCCTCTTCGAGACCTTCCTTAGAGGGATTCGGTGGTCGGGCTTCCCTGGTCTCCTCCGAGGGGGTGAGTGGCATCGGACCCTTGTCCGAGCCCGCTCTTCCCCTTGGAGCCTCGGCCTTGGTGAGCTCTGCTCCGACATCTGCCTCGGAGCCTTCCCTTTCGGTAGGTCCTGGAGTTCCTAGTACTTCGGAGCGGGTTCTCTCGGACCTTCCTGGGAGGGGAGCCTTCGAGGTGATGAAGAGTGTGCTGGCCACTGGTCTCAGCCAGCAGTCTGTTCCCTTAGCTCTTCCCTCTATAGTGCCTGTTGACATCTCTGCCACTTCTCTTGCTCCAGGACCCAGAGATCCTCCGCCTCAGGTTTCCCCACTGGGAATATCCCCCTCTTCCGAGGATTCTCCTGATTTGTCGGGAGATCCTCCGCGGAAGAGGACCTGTAAGAGGAAACACGTAGACTCCCCCGAGCCTATCACTTCAGATACTGACTTAGATGAGTCAGAGGGATCCCCAAGATCCCCCTCTGAGGATGTCTCCTTCTCAGACATCCTAGAACTCTTTAGACAGAGGGGAAACTGGCCCACCAATAATCCCTCTGAGGATGAGTCAGTATACCTGGAGGCGTTTGGATCTCGGCCCTCCACCTCCTGGGTGTCTCCGCCTTCGACCCCTTATGCAGGTTATTGCTCGAAGGCGTGGGCTGCTCCTGACTCTGTAGAGCCAGTCCCTAGGAGGCCTTCTAAATTTATTACTGCCCGTCGAACAAGCAATTCCTCACAAAGGTGTCCCCGCTGATGCCATGGTGGTGGCGGCTGCCACCAAGAAGGAACTTGCAGATCCTTCCGCCTGTCCATCCTCCTAATAAGGACTCTAGGACCATGGATAGGTATGGTAAGCGGATGTTTTCTTCAGCGACCTTTGCTATGCTCGCTGAACTACCTATGTCACTTCACCAGACTCCAAAGGGATATCCTTAAGGAGCTAGGTGAAGTTGTGCAGGATCCTACAGCTGCAGGGGCTCAGGAAAAAATTGCTTCGCAGCTAGGAACCCTTAACTCCATTACAAACTCCTCCATGCGGCTGATATCATATGCTGCTGATGGAGCGAGTAGGGCCGCAGGTACAGGTGTGGCTCTTAGACGCCAAGCCTGGATGCGGCTATGTAATTTTGCAGATCCCTTTAAGGCGTCCTTCACAAACTCTCCCTTTGATGGGTCAGCTTTGTTTGGCCCTCAAGTGAAGGAAACGTTGACCAGGTGTGAACAGGACGGCAAAACTCTTTCTGCCGTAGGAGTCCGTTTTTCCACCCCTTCTAGACCTTACCCCAAAGGACAGAAGGGTGGCAAAATGTGGTTCCGCAAATCCCAAGGAGTCACGCCGGATTCACGTGGTCAGTTTACCCCTAGAGGCAGAGGGGGTAACAACAACAGACGCCGCTCTAGAGGCAGAGGGGGTCCACAAAACCAGGGAAACAGAGAGTCTCTCTCTGACAAGCCCTTTCAGCATCCCTGAGATGTTGCCCGGCCCTCCCTCCTTGGAGGCAGTCGGGGGAAGACTATTGCTGTACCCAGAAGCCTGGCGTTCCCTCACTCAAGACAGATGGGTACAGTCGATCATATCCGAGGGTTACAAAATTCCTTTCGAGGAAAGTCCTTTCTATCCCTCAAATTCCCTTCCAGATGTACCACCCGGTCTAAGGGAAATTGCAGAGTTAGAAGTCTTAAAACTACTGCAAAAAAGAGCCATTCAGCCAGTTACAACAGACCATTCAGAGCCCGGAATCTACTCAAGGTTCTTTTTGGTCCCCAAAAGAAGGGAGACTGGAGACCAATATTGGATCTCAGCAGACTCAACAAGTCTGTGAGGAAGACAAGATTCGAATGGTCACTCTTCAGTCAATTCTGCCCTTCTTACAGAAGGACAACTGGATGTGCTCAATAGATCTTCAGGATGCGTACTATCACATAAAAATTCACAGACGCTCCAGGAGATTTCTCCGCTTTCGGCTGGGGTCCAGTCATTTCCAGTTCAGAGCCCTGCCCTTTGGTCTCACTACAGCCCCAGAGTGTTCACCAAATGCATGGCAGTGGTCACGGCTCACCTGAGACGCCAAGGATTCCAGGTGTTTCCAGATCTCGACGACTGGCTCCTTTCAGCCACCACCAGGCATCAGCTTCTTCAAGCCAGGGATTACACAATAAATCTTTGTTCTCATTTGGGCATCTCGATCAACTTCGAAAAGTCATCCTTATCGCCCTGCCAGTCTATTACTTTCATAGGCGCAAACTTAAACACTGTTCGGATGTCCGCTACCCTTACAGATCAAAGAGTTTCAGACATTCAAAGTCATGTCAGGATCATTCTAGCCAACAAGAAAGTACAGGCCAGAATGGTTCTAAAGGTATTAGGCCTCATGGCTGTGGCCATTACTCTTCTTCCCCTGGCTCGCTTCTACATGCGCCTTCTTCAGTGGATGTTGTTCACTCAGTGGTCTTACCAACAACTTCCAATGCGTCACCAAATTCTGGTGAGACAGATTTGCAAAAATCATCTTGCTTGGTGGATCACTTCTTCCCAGATTCACCAAGGCAGACACTTTGTACCCCCATCCCCGGTAGCCACTGTCACCACGGATGCCTCCCTGATCGGGTGGGGGGGTCATTATCAGGGCAGGATGGTTCATGGGACGTGGCAGCCGTTCGAGTACCACCTGCACATAAATGTCCTGGAGATGAGAGCAGTGCTTTTAACGTTGCAAGCCCTCAACGACTTTCTTCCCGTAGGGACAATTGCAGTCCACACAGACAACATGTCTGTAGTTTGGTATATCAACAAACAGGGCGGAACCAAGTCCTACCCCTTGTGTCGAGAAGCTCTCAGACTTTGGCAATGGGCGATCTCCTCTCATCGGTTTCTGGTAGCAACGCACATCCCTGGGAAAACCAACATTTTAGCGGACAGATTGAGCAGAGCTATTCTCATGCCTCACGAGTGGTCTCTCAAGCAATCTATAGTGGAAGAGATTTTTCTGGAATGGGGTCGCCCATGTTGCGATCTTTTTGCTACTCCCCAAAACAGCAAATGCCCAGACTTCTTCTCTCTCTTCCCTCTGTCAGGCCATCCCCCCAGAGACGCTCTGACCCAGGATTGGCCCCAGGGACTTCTTTATGCTTTTCCTCCATTTCCTCTGATCCCTCAAGTTATCCAGAAAGCAACCGTTTTGAGAGCCAAAATGATTCTCATTGCTCCTTATTGGCCTCGACAAATTTGGTTTCCGTTCCTCCATCGTCACCTTTTGGTGCAGCCGTGGCATCTGGACCCAGTGCCAGATCTTCCGATTCACCAATCCGGTCAGCTGCACCGGTCTATACCCTCTCTCAACCTCACAGCATGGTTGCTCCACTTCCTTCCTTAGCCAGGCTTCCTTTGATCTCTAACCCCGTTAGAGACATTCTAGTAGCTTCCTTAAAGTCCTCTACCAGGAGGATTTATACAAGCAAATGGAAACGTTTCTCTTATTGGGCTAAAGCCAAGAATATTGATCCCTTCACTGCTCCAGTTCAGGCAGTTTTGGATTTCTTAGCGGAGATTTTTCATGCAGGATCCTCTTCTTCCACAGTTAGAGTTCAATTGGCTGCTATCTCGAACTTTCATGTCGGGTTCGTAGATCACAATATTATGTCCCACAGGCTTTGTAGAGCCTTCTTAAAAGGAATTTTCCTCCTGAAACCTCCAGTCAGGAGTCCTCCCCCTCAATGGGATCTAAATTTAGTGCTGACATCCTTGATTCTTCCCCCCTTCGAGCCAGCTGTTTCTTGCTCCCTGAAATTTCTTTCATGGAAAACCTTATTCCTAGTAGCTATTACATCTGCCAGGAGGGTGTCTGAACTTCATGCTTTATCGGTTCGACACCCCTATTTGGTCTTTCACAAAGACAGAGTATCATTGAGAACTAATCCAACCTTTTTGCCTAAGGTCGCCTCAGACTAATTTGAATCAATCCATTGATCTCCCTGTATTTTTTCCAAACTATTCAAACAGATCGGAACAAAAATTACATTATCTTGATGTCCATCGCCAACTCAGATATTATTTGGACAGAACTAAACAATTTAGGAAATCCGATCAACTCTTTGTTTCCTATGCTGATAACAAGAAAGGCCTTCCTGTCTCTAAAGTGACCTTATCTAGATGGCTTTCTTCTGTCATCTCTGAAATTTATCGGCTCAGGGGAAAACAGATGTGCTCAAAACCTAAAGCACATTCAACTAGAAGCTTAGCTACTTCTACAGCCTTTCAAGCTAGACTTCCTTTAGACACTATTTGTGCAGCGCCACTTGGGCCACTCCTCATACTTTTGTTTCCCATTACAAATTGGACTTGGCCTCCAGGGACAGAGCCAGTTTTGGCTCTACAGTCCTCAAGAGTCTGTTCCATTGAGCCACCCAGGATAGAGGTGCTAGGGACGCAGTCCCATCAAGCAAGAATGAAGGCGAGATTGACAACTTAACATTGAGAAGTTATGTACCTACCATAACGTTCCATGTTAGTTGTCTTCTCTCGCCGCCTTTCTTGCGACCCTCCCTCCTTCCCCCAGGCCTGGACAGACCTTTTTTCTACAAGGAATTATTATGCTGAAGACCATTCAGAGCTGGTCTTTCTTCCATCCTGCAGGCTTTTCTTTCTTCCTTTGGGAAGTGTTTATGCTTGGTGCTATTGCCCTTTGTCATCAAACGAGATCTGGGTACTTACTGCCTTGCATCATGGGATATGGGGCTGCCTCGAGCTGGTAAAAGTGACTCTCGAGCTTAGCAGTGAGTCGGAGCCGAGGATCGGCTCCGAACCCATCAAGCAAGAAAGAAGGCGAGAGAAGACAACTAACATGGAACGTTATGGTAGGTACATAACTTCTCATTTCCTACCTTTCCTGTAATAAACGTTCCAGATACAGATTTGCTGTATCCAGGACTATTTGTAAGCTTCTGAGCCCCCTAGCTTATCAGTGGGAGTGGTAAGCACTAGGTAACCTGTCTACCACATAAGGAGTGGTTCTGGCCCAGAATTTGTAGTTATTGGCCATTTGGGCGGTCTTCCATCTCTCCAACTTTCTGATTTGAAGGCCTGCATTTGCACTTGTTTCTGCCCTGTAACTCCTGGGCCCATCTCATTTGCTCACTCAATTTATTTATTTATTTTTTTTATCTGCTTTTACTGTATTTGTGTTTCTTCCTACTTCATTTTGCTTTTGCGTCATCTTAAAAGTACTCAATTGTATTTATTACTGCTTGGTGTAACTCATTCTAAGCCTTTTAGTTTAAGCACTTGGGCTTCAGACCAGTTGTTTTACATTAGGAAGGTTTGTGGCCTGCACTGTGGTGGCAGGACAGGTAGCTTACATCCTTCTAAGTTGGGAACTGCTGATTGAGGGCTCAGTGTCTGTTATTCTAAAAGTGTATTAATTCTGGTTTAAGCAGTTGGGCTTCAGGCCACTTGTTTTACATTAAGAAGGTTTGTGGCCTGCACTGTGGTGGCAGGACAGGTAGCTTACATCCTTCTAAGTTGGGAACTGCTGATTGAGGGCTCAGTATCTGTTGTTCTAAAAGTGTATTAGTTCTGGTTTAAGCACTTGGGCTTCAGGACAGTTATTTTACATTAAGAAGGTTCATGGTCTGCACTCTTGTTGGAGGAGAGGCTGGACTCTGCCCTTCTGAGCTGGGAATTTGTGGTTAAAGGCTTATAGTGCCTGCATATTTGAACTGTTTTTTACTGAAATTGGTACACCTTGTTTGCTGTAGCATAGACTAGATCCAGGCCTGCTGAATCTAGCTTTATTTGTATGCTTGTTGTTTGCTTGTCATTTCCCTGAAGTGCTAATTCCACCTAAAACGCAGCTTTTCAGCGCTTCTGTGGATCCCTAGTGATATCTGCATTGCTTACTGTACTTACTTCCTTGTTTCACTTGAAAGAAAGTTACTGTGTCGTTTTTGCATTTAAGTTACCTGTAAAGCATTGCATTTACGTTACCTGGCACTTGCTCACTAAAGCAATTACATAAGTCAGCACTAAAATATTAAAAGCACTACACCCTCACAACTCCCCTTGAGTACCTTGTTCCCCATTGGCCCTTTTTTTTCAATTGTAATTCCCATTACTATTCTAGCATGTCCAAAGGTCAGTTGTCAATCTCCTCTTCGGTCCAGCTGGTGAATCTGGGAATCTTGAGGCAATGTTACAACTGCCTCATGTACACAGACAACCCTCTCCTCCTCCCAACAAATTCCAACACATGTGAGAGATGCAACCATATAGCCATACTTGAGGCTAAGCTCTCTCAACTCAGTACTGGCGAAACCAGTCAGGAGGAGAAGGAAACCACACTCACTGCAATTCCAGTCTCACATAGACCTACCATGACAGCAAACCAAACACATAAACACACAAAAACATACTCGGAGGCTCTAAATAAAAATCTGCCTAAGCAGCAGAGACCTCCAAAGCAGACACCCAAGCAACCGCTACTCCAAAACAAAACACGTGTGCAACACATAGCTCACAAAGCCAGTGTGCCGAACAGTCACAGCCCTTAAGGCAAAACAACATACCTGAAACACTTGTAATAGGTGACTCTATCATCAGGCACACTGACGTCCCACTCACCAGGCTGAACAAGGAGAAGGTCACTGTGAGCTGCCTGTCTGGCGCTAGGATCTGCCACATAACACAAGCACTCAGGTCACTCTAAGGCAAGTACAAATATGACTGTCATTGTCCATGCCAATGTGAATGACCTGAGACGTACCTCCCTGGACTACATGAAAAGAGACATAGTGGAGCTCTCTGAGCATGTAGCCCAGGCCGGTATGACCCTGACCTTGAGTAGCATCTTACCCTCACCAAGAATGATGCAACAATATGAAGACAAGATGATCAATTTCAACAACTGGCTTAAGTATTGGTGTCATTCAAAGGGGATCCAATTCCTGTCAGCCTGGGATGACATGCTCGACAAGCCACGATGCTTCGCTAGGGACAGCTTGCACCTGTCACCCCTGGGCTTTCGGATATTGGCAAAGGCTCTTGCTACCCCCATAGTGCCTTTTTTAGGCAAGGCTCAAAAGACAAAACCACCTCCATAGGTTATCACAAGGGATAAGAAACTAAGAGTAATGCTACTCAACGCCAGAAGTCTAAACCTCAAGATGCACGCACTCGAAACTCTCCTTAGCATGGAGAACATCGATCTCTGTGCAGTAACAGAAACCTGGTTCAAGACTCCCGAGAGCACCCCAGCACTACCAGATTATACCTCATACCATGCTTTTCGGCCCCAAAACTTGGACCGAACCACAAAAGGAGGGGGAGTATCACTATTTGTCAAAGATACCCACACCTCCAGGTTGGTGGCACAGGACGAAGCATCAGACTATCCATGTGCAACTAACAGTGGGTAAAACTGCCTTCCAGTTTATAGCCTGCTACAGACCACCCTCCCAAACCCAGGAACCCCACTCAGCCTTCCTGAGAACACTGGAAAACATGAAGGTCTCTCCAAACACCATTATATTGGGCGATTTTCAACTACCCAAACATAGGCTGGGAGCATAACTCTAGCTCCAACACCCTAGCCCAAAGGTTCTTAGAATTTATGAACTCAAATGCTGTGGAATAACTTGTTACCTCTCCCACAAGAGGGGAAAACATACTGGACCTGATCATCACCAACATGGGGACTCTATGCTCCAGACCAGAAGTGTATCCCTCACTGGTAAGATCAGACCATAAACTAATCTCACTGGATATTCACATCCCGACTCCACCCCCTGCCCAGAAAACCACAGTGAAAAACTTCTCTAAAGCAAATTTCACACTCCTCGAAACCGAGGTGGAATCTTTCAAAGCCCCCGGGCCTGTGGAAAATACGGCCCAGACCGCAGAATCCTTTATAAACGCATTCTATGAACACCTTCAGGAATGCATGGATCATGCAATCCCAAATAAAACCAAGACCCAATCCTCCAAAGGCAGACGTCCTGTCTGGTGGACCCCAGCCATAAACAAACTATACAACAGAAGGAGGAAGCTACTACATGATGGAGCAAAATCCCAAAAAGGGAAGGCATCTCTGATCAGTATTAGCAAAAAACGATGGGCACTCATAAAATCGTCTAAGGCCAGCTTTGAGAGAAAAATTGCACAGGACACTAAGGGTAATCACAAGGTTTTCTTTAGTTATGTTAGGAACCTGGGTGGGAATTCCCAGATATGCTCAGAATTAGTCCAGAATGACAAAAAATACACCGAACCCACAGACATTGCCAACATCCTAGCTGACCGGTTCAGCGCAAACTTCTCCCCCCCACCCCCACCAAAAGGGCAAATATCTATCCCAGCAGAGTGCTGCCTCCCTGACATCTCAGATGCTCAGGTAAGTGCTGCCCTCTCCAAAGCAAAAAACACAGCATCAATGGGACCAGACGGTGTCCCGGGCTGAGTCCTACCTGAACTCCAAGAAGAGCTAAACCCAAACATAAAACTACTGTTCAGTCTCAGCCTTACTACAGGATATGTACCCAAAGAGTGGCGTACAGCAACAGTGGTCCTTCTCCACAAAGGTGGTGCCTCAACGGATCCTGGAAACTATCGCCCCATAAGCCTGACTACCTTGGTCTGCAAAGCTATGGTAAGGATCATCATGGACCTCATAAATAAAGATATTGGGGACCTACAGACACTGGATCCTACCCAGTTCGGCTTTAAGGGCAGATCCTGCCTCTTAAACCTGGTTGATTTCTTTGAAACAGTCACCAAGGCCATTGATGAGGGGAAGGTGGTCCACACAGCCTACCTGGACCTCGCAAAAGCCTTCGATACAATACCCCACTCGGGCATTATAGATAAGCTCACCAGCTTAAATATAAACCCCTATGTCACTAGATGGGTTGCAAACTGGCTCAAGGACAGAACCCACATGGTTAGAATTGCTGGAGCCATGTCAGACTCCAAACCAGTTAAAAGTGGTGTCCCACAAGGCTCGGTCCTGGGACCTCTCTTGTTCGGTATATATTTCTCAGAGGTACAGGCCACCACGGAAGGACTGTGGCTGACCAAGTTCGCAGATGACTGCAAACTGGGCGCCATAATTGACTCTCCAGCCGACACAAGCATCCTCCAAAAGGGCCTCATAGAAACAGACAACTGGTGCCAGAGCCGTGGCCTCAAGCTAAATGCCAAAAAGTGTATAGTCATCCCTTTGGCAAAACAAAGTGCCCACAAATTACCACATAGGTGGTAATCCATTAAGTACAGAAGAAGTAATTAGGGACCTGGGGACCCAAGTTGATAGCAATCTCTCATTTGACAGCCACGTGGCCAAAGTGGTTAGAAAAACATTTTATATAGCCCACCTAATCATGAAGGGATTCACATCTAGATCAGGGGAGGTCATCGTGCCTCTTTACTCATCCCTCATCAGGCCCATAATTGAGTACAGTGCCCCTTTTGGGATGTACCTTACCAGACACTTGCAGCAACTGGAAAGACCCCAAAAGTACCTCACCAAGAGGATCAAAGGGCTCAAACAGATGCCTTATGCTGCCCGGTTAAAGAAACTCCAGCTCTACTCAGTGGCATACCGCCTGCTCAGAGGCGATCTGTGCCTGACATATAAAGCCATGTCTAACCCGGAATTAATGGACATGCTGCACCTCAGAAAATCCAAGTCCCATCGAGCTACGCGCTCGAGAGACTTGAATCTCAGCACTGAAATAAATAGGACATGCTGGAGGGACAGATTCATTACCGAGAGGCTCCCTTCACTCTGGAATAAAATCCCAGTCCAGGTTAGGCAGAGTCCCTCATTGACTCTCTTCAAGAGGAATCTTGATGAGTGGATGGGAGATCGTAGGTTTACCCCGGGTATCACTTCTGTGTCACTGTTAGACAGAGGCACAGTATAGTAACCTTGAAAAAGGGCATAGCAAGATTAATTTAAAATGAGTGGCGAAAGCCAAACACACTCTGGCTAGGCTTATAAATGCCGTAGGGCAGATAGCCTAGTATGAACCTATGGAAGACTCTTTTTCTGGTAGCTATTACTTCAGCCAGACGTGTCTCTGAACTTCAGGCACTATCCATCCATACTTAGTATTTCAATAAGGACAGGGTTGCTCTGAGGACTAATCCTTCTTTTCTTCCAAAGGTCTGCTCAGAAAACCATTTGAATCAGTCTATAGATCTACCTGTGTTTTTCCGTAACCACACCAACAAGGCAGAATACAAGTTACATCAATTGGATGTTCATAGACAGATGTTCATCATGTTACCCTGCTGCAGTCATCACACTTGGGTTATCCTGCCGTCAGGCAGTCCCGCAGTCGGCCAGAGTTCCAAAGTCTTGGTCCGGCGTATGTTGCTGTCGCTTCCTCCCTGACGTCAGTGCGCCAGGGGTATATATGAGGCATCCGACACCATTTTCTTCAGTCTTTCTTGCCGCGCGGTGCCTGAAGCAGAAGCAGTTCGCAAGTGCCGGTCAGCCGACACCTGAGATTTTCTAATCGAATTTCAGTCCGAAGTCTTCAATAAAGCTAAGTACCCCGTTGGGGAACCTTTTCTTGCCTCATTCCGATGTCAGAAAAAGTTAACAATTGCATTTCTTGTGGGAAGCAAATACCTCATAAATACTTCCATTCTTATTGTATTCCTTGCCTAGGCCCAGACCACGACGTCACAGGTTGTCTCTTTTGTGCTAGGTTTAATAAACGAACTATCAAACGCCGTTTTGACTTCGCACGACATTACTTTGGTAGGAAATTTAATTATATCATGCCATCGGAGCAGCCGATGACCGGCATGCTTAAAAAACGCAAGGATAAGGACAGGCAGCCTAGAGCCTCTGCTGGGCCTGTCGCCGGTTCTCCGCTTTTCAATGAGGCACCTATGCAACCCCACGACTGCGGAAATGGAACCCCAGACAGCTTTGGATTCTCAAGCGGAGTGTACTAGGCCGTCGCAACCATCTTTATTAGGCCCTTCCGACACCAGAGCAGAAGGTGATCCCGGTGCAGTAGAAACGCCTTCGGTTGCAGAAGGTGTCTTCAGACTGACTACACTCACTATTAAATCTTATGCTAAGCTAAAGACGCCATTAAAACTAAAAAAGACTGTACATCAGTCTCCTGTTCAAGGCCCCATGCCTAAGAAACAGATGCTTAAGATGGCTGAAGATTTGATTACCCTAATCAGGGGTTCCCATCCCCCTCCTGATAAAAGGCCAAGACAAGAGGAGGATTATGCTTCCTCTGACCAGGTTTCTATTTTCTCATATTCTTCTTAGGAACAGGATTACACTTTTTCCCCCTTATGAAGACTCTGATGCTGAAGAGACTATTCCCTAAACATCTCCCCCTGAAGACTACTCCTTTGGGGAAACTTTACATACCATGAGGGAACATTTCCACTGAGAAGGCCAGGACTACTCTGATTCTAAGAAGAGGCTGAGTTTCTTTTACTACCCCAGCACAGACCACTTGCTATCCCTGCAGTTTTAGATATTGTGAATGATATTTACTTGACGTCTAGTCTAAATCCAGACTCCCTACCTCCTGCTCCATCCAAACCAGACATACTACAGAGTACATGATGCACACAAATTTTTTTATAAAAGCCCTGTGGCTGACCCAGAAACAATTTCCCAGGGTCCCAAAGGGGCTAAAGCTTCTATGGCTAAAAACCTGTACCCTCTGAAAGGGATTCCAGAGCCCTAGATAGATGGGGAAAGAAGATATACACCTCGGCTACCCTGGCTATGAGAGCATTAAATTACCAGTTTCACATGCTGAAATATCAGCAATTCCTAATGTCTCAATTAAAACAAAAACTGAGCACACATTCTGAACAGGCTGAATTCAAGGAAATGCAGGATGTGTTGCATGCAGCTGAACAGGTGGGCAAACATACTTTTACAATGTGGATTTGATTCATTGGAAGCTTCCTGTAGAGCAGCTGTTACTGGGTCTGTCATACGTAGACATGCTTGGTTAAAAGAACAACCCTACCTGATCATGTTAACACAAAATTATTGGATGCACCTTTACAGCAGGATGTCTTATTTGGTGTCAAAGCAGAAGAGGATTTAAAGAAAATGGAGGATAAGGCAAAGTCTATGCAGATGGTCAAGGATTTTTTACAGGTACAACCCCCTCGTTTCAGCTGAAATTAGCCAACAAAAAACTGGTCCTTTCCAGCTTCTGACAGACCACAGAGGGGCAAATACAGACGCTCAAGGGGCAGAGGTCAGTCACAAGGCCTTTACAAACCTTTACAAATATTTAATATTTTTATATGAATTATATGAAATATATACGTAAACAAGCATAACTTATTTTATATATATATATATATATATATATATATATATATATATATATCAAGTACATTTATAAAATAACATAAATAAAATTGATATTTTTAACATATTTTAATACAAATTTATTTTAAATAATATATATATATATATATATATATATATATATATATATATATATATATATATATATATATATATATATACATACATATTTATTTTATTATAAGGATACAACTGTTGTCATTATAGGTGTAACTTTATATTGGTTAGGTTATATATTTACAGTTAACTGACATACAAAAGCACTGTATAAAACTTTTTAAAAAAGAATAGTATATACGATTAGTATGGTATGGTATGTTACACAGTACATTTGCTATTTATCCTTGTGTTGGTGACTTTAAATGGAACTGTTGCTTTTATACTTATTAATTAATTAATTGATTTATTGTTGAGAGGACATTATAGGTTAAACATGATTATATAAGATAAGCTGCTCCATTATGTAATTACTCTGAAGAAACCTGCATTGTGGTGGGTGAAAGCGCTCAGTGTTTGTAATAAATATATCCGTGCTTTTCAGCTACGTTTCACTTTTTATTTTTTACTAGTTTTTTCGTTTATTGTTCGTTTCATACCTTTACAAACCTCGCCAATGGGGTGCCGCAACCCAGAAAGGAGGTGAAGACAGGCCCCAAGCTAGCAGAAGACAAACACAATGACTCAACCCTCCAACTACCAAGCAAATCTCTCTTGGCAGCTCCCTTGGGAGGAAAATTAGCACTTTTTGCAGACAACTGGCACATCATCACAAAAGACAAATGGGTCCTAAACATTGTCTCACAAGGATACAGATTCCACTTTCATACCTTGCCAAGGATAAAAGGAATGCCAGACCTGCCACCAAAGCAATGGGCAGAGGCACAAAAACAAATTACAGCTCTCATGGATATGAGAACCATTCAACAGGTACCTAGACAGGAGCAAGGACAAGGATTTTACTCAAGACTCTTCCTAGTCCCCAGAAAGGACAAAGCATGGAGACCCATTCTGGATCTTTCAATTCTGAACATCTATCTGCAAGTACCAAAATTCAAGATGTTAACACTACAGCAGCTTCTTCCCATGCTGGGCAAGAAGGCTTGGCTAATAACGTTGGATCTCAAGGAGGCATACCTGCATGTCCCTATCAGACAAAATTGCAGAAGATACCTCCGCTTCATTGCAGGTTCAACCCATTATGAATTCTCTGCACTGCCCTTTTGCTTATCTACTGCGCCCAGAGTCTTCACAGAATGCCTGGCACCAGTAATTGCATACTGCAGACAAAGAGGAATTCAAATATACCCATACCTGGACGACTGCCTTATTCAAGTAGAAAGCAAGGACATTCTTTTAAAACATCTGGCATTTGTCAAACACCTTCTAAGTTGCCTAGGGTACACAAACGAAAAGAAATCAAAACTAGTGCCCTCACAAAACATAATATTCCTGGGGGCCAGCTTGAATACAACGACCCAGATGGCTTACCTCACGCCAGACAAGCAACAACAGCTGACTCAGTACTTCAAAATAATGGCAAGAAAGAACCAACTCCCTGCAAGAAAAATTCTGCAGGCCTTTGGATTCATGGCATCTTGCATACTACCAATACCATTTGCAAAACTGCATATGAGTAAATTACAATGGTAGCTGAAAAGCGTATGGACTCGGCACAGCCACAGCTTGGAAACAATGATACCACTCATTCCCTGCCTCCAACAGGAGTTTCTGTGGTGGGCACAGGCATGTCACCTCAACAAGGGTCAGCCTTTCACATTACCCACAGCCAGGCAAACTATGACAACAGATGCATCGGACTATGCCTGGGAAGCACACTTGCATTCAGGACAAATGGACTACAGATCAAAGGCATCTGCATATCAATCAAAAGGAAATGCTAGTAGTACAGAATGCCCTAACAGCTTTCAAGGACCTCTTACACCCAGTAAAACTAATAATAAAGACGGACAATACCACAGTAATGTGGTACATCAACAAGCAAGGGGGCACACATTCCTACCCCCTATGCCGGCAAGCAATGACCTTGTGGAATACAGCACTGTCTTACCAAGTTCAACTACAAACAATTCCTGCCAGGAAAGAAAAACACATTGGCAGACGACCTAAGCAGAAACATCATGGATCCCCACGAGTGGTAACTGGATCCACAAGTATTTGCAATGGTAACTCAAAAATGGGGACGCCCAGACATAGATCTGTTTGCAAACCCGCAAAACTACTAACTTCAAAAATTTTGTACAAGGACATTCCACCCACAAGCTTGGAAAGTGGATACCCTCTCATTCAGTTGGAAAACATTAACAGTCTATGCCTTTCCTCCACTGCCTCTTCTAGCAAAGTTGCTGCTGAAAGTCAGATTAGAGAGGCCACAAATGATGCTCCTTGCACCAGACTGGCCATGCCAGCACTGGTATCCAATTCTAAAGAACATGGCCCACGGCCCACCATGGATTTTTACCACAAATTCCTCACCTGCTCACCCAGCGAGACAATCAAATTCTACACAGCCAGCTCAAGACTTTAAACCTGGCTGCATGGCAGATTACCTAAACAATCAACCAACACCTATATCCAAAGCTGTTATGGATGTCATTCTGGAGGCCAGGAGGCCCAGCACCAGGAAAACCTATTCAGACAAATGGAAAAGATTTTGCACCTGGAACCAGGCTAAATGCCAAAATCCCCTTGATCCAAACATTCCTCAGATTCTACAATATTTAATTGAGATGTTGCACAAAGGACTTTCCTTTTCATCTATTAAGATCTACGCCTCAGCAATTTCAGCTCATTACAACACTGATCCTCCTTTATTTTCACATCCACTCCTAAGACAGTACCTCAGAGGGCCTAAGAACATAAGACCGCCCAGGAGACCACCAACACCTACTTGGGATCTCAACTTTGTTGTGGAAAAACTTACACTGCCACGCTTTGAACCAGCTTTCTCAGCTAATTTAAAGTTTCTTTCATGGGACACTGCCCTGCTGCTGGCAATAACTTCAGCTAGAAGAGTTTCAGAGCTACAGACACTAATGGCAGTGGAGCCTTTCCTCATTTTTCATCAAGACAGAGTCTCTTTACGAACTAACCCTTCCTTTATGCCAAAGGTGGTATCCAGTGTGGCCCTAAACCAAACCATTCATTTGCCCACCTTTTTTTCCAAATCCCAAAACAAAGGAGAAAGACTCATGCACTCTTTAGACATTCACAGACAACTACGTTACTACTTGGATAAAACTAAGGCTTTCAGAAACTGTGACCAGCTCTTTGTAGCCTATGCTGCAGGATCACAAGGAAAAGCTATCTCTAAACAGACCATTTCAAAATGGATAGGACATTGCATACGTTTCTGCTACACGCATCATGGGAAACCGGTACCTGCTAGCATTATGCCCCACTCCACCAGGGCTACAGCTACATCAGCAGCCTTTCTCAGGGGGGTGCCAACCAAGGATATTCTGGAAGCTGCAACTTGGAATTCAGTGCACACCTTCACCAAACACGATCACTTACCTCTATATTCTAAGACTAGAGATGGCTTTGCCACTGCAGTTTTGCAGGGCCTACTAGCTTCTTCTAACCCTGTTTAACTCCACCACCCATCCTTAGCTTTGGGATTCTACCCAAGTGTGATGACTGCAGCAGGGTAACATGATGAACATAGTACAGTTTTGTACCTACCATAAATGTAGATGTTAGAGTGTTCACCCTGCTGCAGTCCAGGTTACCCTCCCTCCATCACCTTTGAACTAGCTGGACTTATCCATACCTTTCTATCCTATGCTACGTCTGTGGTGTATTTGCTTAAGACTGAAAGTATTATTTTATTTTTACATGTATATTTTTATATAGCAATATGTATTGCCTACCTATTGGGGGCACCTGACATCTGGGGCAAGAAAAACTGAAGAAAATGGCGTCGGATGCCTCTTGTATACTCCTGGCGCACTGACGTCAGGGAGGAAGCGACAGCAACCGATGCCGGACCAAGACTTTGGAACTCTGGCCGACTGCGGGACCGCCTGACGGCAGGATAACCCAAGTGTGATGACTGCAGCAGGGTGAACACTCGAACATCTACATTTGTGGTAGGTACAAAACTGTACTTTGCGTTTCTATCTGCATAGGACGAAGGATATAAGGAAGTCTGACCAACTTTTCCTTTCCTATGCTCGGGGCAAACAGGGTCCCCCAGTTTCCAAAGTGACCTTATCCAGGTGATTGTCTCATATCATTACCTTTATCTACCAACTAAGGAACAAAGACTTGCCAATCAAACAAAGGTCATTCTACCAGGGCTTTAGCCACGTCTGTAGCATTCCAGTCTAGGTTGCCCATGGACTCTGTGCCGCCGCTACGTGGGCAAATCCTCGTACATTTATTTCTCATTACAAGTTGGATGTGGTCTCTAGAAGTAGAGCTAGCTTTGGTTCCACTGTTCTGAAGAGTCTGTTCCATTGAGCCACCCAGGATTGTAGGTGCTAGGGACGCTGTCCCAACCAACAAGAACGAAGGCAAGATTGACAACTTAACCTAAAGAAGTTATGTACCTACCATAAAGTTCCATGTTGTCTTCATCTCGCCTTCTTTCTTGCATCCCCTCCTCCATCCCCCTATCTTGTTGAACCGAGAGGAGTTCAAATTTTCACTGGCTGAGTGTTTGCTGGTTTGTTTCCTTTACTGACTTAGACAGTAGGACAGGTATGTTTAACCATTTGTTTGGAGGGATTTCTTCCTATAGCTATGTCTGGATTAGCTATTTCAAATGAGATGTGGGTAGCTAGCGCTAGGCATCATGGGATAAGGGGTAGCCTCGAGCCAGTAAACAGCTCTCGAGCTATTGAAGATGGCATAGTCGGGGCTGAGGATCAGCTCCGATCCCAACCAGCAAGAAAGAAGGCGAGATGAAGACAACTAACATGGAATGTTATGGTAGGTACACAACTTCTTTTTATCTTCCATGCAGACAGGGTTTACCTCAGGACTAACCCACCTTTTATGCCCAAGGTGGTGTCTAGTGTGGCTCTAAACCAGTCCATTAATTTGCCAACCTTTTTTTCCTAATCCTCAGAGTAAAGGAGAAAGGATACTGCATTCCCTGGACGTGCACAGGCAGCTTAGGTTCTCAGGTGCCACAATACAAAGACAAGATGATCAGCTTTAATAATTTGCTCAAATACTGGTGTCATTCTAGGGGGATCCAATGTCTGTCTGCTTGGGATGACATGCTGGACAAGCCACGCTGCTTCGCAAGGGACGGCTTGCATCTGTCACCACTGGGCTTCCGGATATTGGCTAAGGCTCTTGCCTCCCCCATAGTGCCTTTTTTAGGCAAGGCTCAAAAGACAAACCCACCTCCTTAGAAAACAAAAATGGAAAAAAATTAAGGGTAATGCTCAACGCCAGAAGTCTAAATCTCACGATGCAGGCTCTCGAAGCACTCGTCAGTATAGAGAACATTGATGTATGTGCAGTAACTGAAACCTGGTTCAAGGCTCCTGAGAGCACCCCAGCACTACCAGGCTATACCTCGTATCATGCTTTTCGGCCCCAAAACCCAGGCCAAACCAAAAAGGGAGGGGGAGTGTCCATATTCATCAAGGACACCCCCACCTCCTGGTTAGAGGCAACACATGAAGCATCAGAGACCATCCAGGTGCAACTAACCGTAGGCAAAACTGCTATACAACTGGTAGCATGTTACAGACCACCCTCCCAATCTCAGGAACCCCATTCAGCCTTCCTGAAGACATTGGAGGATATGAATGTTTCACCAAACACCATCGTATTGGGAGACTTCAATTACCCTAACATAGACTGGGTGCATTATTCTAGCCCAAACACCCTAGCCCAAAGGTTCCTGGAATTCATAAATTCAAATGCAGTGGAACAGCTAGTCACTTCACCCACAAGGGGAGATAATATACTAGACCTGATCATCACAAACATGGGGACAAAGTGCTCCACACCTGAAGTATACCCCTCACTAGTGAGATCTGACCACAAACTAATCACCCTGGATGTACATATCCCACCTCCACCCCAACACAAAAGACTACAGTGAAAAACTTCTCAAAAGCCGACTTTACACTTCTTAAAACTGAGATGGTATCCTTTAAGCCCACTGGGCCAGTGGAAGCCACATCCCACAATGCAGAATCCTTCACAAATGCTTTCTATGGACATCTCCAAGAATGCATGGATCATGCAATCCCAAATAAAACCAAGACCCTCTCCACCAAGGGCAGGCGTCCTGTCTGGTGGACCCCAGCCATAAACAAATTGTATAACAAAAGAAGGAAGCTACAGCACGACAGAGCAAAATCCCATAAAGAGAAGGCATCTCTGATCAGCACTAGTAGAAAGCTACGTTCTCTCATAAAAACATCCAAGGCCAACTTTGAGAGAAAAATCGCTATGGACACTAAAGATAATCACAAGGCCTTCTTCAGCTATGTTAGAAACCTGGGCGGAAACCCTCAGATATGTTCAGAGTTAGTTCACAATGGCAAAAAATACACTGAACCCACAGATATTGCCAACATTCTGGCAAACAGGTTCAGTGCAAATTTCTCCCCTCCCTCACCCCCAAAAGAAGAAATACTTATCCCAGCTGAATGTAACCTCCCTGTTATCTCAGATGTCCAGGTGAGAACCGCCCTCAGCAAAGCTAAAAACACAGCATCAATGGGACCTGACGGTATCCTGGGTTGCGTGCTACGTGAACTCCAAGAGGAGCTAAACCCGCACATAAAAATGCTATTTAACCTTAGCCTTACTACAGGATATGTACCTGAACACTGGTGTACAGCAACAGTAGTCCCACTCCACAAAGGAAGCACCTCTACAAACCCTGGTAACTACCGCCCCATAAGCTTAACCAGCCTGGTCTGCAAAGCTATGGAAAGAATCATTATGGAACTCATAAACAAAAGACATTGGGGACTTAAACACTTGATCCCACCCAGTTCGGCTTTGTAAAGGGCAGATCCTGCCTTTTGAACCTGGTTGACTTTTTCGAAACGGTCACTAGAGCCATTGACGAGGACAAAGCAGTCCATACAGCCTACCTGGACTTGGCTAAATCTTTCGACACAGTACCCCACTCTGGCATCATAGACAAGCTCAACAGCTTAAATGTAAATCCATATGTCATAAGATGAGTGGTAAACTGGCTAAAGGATAGAACCCATAAAGTCAAAATCGCTGGAGCCATGTCAGACTCAAAGCCAGTCACAAGTGGTGTCCCACAGGGCTCTGTCCTGGGACCCCTCTTGTTCGGCATTTATTTCTCAGATGTGAAAGCAAACATGGGAGGGTTGTGGCTGACAAAGTTCGCAGATGACTGCAAACTAGGCGCCATAGTCGATGCACCAGCTGACACACACATCCTACAGAAAGGCCTCACTGAAACGGACAACTGGTGCCGGAGTCATGGCCTTAAACTAAATGCCAAAAAATGTATAGTCATCCCCTTTGGGAAAAACAAAGTACCCACAAATTATCACATAGACAGTAACCCACTGAGTACGGAAAAAGTAATCAGGGACCTGGGGACCCAAGTCGATAGTGACCTCTCATTTGACACCCACGTTGCCAAAGTGGTTAGAAAGACTTTCTACCTTGCCCACCTTATGAAGGGATTCACATCCAGATCAAAGGAGGTCATTGTACCCCTATACTCCTCCCTTATCAGGCCCGTGATTGAGTACAGTGCCCCATTTGGTATGTACCTCACCCTGCACTTGCAACAACTAGAGACCCCAAAAGTACCTCACCAAGAGCATCAAGGGTCTCCAACATATGTCATATGCTGCCAGACAAGAAACTCCAGCTCTATTCAGTAGCATACCGCCTGCTCAGAGGTGATCTGTGCCTGACGTACAAGGTCATGTCCAATCAGGAATTGATGGACATGCTTCACCTCAGAAAATCCAAATCCATCAGAACCACGAGAGCTAAAGATTTAAACCTCAGCACAAATATGAATAGGACATGGAACAGATTCATAACTCAGAGGCTTCCCATAATCTGGAACAGAATCCCAGTTCATGTTGGGCAGAGCCCCTCACTGACTTTTTTCTAGAGAAATCTTGACGAGTGGATGGGAGATCATAGGTTTACCCCAGGGGTCATCTCTGTGTCACTACTAGACAGAGGCACAGTAAACTAATTCTATTATGTAAGGGGGTCTTCACTGTGTCACTACTAGACAGAGGCACAGTATTCTAAATCTGCTCTGTACACTTTTGTACCATTACATGGGGTGGCGAAAGCCACATCACTATGGCTAGGCTTATAAATGCCCCAGGGCAGATAGCCTAGTACTAAACTATGAAACTAACAAAGTTTAACACACATTTCAGAATGCTCCTCACCCTTTCCTGACGAGGAGTTCTCCCTGCCATTCTGATAATGGTTCCTATGAATTTTACTTGTGACAAAAACTATATTTTGTCTTTGCTTACTTTGAACCCTTCCCCTTGCAACTGTCTCGGAACTTTTCTCAGCTGTGATGTTTTTTTTCTGCAGTCTCTTACTGTATCAAAATGTCATCAGTATGATGAATAACTTTGTCATTCGTACTCAAATTCAGTAAGAATGTTCCTATTATCTGATGCAAAATGACCGGACTGTTCTGAAAACCCTGAGATAATCTAGTCATGACGTACTGTTGATTTTCAAAGGTAAAAGCAAACTTTGCCATTTCCTTTTCTGAAGTGGTACTGCAAAAAATCATTTGCTAAATCTGTCACTGTAAACAGGTTACTTTGTGGTTTTATGCAGGCTGCTGTTTCTGGAACTCCTGGTATTAAATGTAGTATCAAATGTAGTGTCTGCTGTGTGTAATGATAAACCTTACGGAGATCTGTTCCCAAACTGTAACTCTCATCCTTCTTTTTAACTCGCCAGATAGGTGAATTTGTTACGGTCTCTTCTGAATTATGCCTGCTTTCTCCCATTTTAAAGTTGTGTTTTTTGAGGTCGGGGTTAGGGGTCGCCACAGCGGAACTCTGGTCCGCTAATGTTTGGTAGTGAATTTTTACGTGCCAAGTTACCAGTCCTGACGCACAACCTTCAACGAAGGCACGCCCATTCACGCATGCCTCCACACAGAAGACGCTCTAGCTGAGAATCGAACGGGACAACGTCTTGCTGTGAGGCGACAACACTACCACAGATTTTCTTATTTCATCTGCTGCTTCTACTGGAATCGCTTACTGTTTTTGGAAAGGAGGAATGTAATTCCTTGCACCTCCCTGTGTAATTGGAACTTCTACCTTCCCACAGTCTGTTTTTGTTTCTGCCCATAAGGTCTGAAATTCCTTCTCTGTTGTATTCCAAATATCTCTTTCTTCGTCTGTCAGGGGCTCCAACCTGCCGAATGTATAGCAACATCAGCCCTAGTCAGGATGTGTAAAACATCTTGCATATACTTCCTAACCTGTATGTCATGTTTCTTTAACATTTGCATGTGTTTTTCATTAAAGGACCACTACGGGCAAACAATGAAAAAACATATATTTTTTATCTTGCCATGATTTACTGCACTTCCTAAAGCTGCCTGCAGCAAAATAAGTGCTCATTCCTAATTTTATTTATTTATTTTTTTACTCTTGTCTGCCCTCATGGGGGCAGACATTGTGATTCCTTTGGAAAGCTAAATCTGTCTCAATGCACAGACTGTGAGAACAAATAGCCCTACCATTTGTTGTCAGACTAGACTTCCATTCATTTAGAATGGACCACCTGAAAAAGAATGCCAAGTTTGGGAGTCTGCAGCTCATGTGTCATTGACTGGTATGTGCTGAGGTTTACAAATGTTGTCCCTATTGATGCACTACACATTCTCTGAAAGAAACTTGCAAAAGTGTCAACACATTACTGAGATAAAAAAGACTTTTCACAAGGTGCAGTTTTGCAAGTTTCAATTCCTGGCCAAGTTACTCCTCCCATCTCCCCTCCTTCAGTGGGCTACAGTCTCACATTTCCAGCTTGGGTAGATTCAACTATTTCGTCAGCTTTGCATGACAATAGACATAAAAAAAAATCACAGCCTGATGTGCCACTAAAACTGTTCCCTTATATGTCTCTTCACTTCTGAATAGCATTTCCCCAGGAATAGTCCACAGTTTGGGCAAATATATCCATTTCTTATTGTGCACAGTAAAACATTCAGTTTATAATGCATTCTGGCTGCTGACATGGTTATCTTTACACAGTTATTCTCTTATAGCATAACCTGAACTTATGGTATTCAATGCCAAGCTTTACAACAGTTCTCAGTTTCTTAACAATTACCTCCCAAGCCTCTGATGTGACCCAGTACTTTGTCAATATACTGTAAATACATAGATTAATACAAATATTTGTGCAGATATGACCCGTACAATAATACACACATACCATCATTAAAACAAGATAAATGCAATATAAATCATATCAATATAGTTATGATTTCTAGTTTATGACCCTATTTGTCTATGGAAACTTCTTTTTGAATTTATGTTCAAGCAGTTGTATATTTGTTGAATATTATCGTTTAATTGTTTCTCAATATTCTAACCACTGTGTATGCTGCATCAATTCTAAAACTCTGATTTTACTCCTTTTATATTTTCTATGCTCTTTGTACAAAATAGCTATGTTTGTATAATTTATTTTTATTTTTTATAATTGTTTACTATGTATCTGGAGCTTTTCTCCCCCAGCCTCCGCTGAAAACGGTCATCTTGTGTCCAGTCGGACTAACCTGGTAAACAAATGGAAAATAAATAAAAAATAAAATATACTAAGAAAATAAATCAATATACCAAGAAAAATTCAAAACTTAAGAAAAAAAACACAGAAGGAAGGAAAATGTTTCCTTGATGCTGTCATGAAAATCCCACTCACTTAATCAGATATTATGGGCAAACATATATATATATATATATATATATATATATATATATATATCATAACATATATAATATATTAGGCAAAACAACGTGCCCAACACACTAGTCATAGGTGACTCTATAGTCAGGCACACTGATGTCCCACTTACCAGGCTGAACAAGGAGAAGGTTACTGTCAGCTGCCTGTCTGGTGCCAGGATCTGCCACATAACCCATGCACTCAGGTGACTCGACAACCAAGTACAAATATGACTCTGTCATTGATCATGTCAATGTATTAAGCCTGTCTAACTCTCTCTAGAATGTGTAAAAATATGTTAACCAGTTTACTGTGTAATTTAATTTAATCCTGACGCGCTCAGGATTAACTGTAACCTGTGGAACTGGTTTAACTTGCTTACTTATATAATCTCTATAAATAGTCTGTTTGTAATATGTAATGCTGTATCTGCTTACCCTTGGAGCTTTTCTCCCCGGGCCTCTGCTGAAAATGGACATGCATCCAGTCGGACTATCTTAGTCAACAAATGTAAAATAAAAACAAAAATAAATTGTCCATGTTGGTGTGAATGACCTGAGACATGCCTCCCTGGACTACATGAAAAGAGACATGGAAGAGCTGTCTGATCTTGTAGCCCAGGGGAGGTATGACCCTAGCTCTGAGTAGCATTCTGCCATCGCCCAGAATGATACCGCAGTACAAGGACAAAATGATTGACTTTAACAATTGGCTAAGCTTCTGGTGTCATTCTAAGGGGATCCAGTATCTGTCTGTCTGGGACAACATGGTCAACAGACCATGATGCTTTGCCAGAGATGGCCTGCACCTGCCGCCCATGGGATTCCGGATACTGGCGAAGGCTCTTGCCGTCCCTGTAGTGCCTTTTTTAGACAAGTTTCAAATGTAACAGGAACAGGCAAGCAAAAACTGAGGGTAATGCTACTCGATGCTAGAAGTCTAAATCTCAAAATGCACTCACTCAAGGCACTCCTTAAAATGGAGAACATCGATGCCTGTGCAGTGACTGAGACCTGGTTCAAGGCTCCAAAGAGCACCCCTGTACTACCAGGTTATAAGTCATACCACACTTTTCGGCCATGTAACCTGAACCGTAACACCAAAGGTGGAGGTGTGCCCATATTCATTAAGGATATCCACACCTCCAAGCTAGTTGCTCAGCATAGTGCATCCGAGGTTATCCAAGTGCAACCAACTGTGGGCAAAACTGCAATCCAAATTGCAGCTTGCTACAGATCCCCCATCATGCCCCAGGATTCCCACTCCTTTTTTCTTGATATACTGGAAAATATTAGGGGTTAAACACCCTAATAATGGGCGATTTCAACTACCCCACCATTAACTGGGAAAACTACTCGTGTACCAACTCCTTCGCTCAACGCTTTCTGGAATTCATAAATTCCAGTGCCCTGGATCAACTTATCCACACCCCCACCAAGGGCAACAATATCCTAGATTTAGTCATTACTAACATGAATGACCGGTGTTCCACACCCAAAGTCAACTCCTCGTTGGTTCGATCCAACCATAAGCTAATCACCCTAGATATCCACATCCCGCCCCCATCCCCCATTAAGGAAACCACGGTAAAAAATTTCTCTATAGTCAACTTCATGCTTCTTAAGACAGAAGTGGCGAACTTCATGACACCCATGCAGACGGCCACTACAGTTAACGACTGAATCCTACACAAATGCACTCTGTAAGCACTTGCATGAGTGCATGGATCGTGCTATCCCAAACAGAACCAAGAAGCTATCCTGCAAAAAAGGAAGCCAATCTGGTAGTCCCCTGCCATAAATAAACTGTACAACAGAAGGAAGAAACTGTTGCAAAAGACAGTAAAATCCCATGAGTGGTGGAGCTCCCTGGTCAGCCTCAGTAAGATGCTGAGATCCCTTATAAGAGCATCCAAAGCTAGCTATGAAAATAAAATCGCCACTGATTCTAAGGACAACCACAAAGCATTCTATACCTATGTCAAGAATCTCAATGGCAACACCCAGATCTACTTTGAGTTACAGCACAACTGCATGAAAATTACAGAACCAACTGATATTGACAACATTGTGGCAGATACGTTCAGTGCTAACTTTACCACCATCTCACACCCTAAAGGGCCCATATCTATACAGGAAGAATGCAGAGCCCCTGTAATCACAACTACACAGGTAAAAGCTGCACTCTCTAAAGCCAAAAACACAGCATCCATGGGACTGGACAACATCCCAGGCTGCGTTTTACACGAACTTCAGAATGAACTGGTTCCCCACCTAAGCACCATGTTCAATCATAGCCTCACATCAGGCTTTGTGCCCACTGAATGGCCCACAGCAACAGTTATCCCACTCCACAAAGGGGGAGCCACCACTGATCCCGGGAACTATCGTCCTGTTAGCCTGATGAGCTTGGTCTGCAAGGCCATGGAACGTATAGGCTCATAGGTAGGTACTAGGCTATCAGCCCTGGGGCCTATACAAGCCCAGCCAACAAGGTACCCTGGCTTTTACCGCCCAAGAAAATTATTTTCCTGTGCCACTGTCGAGCAGAGCCACAGAGGTGACCCCCGGGGTGAATTTCCTATTTCCCATCCAGTCATCAAGATTTTTCTTGAGTGCTAATGAAGAGCTTTGTTTGATATAAATAGGTAGTTTATTCCAGAGTATGGGAAGTCTCTGGGACAGGAATCTATCCCTCCGGCATGTTCTGTTTATTGTAGTGACAAGGTTTAGGTCCCTAGAGCGTGTAGCTCGGAGGGATTGGGGTTTCTTTAAGTGGAGCATGTCCAAAAGCTCTGGGTGTGACATAGCTTTGTATTTTAGGCAGAGATCACCTCTGAGTAGGCGATATGTGACGGAGTAAAGCTGGAGATTTTTGAGTGTCTGCGTAGGGCATCTGTTTGAGGCCAGTAATCCTCTTTGTGAGGTTTTTCTGTGGCTTTTCTAGTTGTAGATGTCTTGTGAGATACATACCAAAAGGGGCGTTGTACTCTATAATGGGTCTAATGAGTGATGAGTAGAGGGGAACAATGACCTCTTTTTTTTCTGGATGAGAAACCTTTTGTGATGGTGTGTGCCACGTAGAAGGATTTCCTGACTACTGTGGTGATGTGATTATCAAAGGAGAGAATCCTGTCCACCTGTGTCTCAAGGTCTCTTGTCACACTTTTGGTTTTAGACTACCGCCTATGTTGTAGTTCATGGGTACAGAGTTTTTACCTAAGGGGATGAGAGTGCGCTTTTTGGCATTGAGCCTGAGGCCGTGGCTTACCAGGCATTTGTCTCAGTGAGGCCCTTTTGTAGGATGTCCACATCATTAGGAGTTTCGATTATGGCTCCTAGTTTGCAGTCATCTGCGAACTTTGTTAGCCAAAGACCTTCTGTGTTAGCCTGTACTTCATAGCAGTAGATACCAAACAGGAGAGGACCCAGGACTGAAACCTGTGGTACTCCACTTGTCTGAAGTCAGATTTGGAGTCTGCTACTTACACAGTGTGGGTTCTGTCAGTGAGCCAGTTGCCAAACCATCTTGTGACATAGGGATTTATACTTAGTTTAATGAGTTTATCTATAATTCCAGAGTGGGGGATGGTGTTGAAAGCCTTGGCAAGATCTAGATAGGCTGTGCGAACCACCTTACCCTTGTCTATGGCTTTGGTGACTGCTTCAAAGAAGTCCATCAGGTTTAGGAGACATGATCTGCCTTTTACAAGCCCGAACTGGGTGGTGTCCAGAGTTTCAAGATTACCAATGTCTTTGTTTATAAGTTCCATGATGATACGTTCCATGGCCTTGCAGACCAGGCTCATCAGGCTAATGGGCGATAGTTCCCGGGGTCCATGGTGGCTCCCCCCTTGTGGAGTGGGATAACAGTCGCTGTGCTCCATTCAGCAGGCACAAAGCCTGAGGTGAGGCTATGATTGAAAATAAACAGCCTCTGCAAGGCTCGAACCCAGGACCCTGCACACCACAGCCAAAGTGATTTACCACTAAGCCCTGTCAGATATCATCATGGAACTCATAAACAGACATTGGTAACCTCCAAACTCTGAACCCCACCCAGTTCGTGTTTATGAAAGGCAGATCATGCATCCTGAACCTAATTGACTTCTCTGAGGCAGTTGATGAGGCTAAGGTGGTTCACACAGCCTATCTTGACTTTGCCAAGGCTTTTTACACCATCCCCCATTCTGGAATTATAGCTAAACTCAAACTAGGTATAAAACTCTACGTCACAAGATGGGTTGCCAACTGACTCACTGGCAGAACCCACACTGTAAAAGTTGCAGACTCCAAATCTGACATCAAACCAGTGACAAGTGGAGTACCACAGGGTTCAGTTCTGGGACCTCTCCTGTTAGCCTGTACTTCAGAGAAGTAGATACCAAACACAGAGGGCCTCTGGCTAACGAAGTTTGCAGATGACTGCAAACTAGGAGCCATAGTAGAGTTCCCAAATGTGGACATCCTACAGAAGGGCCTTACTGAGGCAGATGCCTGGTGTTAGAGCCATGGCCTCAAGCTCGATGCCAAAATGTGCATTGTCATCCCCTTTGGTTAAAAACTCTGTAACCGTGAGCTACCACATAGGTGGTAGTCTACTTAACACCGAATGTGTGATGAGACCTTGGTACTCAGGTGGACAGTAGTCTCTCCTTTGATAATCACATCACCACAGTAGTCAGGAAGTCCTTCTACATTGCACACCTCATCACAAAAGGGTTCTCATCCAGGAAAAAAGAGGTCATTGTTCCCCTTTACACTCATTAGGCCCATTATAGAGTACAATGCCCCTTTTGGAATGTACCTCACAAGACATTTGCAGCAGCTGGAAAGGTCGAAGTACCTCACAAAGAGGATTACTGGCCTCAAACAGATGCCCTACACTAACCATCTAAAAAAACTCCAGCTTTACTCCGTAGCATATCGCCTACTCCGAGGTGATTTCTGCCTAACATATAAAGCTATGTCAAACCCAGAGCTGTTGGACATGCTACACCTAAAGAAATCCCAATCCCTCTGAGCTACACGCTCTATTGTGGTGACAAGGTATAGGTCCCTAAACAGGACATGCTGGAGAGATAGATTCCTGTCCCAGAGACTTCCTATAACAAGCTACCCTTCTATGTCAAGCAAAGTTCCTCATTAGCACTTTTCAAGAAAAATCTTTGAGTGGATGGGAGATAGGAAAATATACCCTGGGAATCACTTCTGTGGCTCTGCTAGACAGTGGCACAGGAAAATAACTTTCTTGGGTGGCATAAGCCAGGGAAACTTGTTGGCTAGGCTTACTTAGGCCGATAGTGTAGTACCTACCTATGAACCTATTATTAGACTAAATACAATATTATGTAGCATTGAAATGTGCTGACATAAGGGTGACAGTTCATTATTTACCCATAAAGCAAATGTCAGAGTGGAAAAGTTCAAATAGTGGATAAAGAGGAGGAGGGGAAGAGAAGAAAGAGTGAGAAAAAGTATTTGTTAGAAGTAATAATTAGGGTAGATATGGGAGCAGGAGAAAAAAATGAGTAAAAGTAACATTGCAAGTAAGAGAAACGAAACCAAGGAAAATAAATAACATGGGCAACAAGATTTACTGTGTGTGTGTGTGGTGTAAAAGAACTATAAAGCAAATCTGCACTGATACCTGCTTGCTGCCCTGCTGAGGGGGGCACTTGTGCAAGTGCAGTGGACTGGCTCCAGTAGGAAGGGATGACAACATAACTCTCAACATTATAGAACAAGAAATCTGGACAAGGCCATAAATAATAGGGGACAAAGGCCCCAAAATGGGACAATTTATAAATATTGCACTTACAAACTTAGAAAGTTGATACAGATTTTGCATTAGAGTGAATTGTTGAAGTCTGAAAATCAAATGCCTGTCAGCTTTCTGACTTCAGCGTTCAATGATTTGCCAGTGATTTGACAGAAAACTGAAATTTTATGAAAAACAGACAAAAAATCTGGACTTTTTTTGCAAAAATCTGTACTGTTGAGAGATATGGATGGGAGTCTTGAACCAACACCCATCAATCATTTTCATGTGTTTACCAAAGTCATTTACAGCAGTGTTTTGCAGAGAGGTGGGAAAAGCCTTAAATTTGACTGGTATGTTGTGTGGTTGTGGGTAGCTGTGTTTGTGGAAGGTGGAGGTGGCTTTGTAAGTGTGGTGCGAATGTTATGGATTATGAAAAGGAGAGGTTGAGTAAAATCAGTGAAGTCCCTAGCAATTGCATCACTGCTTGATTCAGGCATATACATTACCCTATGTTTGTCAGTACTATGTTTGAGTGCATTGTTTTGGAGTGTAGTTTCACTGCTACAGCTGTTGCTACTCTTTCAATACAAGTATCTGCTTTGGAAGTTTTCTCCACGAGTCTGTTAATAGAGGATGAGACATATGCTACAGGTATACAACTAAGCCAAACTAGATAAAGCAATAGTAAGAAAAAGTACTAGGTCACATCAGAGGCTTGGGAGGTCATTGTTAAGAAACTGAGAGCTGTTGTAAAATAAACCATTTAATACCATAAGTTCAGGTTATACTATAAGTGAATAACTATGTAAAGATAACCATGTCAGCAGCCAAAATGCATTATAAGTTGAATATTTTACTGTGCACATTTTAAATGGATAGACTGGCCTAAACTCTGGACTGATGCGTTTGCTTTTTTTTTTCCCTGGGAAATGCTATTCAGAAGTGAAGAGGCATAGAGACATACAAGGGAATAGATTTAGTGGCACACCAGGCTGTGATTTTTTTTTTTTTTTATGTCTGTTGTCATGCAAAGCTGACTAAATAGTTGAATCTAATAAAGCTGGAAATGTGAGACTGTAGCCCACTGAAGGAGGGGAGATGGGAGGAGTAACCTGGCCAGGAACTGAAACTTGCAAAACTGCTCCTTGTGAAAAGTCTTTTTTATCTCAGTAATTTGGTGACACTTTTGCAAGTTTCTTTCAGAGAATGTGTAGTACATCAGTAGGAACAACATTTGTAAAACTCAGCCCATACCAGTCAATGACGCATGAGCTGCAGACTCAAACTTGGCAATTTTTTTCAGGTGTTCCATTCTAAGTGAATGGAAGTCTAGTCTGACAACAAATGGTAGGGCTATTTGTTCTCGGTCTGTGCATTATGGGACAGATTTAGCTTTCCAAAGGAATCACGATGTCTGCCCCCATGAGGGCAGACGAGTAAAAACAAAATAAAATTAGGAATGAGTACTTATTTTGCTGCAGGATGCTTTGGGAGGTGTGGTAAATTATGGCAAGATAAAAAATATATGTTTTCTTCATCATTTGCCCGTAGTGGTCCTTTAAGCTCTTTTGACTTGTCATCCAGCTGTTTGTCTGCTAATTCCTTATCTTTGAGCGTCTCAATGCGAGCAATAGGTCTGAGACATTTCAGCTGTCTCCACAACCTGCAAGCTTTTAGCATGATTTAAAAATGACTGGAATTTTCTGTAGAAGGTAGAAAGTGGCAGGTCAAAATGACGTGCGACTTCATCTGACTATTTTGACTTGTCCTGCATAGCCTTTACGGACAATTGCTGTAACACAGTTTTATGAAGTTAAAAACAAGGATGTCTGTCTCCACAGTTAAGACATTGACTTTTGTACATACTGATCAAAACAATGAATCCATTTCCGCACACAAACTTTGACTTCTGTTTTTACCATACAATGCTTTATTGCATTTAACATCACTACTGACTGACTTCGTATCACTGATGTAATAATATCCAAACTTTATCAGGAGTCTGGTTTAAGTCCATGGCCACAGAATGTTTGCATTTAGCACTTATGTCCTTGCTGATATCTGTGCAATTTCAGAAAGATGCTTACTGTTTTCAGGAATGGCTAACAGGAGATCAGGCTGTAGACCAAAACTGCAAATTAGAAACTCCCTGTCTGTTAAAAATGCTGGTGAGCATCTCAGAGCAGATATAAAGATGAAATCTCTGTTTCACCCATGTATAAGTACCTTATACTGCTGAGCTGCTCAATACTGAGTGTATGGAGGCTGGTGCCAACAAAGTATTAACTAGTGCTTGTCGTACTACTTTTACGAATATTTAAAAGGGTCCAATTAGTCTGGCATGCCACTGCTAAATTGAATTATCACCAAGTTGCACAGACTAGTTACTGCACAACTGTATGTGTACTGAAAGATTTATTGAAACAAGCTGACCAAGCACTACTGTTGAGATTGTAACATTTTCTTTACAACACAGATCACTATCAGATGCACTGCACTTCCTCAGCTGACTCAAATTACAAAATGTCCACCAGATAGTCTTTCAGTCATTTTCATAAAAGACGAAGTTTTGAAACTAGATAAAACATTCTTTTCCTGTATTGAACCATTCTTTGTCTGCATCCTTCTCATCCAGAGAAAACGAGTTCACAGCAGGCCGAAGTATTCTTTCATTGATTGAATAGTCTTGACTTTTCTGCCATTAGCCGTTTCCCTTTATCAGGTTTATTCACTTGAATATCTATGCATTCAACTGTTTATATTTCAACAAGCCTCTGTAGTCAGTGCTATTTGTTAGAAAAACATTTAGAGGTGTAATACTTTGTTTCACACAAGTACACACTGTTAAGCTAATCATATTTGTTTACTGCATTTTTTCTGTACTTGCAGATGCTGTGTTTCTAAAAATATCACACTGTTACTATGGTTGAAAGAAGTTTTACAAAACTTTGGTTTACTGTGAAAGAAAAAACAATCTACCAAATTATATATATTTTTCTATCAAATACATGTTATTACTGTGAAGGAAACCAGTTTTACTTTATATAATTCTGTAACAAGCCGTTCGTCTGTTTTCCTTTGTTCTCTGTGGTGCAGGCCATTAGACACATCTACAACTGTTTGAGTACCTTTGGCAGGAGAGACTTTTCTCGGTCCTGGGAGAAGGAGCAGGGCATACTTCTCTGCCTAGCCCGACTGATATGTCTGTTCCAAGGGAGGTTTGTCCGGGCAAAAATGGGTCTGCTTCCATAGAAATTTCTGTCTAAAAGAAGCAAAAACTTGTCTAATACTTCTGTCTCAGTCATATGTCTGAGTGATTCCTTGGGCTTAGCTCAGGGGTTAGTTCCAGCTTTTGACCCTTCCAGTTTAGCTGTTCTGGTTAAAGAAAAAGAATCCTCATTAAGTTCCATGTTTTTGAACCACAGAATGATTGTGAAAGGATAAGATTCTGTTTTGTTTTCTCTGGTTTCTAATTCCGATTCTGAGGAGTATGTCTTCTGACAGTCCCACTTGAAAGATTCTCTTTCTCTAAAGCTGTTTCCAGAATGAATTGTTTCAGTGAGAACATAGTGGATTCCATTGTCTGTGAAGGAGTAGCTGATTTCTTACAACTGGATTTTCCAGAACCTACATTCTCCTGTTCTTTCAGCATTGGAGTTTTATTTCACAGCCTGTAACTTGCCTGACAGCCAGCCTGCTACCCCAAGAAAGCAGATGGTTATAAATTTGAGAAACTTTATAAGTTTTTATACTCTCATCCCAAATCAGACCCAGCAGCTGTTGATTTAGTGAACCCAGATGCTGCTAAGTATCTTGTTAGAAGAAGAGGGATTGCTATTAACAAGAACATTTGTGGAAAAAAAGTTAATCCTTTTGCAACACTTAATTCTCAGCTGTCAAGATCTGATAACATTTATGCTTGCCTCTTTTCAGAACATGAATATTTTAGCATCTGTTTCCTCTTGGGGGGGGAAAAAAATGTGTGATTGTTTCTCATGTGGCTACTCGCTATTTGAAATGTGCTTATGATTCTGCTGGTAACACTTAGGAGGCGGCTGCTGCCACTGGAACTGTTACAATTAGGTTTGCTTGGGTGAGTTCTCAAAACCTTCCAGAAGATTGAAAAAACAGTTTAAAGTTTTGAACTCTCCCTTGGATACAGAGTTGTTTTTTTTTTGTTTTGTTTTTTACTATCTGATGCAGATGTCCCTAAAGATAATGTTTAAAGCAGCTAAATAAAGTTTTATTTCCTTGTGCATGCAAGCACTTATGTGGAAATAAAACTGTTTCAAGGCTAGTTTTCTTTTTTTTTTTTTTTAAGTAAATTATAATTAGTTGTGTTATATGTATGGCATTAATATTAATATGCCAGGAAGTGATGTGTATGTCACTCTAGGTTTCAGAATAGTCGAGTGCATTACTGTGAGTAAATGCTTATGAAATAGTTATTTTTTGCCAGACTGTTAATTTAACAGCTTGGCAAATAAATGAGAGTACCTTAGGAACCATCTTGAACAGAACAAAACCTTTCAGAAGGTACAGATGTCCTTCTATTCCTGTGTTACTGTATTCTTAGTTTGGGATTCCCCGCCTCAGGTGACCTGAATGGCTCCTATACAAAAACTTAAACCTGGCTGCTGTAGGTGCGTGGGATGTCACATGAAGGGCCATAAACCAGGGACCTTAAATGTGACGTCTGCACGCACAGACCTCCGAACTTTTCAGCCGCAGTCGACAGCACATCAGTCGCTTCGCTGCTCTACTCGATGACTTCTAAAGCTAAGTACCCCATTGGGGATTTTTGCCCTTATTTACTTCAGCTTGGTTTGCTGTAGTTACCGTTGGCTGATGTCAGCTAAGAAGGGTAAATGCCGATGTGGGTGCCAGATACCGCATAAAGATATGCACGACTGTTGCATCTTTTGTCTAGGCCGGGAGCATGACCATAGCGCTCGCTCAATTTGTCAGTCTTTTGTACCCAAGACCCTCTCTGACCGACTGGCCATTCTTAACTTATACTTGGAAAACTAGAGGCTCAAAAAACAAGCACTGAGGATGGATCCCGAATTAGCCGCTCTGACGGAACCCCCACAGAAAAAGGCCAAGGTTTCCAGGCCTACTTCCTCTGCCTCTCCGCCATCGGATGTCCCGCCAGCTTCCAATATAGGGGTTGAGGGATGTTAGACGTAAGTCTACTTCGGCACCCCTTGAAGAAGCCATTTCAGAAGTAACTGCCAGTGTGTCTACGGAGATGGCCCTGACGTCGGTCCTTACCGATGTTGAGGGGGGAACCAGATATTATTGGATGCCCGATCAGGATCCCACTGCCTGAAACCCCTTACCACTTCCCAGGCTGCCAAACCTAGGCATTCTCTGAGGCCTATGGCTTTAAAACGAAAACAAAGTACCAGACTCCACCTTCTGAAGTTGTCCCAGACTGGCAATCATTTCCCAGCTCTTTGATGTAGGCCTTCATGGCCCTTCGGCCCACAGCCACTTCCATTTCCACTATTCCAGTGCTTAGTCCTAGCCCTGCTTCTACCACTTCTCTCCCTTTACCTACTGCCCAAGGAGGAGAGGAAGAACAGGAACCCTACTTTTCTTCTTCAGATGAATCAGTCTCCTATTCCTCACAAATTGCCTCCCCCTCTTGAATACTATTCCCCAGCTGAGGAATCCATAGAAGGTGACTCTCCACCAGAAGGTATCACCTTTGGGGAGACCATCACAAAAATGGAAGAATACTTTAAATGGGGCACTTCCCAAATGACTGACACTCAAAGGAGGCGCTTTGAACTTCTCCAAGTAGAATCTCCATCTTCAGCCATCACACCTGTCATCCTTGCCTACCTTGATGCTTTCATCTCAGAATCAAAGAACCCAAACTCGCAACCATTAGCCCCTAAGAGACCTGACAGGTTCTGCAAAGTTCCAGATGAGTAGAAGTTCCTAGTAAAGCCACCCCTGGAAGACCCTGCTTAAGCAATCTAGACAGAGTCCTTTAGCATCTCTTCTACCCACTGATAAGGACAGCAAAAGCATGGACAGAATAGGAAAGATGGTTTACACCTCCTCCACCCTGGCCTTCAGAGCCATCCACTACCAAACTCACATGATTAAATATGCCTTGGACCTAGTTTCACAAGCCACTACTCTCTTGGTATCTACTTCTGACTGTCCCACCAAATCTGAGATGGCATTTAAACTGTCCTTGGCTTCCCAGGTAGCCAGACAGTCTGTTAAATGCAGTTACGATGCAGCAGAGACCTCTGCAAGGTCTGCTTCCGCATCAGTACTAGACGCCTCATTAGACCACAAATGAAAAAATTCCATGAAACTAAGTAAAACTTGCTTATTTAAAGAAAACCCAAAAACCTTATTGTACCAACCATGGGGAATTATGACCATGATATAGGCTGGAATGGTGAACTCCAGTTACGAGACAATGACAGAAAAAAAAAATCAGCAATTTATTTTATTTGAGGATTTTCTATGGTAATAGGCACTTTTCCTAATACAGGGATGAGGGACTTTTCCTTTAGTTGCCAGGTCTTGTCTCTGATGAAACATAAGGACTTGTAAATGAAATGTTGCTCTATAAAACTATTAACTGTTGCACTAATTGGAGCTGTTTCTTAAACCAACCCACGGAATAGGAAGGGTGATACGGATGTATTCAGCTTAAACCTTTGAAAGGGATGTGGCAAATATACCAGGTTAGTAATCCAATCACATAGACTCAGAATGCTTCTTGAACACAGTAACACAAGTAAGCTGTTGACTAAATAAAAGTGTAAAAATGGTAGTAGTAACTGTTGCACACTTAGCTAAAAAGATGAATTCCAGACATGTAAAATATGGGTATGTATTGAGGTCACTCCTTTTCAGTTAACTGTATGAGTGGCAATGCAGAAAATTTGAAAGCAAAGGTATGCATTTTTATAATGAGATAAGGCTGCAGCCGTTAAATAACATGAAAGCACAATTGTTAAGTAAAGCTTCTTGTCCTATAGCCGTTAAATAAGTGCACACAATGAAAGGTGAAGCTCTCACATAAACATATGTAGCCAGTAGACAAATGTAAAGCTGCTGCTTGTCCTGCAGTCATTAAAATAAGTAAAAATTAAAGCACATTTTTCTCTAAGTGCACACAATGAAAACAGTTAATCTGTTAAGTGCACTCTGTCATCACACAAAGCTGCTTCTGTTCATATCGGTTTACTGGTTTTACCTGGAGGAGAAAAAGCTGTGCTTTGCACACACACAGACTGGTCTGCTGACGTCATCGCGCACGCCTGCACGTGATAATGTCAGGAGTACAAAAAAAACCCCCCCAGGAAATTTGGAAATTAAAGGGGCCACGTGGGAATTTGTGGCACCCCAATATTTTGCCCTCAGAACTGGTATTTACCAAGGAATTCGGTACTGTTGAGAGGTATGCCTCTAACAGAAAATTCTTATGTTTCACTGGGCCCTGTTCTCATTTTCAGTTTACAGCCTTGCCCTGGTTTGTCTACTGCACCCAGGGTATTTGCAAAATGCCTAGCCCCAGCCATAGCTTTATGCAGAACCAAAGGTTTCCAAGTCTTCCCCTACCTAGACAACATCCTCATTCCAGCAGAAACAGAGTACACCCTCCAAAATCATCTGAGGTTCACCACTTCCCTACTTTAAAGCTTGGGATTCACCTTCAGCTGCCTAAAATCATCCTTAATCCCACAGCTGGACAAGATCTTTATAGGCTGCAAGATCAGAACAGACCTGATGCAGGCTTTCCTCACTTGGGACAAAGTTCTGCCAATCTCCACTCCCTTCCAAAGTCTACAGGTTCATCAGATGTCTGCAAGACATTTCTTGCAGATTTGGGACTCATGGCAGACTATATCCCGATGCTGCCCCTAGCCAGAATGCACATGCAAAAGCTCCAATGGTACCTGAAAAATGTGTGGTCACAACACCAACATCCCCCTCGAGCAACGAATTACCCTCCTGCCCTACCTCAAAGCAGAACTAAGGTGGTGGATCCAACAAATACTTCTGAACCCAGGCCTTTCCACTACAACCACCCTTCCCAACCCAGCATATGCATACAGGTGCATCAGACCTAAGGTGGGGGGGCTACCATGAAAGGTTTAATGGTACAGGAGGCCTGGAATCCTATCCTAAAAAAAAAAAAAAAAAAAAAATCGATGAGGGAAATCACTGCAGTTGTTCTTGACCTGAAAGCCTGCCTTCCTGCCCTTCAACTGGGCCCCCTTCAGATATTCACAGACAACACCACAGTCATCTAGTATATTAAACAGGGAGGGATCAAGGCCTACCTCTTATGCTGGATAACTATAAATTTGCGACCTCTCCTCCAGGCACAGTTTAATCCTGCAGGCAACATACATCCCCTCTCAGGACAACAAGCAAGTGGTTATTCTCAGCAGAACATCCTCTCCTTTCTTCAGCATGAGTGGGTGTTGAACAGGAATACCTTTCTAGACATTGTCCACTGGTGGGGCACACCTCTGGTAGATCTGTTTGCCTCCCCCCAGAACAGACAGTTGAAAAAGTTCTGCACCAAGGACCACTCTCCACTTGCCTGGAGAGTAGATGCCTTCAGCATTCCATGGAAGGGACGGTTTCTATACGTTTTCCCACCCTTCCCTTTCATTCAAAAAGTCCTCCTAAAAATCAAGAAGGGCAAACCAAAAATCTTGCTGGTGATACCCTACTGGCCAAGGCAGCACTGGTTCCCCCTACTTCTCTCATTAGCCAAGGGCAGTCACCACAAGTTACCCCACAAGATGGACCTTCTCACACAACAAAAGGGAACTCTAATTCATCCTCACCAGTGGATGTTAGGCCTAACACTCTGGGTGATGACACCACTACCTGGAGAACGTGATTTTAGTCCTGAGGGAGGCCCGGAAATCTACAAGTAGGAAATCCTACTTATCAAAATAGGAAAGATTCTCCTAATGGTGTCTCTATAAGGACAGGGACCCTGGCCAGGCAGATCCTCCCCCCATTATTTACCTATGTGTGTATGTGAACTAATTAAAGCTGATCTTTCGTACTCTTCAGTAAAAGTCCACCTATCAGCAGTTTCAGCCTGTCAACCACTAGACCCCCCTTTACTATCCAGGCTAGATGTCAAACTATTCCTGAAAAGGGGTCTTGCACATCACACCACCAAGAAAACCCCTCTCACCCCTCTGGGACCTACATTTCAGTTTGGAAAAAATCAACACTGGCCCCATTTGAACCAGCTAGTGTTGCTATGCTCCAAATGTGTACGTTGAAGGCTGTACTGCTGTAGCCCTTAACTCCGCTAGAAGAGTGTCAGAGTTGCAAGCTCTTATGGCCTGCTTTCCTTGCACTACCTTCTATAAGGATAGGGTGACCCCTATGTACTAACCCTTCCTTCATGCATAAAGTGGTCAACAAACTCCCTAAACCAGTCCATTCTCCTGCCCACCTTCTTTCCCTCTCCAACCAATGATAGTCAGAGGATACTCCATTCCCTGGATGTGCACAAACAACTAAGATTCTACATAGACAAAACTAAGCCCATCAGAAAATCTAACCGACTATTTGTATCCTTCCATCCTAGGGCCCTGGGGAAGGCAGTCTCCAAACAAACCATTTCCTGTTGTATCAGGAAAATTATTTCCTTCTGCTACTCCCACCATGGCCAACAGTTACTCCAGGGGGCAAGAGTGCACACTGCCAGGGGAGTGGCAACCTCCAAAGCCTTCCTCAAAGGCCTGGACACAGCCTCCATCCTGGAAGCAGCCACCTAGTTCACACCTTCACCAAACACTACAAATTAGACCACGTCTCCAGAGCCCGGGCAGGGTTTGCTAGAGCAATCCTGCAGGGTTTTGTGGAATCGGCTACATCTGCTTCTACCCTTCCCACTAATTAAGATGTGGTACTTTCCCACACTAAGAATACTGCAACATAGGAATGGAAGGGCATAAAGTAGATTTTCTTCGTGTTTCACTGTTGCAGTCATCACATTTGGTTATCTGCCTGCAGGTAGCCCTCATTTGGTCTGAATACCAGAGTCTTGGGATTTCTGCATCAGATGCTGTCACTTCTTCCATGATGTTAGGGCGTCATGGGTATAAAACATGCAGTCGACGCCATTACATCAGCTTTTCTTGCAGTGCAGTATCTGAAGAAGTTCGCAAGTGCCGGTCAGCCGCCTGCTGAAATTTTCGTTTTACTTTTTCGTGTTTCAGACTTGAAGTCTTCTAAAAGATAAGTACCCTGTTGGGGATCCTTTTTTCTTGCTCTAACTGATATCGGGAAAAGTCAATAATTGTCTTGCCTGTGGAAAGCAAATACCTCAGAGATTTTCATTCTTACTGCGTCACCTGTTTAGGCCAAGACCACGATGTCCCAAGCTGTTGGTTTTGTGCCTTGTTCAATGCCAAAACTATTCGTCGTTGGGCTATATTTGTCGCTAAATTCTTTAGCTCTCGTTCTCCATATTCCGAAGTATCTTCGATAAGCCATCCGAGTACCGATCTTCCGGAACAAAGTATAGATAGACAGAGACAGACCGCATAGGTCCAAAACTGCTGACTAGGCTTCCGTTAAGCTAGTCACCAGTCCGCCGGTACTCAGTGAGTTGCTTTTGCAGCCCCAAATACCCGCTTCTTCAGATTCGCAGGCTTCTGCTGAGACCCTTTCGGAGTCTGGTATGCCACAAGATGCTTTGACTATGGAACCTGCGGATGTGTCTACTTTGGATGGGTCTGGAGCAGCTGTGCCGACACTGGCTTCTGAGTGTATTCAGGGCTACGGATTTTCATACTAAACCAACGACTTTGTTTCAAACCAAAAATACCGAATTTCTCAGGCCCAGAGTTCGCACTACGCCTAGGAAACAGATGGCCAAAGTGCATTCTCAAGCCCAAATGTCTCAGAAACAAATGCTTAGAATGGTTGAAGATCTTATAACTTTAATTAGGGGAAGCCAGCCTTCCCCCTCAAAAAGACTGTATGCATGATCAGCTCTCTGCACTTCCCTTTGGCTTATCTGCTGCGTCCAGGGTATATACAAAATGCCTAGCTCTAGCCATTGCATATTGCAGGCAGAGAAAAATTCAAATTTACCCATATTTGGACGATTGCCTGATTCAGGTGGACAGTCAGGAATTGCTTTTCCAACACCTCACATTTGTAAAGAGACTTTTATATTCACTGGGGTACATAATCAATGAAAAGAAATCAAATCAGTTACCCAGCCAACGGATTGTATTCCTGGGAGCAAGCTTGAACACAACTTCCCAGATGGCATTCCTGACTCCAGAAAAACAAATGTATTTGACAAGCTACTTCAATCTACTGGCCACCAAAACCCAGCTATCTGCATGAAAAATACTGCAAGCCCGAGGGTTCATGGCCTCTCGCATTCTACTTATTCCATATGCAAGACTGCATTTGAGGAAACTTCAGTGGTACCTAAAAATTCTCTGGTGTCAACATTCTCAGGATCTGGAAACAATGATTCCTGTCATTCCTTACCTAAGGGCAGAGTTCCTTTGGTGGGCAGAGGCTTGCTACCACAACAAAGGACTCCCTTTCACTAAACCCCCTGCCGCCCAAACCCTAACAGACGCATCAGATTGTGCATGGGGGGGCTCACATAGCAGGACAATACATTCAAGGCAAATGGAGCCCAAAGCAAATGCATCTGCATTTCAGTCAAAAAGAAATGTTAGCTGTACAGAATGCTCTGACAGCCTTCAAATGCCTTATTCTTCCAGGGCAACCATTGATAGACAACACCACAGTTATGTGGTATATAAGCAGGGGGAACCCATTCCTACCCACCCTGCAGGTTAGCCATGGCTCTGTGGAACGCAGCCTTGAGTAATTAAGTGAATCTGCAAGCTCTATTCCTGCCAGGCAAGCTAAATTCACTGGCAGACAACTTAAGCAGAAACCTAATGGACCCACACGAGTGGAAACTGGAACCCAAATCATTCAAGCTTCTGATCCACAGGTGGGGGGGGCACCAGAGGTTGACCTATTTGCTTCCCCTCAGAACTATCAGTTGAGCAAATATTGCACCAGAACTCCCCACGGCCAAGCATGGAAAGTGGATGCCCTGTCCTTTACATGGGGCAACCTCTCAATCTATTCCTTTCCCCGTCTACCCCTCCTCTCGAAGGTTCTACTAAAGATCAGACAGGACAAGCCAAGGACAATCCTGATTGCACCAGACTGGCCACGCCAACACTGGCACCCACTTTTGCGCAGTCTGACAGTACTGCCACCATGGCAACTGCCTCAGACCCCCCCCCCCCCTGCTGTCCCAGCAGAGGGCCAGATTCTGCATCCTCAGCTACAAACCCTGAACCTAGCAGCCTGGCTCATCCCCTGAACTGATCACCAGTAACCCCAAGTAAAGAGTTGCTGGATGTCGGCCTTGAGGCAAGGAGGCCTAGTACTAGAAAATCCTATTCAGAAAAGTGCAAAATATACTGTTCTTGGAGCCGGTCTCAAGGAATGGACACAACTGTGCCCAGCTTATCTCATATTACTAAATTGTTCTTTCGGCTTTTCCCGGTTAAGGGTCACCACAGCGGAACTCCGGTCCACTAATGATTGGCAGTAGATTTTTACGGTGCTGAGGTGCCAACTCGATGCCCAACCTTCAACGAAGGCAAGCCCATTCATGCATGTTTTTCAAATGCTACTTGACCACTGGGAGGACATGCAGACTCCACACAGAAGGCGCTCCAGCCGAGAATCTAACAGGAGAACCTCTTACTGTGAGGCGATACCGCTGCACCACTGCAGCTTACCTCGTATTACTAGATTACTTAGCAGAAATGCTCCACAAAGGCCAATCCTTTTCTTCAATTAAGATTCAGCCTCTGCCATCTCTGCTCATTATAATACTGAGCCACACCTCTTCTCTCATCCTCTGGTCAAACCGTTCCTGAGAGGAGCCAAAAATTTAAGGACCCCCCCCCAGGAGAGGTCCCACTGCAGCCTGGGACCTTAACTTTGTATTGGAAAAACTCACGCTTCCACCCTTTGAACCTGCTGCCTCAGCAGAGTTCAAATTCCTGTCCTGGAAAACAGCTTTACTTCTAGCCATCACTTCAGCAAGAAGAGTGCCTGAATTGCAGGCCATTATGGCCATGGAACCCTCCATGCGGACAGGGTTTCCCTCCGGACTAACCCATCATTTATGCCCAAGGTGATATCTAGTGTGGCTTTAAACCAATCCATTCATTTGGCAACCCTTTTTCCTTATCCTCAGAATAAAGGGGAAAGGATCCTGCACTCCCTGGACGTGTACAGGCAGCTTAGGTTCTATCCGGACAGGACTAAACCTTTCAGAAAATCTGACCAGCTGCTAGTCAGCTTTGCTACAGGGACAGAGGGCAAGACCGTTTCAAAGCAAACCATTTCTAAATGGATAGCGCACTGCATCCATTTCTTCTACAAACACCATGGGATACCTATCCTTCAGGAGATGAGAGCACATTCCACTAGGGCTACATCAACCTCTACAGCATTTCTCAGGGGAGTCCCTATCCAGGACATCCTGGAAGCTGCAACCTGGATCTTTGTACACACCTTCACCAAGCATTGCCAATTTACCTCTCTCTTCTAAATCCAGAGCTGGATTTGCCACAGCAGTCTTACAGGGCCTTAAACTTCGAATAATGTAGAAAGCACAAACCAGGAAACTAAAAAACGGATCGTAGCAGTAACGAAAGCAAAAACAGTATAGGCAGTAAACAGGACAGTCTTTAATCCAGTACAATGAAGCGCTTTTTTGTCTGCCAGCATCTGCAGACTTCTTCAGACAAAAGTAACTTACAATTAAAAAAGCTTAATATACTTAGCTGGTCAAGAATAACCAATCAAATAGAAACAAGCGAATATGAGCAATTAAAATAAATTACCTAACACAGGCTGTTAAAAACTAATAGTAATTCAAAGTAAAACAGTCTTATACAAAAAACTTTAGTCTCCCTAGCTGATTAACCAAAACAGGATAAAAAAGCAAGTCAAAAATACATTAATTAGTGTTTATCATAAAAACATAAAACGTCATCTCAGGTAATTAGTTATCTAATAAGGTTTTTAAGTTTTAAAAGGCTGCTAATAGAGCAGCTATCATTCAGCCCTGGTATTACATAAGCATTTAACCTAATTTGCCAGCATAACTCAGACAATTCCAACAAAAGGTGTGTAGGAGCTCCCCTTTTACTCTCAAGTATCTGGTCTATCACCATAAATCTAAAGTAATGGTCATTTTCTTGGCTAATATGTTTGGCAAGAGCATTTTCTAATTTGCCTTTACTAATGGCGTATAGGTGTTCATAAATACGCTCTTTTAGTTTACGCTCTGTCTTGCCAATATAAAAACCTTCACATTTTTGACACTGGGCGAGGTAGACCACCATCCTAGAGTTACAGGTGCATCTACAGTGGAGGTCAAAACTAGTATGATTAATAGTGAATCTGTTTGATTCATTAATATGTCTACATTGGTTACAATTTTGGCATTTGAACATGCCTGGTGTTCGTGTTAAATTACTTGTAGGTAATTCTAGTAGTGCTTTTAAATTTTTACCTCTCCTATATGTAACTCCGGGGTTATCGCCTACTTTGCCCAACACTGTGCTATTGGTACGAAAAATATTCCAGTTTTTATTAATAATGTCCAAGATGAGGTGACTGTTAATGCTATATGTCAAAATTAGTCTATTTTTAAAACAAACATCTGATTCTAGACATACAATCCGAGTAGGTACAACAGCATTATCAGTTGGAGGATGTGGGGCAACACTAAGAATGGCTTGATAAGTACCATTCCTTCTCTTATTAATAACCTCCTTAACCAAACCTTCAAGCAGTCCAGTTGGGTACCCTCTGTGTGTAAACATGTTCTTTAATTTCTCACATTCAGCCATAAAATCCTCATCCAGGCTGACCATCCGGGCTGCTCTAACGAGCTGCCCCTTAACAACTGACCGTTTTTGGTGATGGGGATGGCAGCTACTAAAGTGAAGAAAGGAGTTTGAGTGGGTAGGCTTCCTATAGATAGTAGCAACATAACCATTCAACTCCTGGTTTTTAGCTAACCAGATGTCCAAGAATGCTATGGCGTCTGTCCCAAAGTTTGAAGTAAAGGACAGAAAGTCCGTAGACGTGTTAAAGAAATCTAGGATGAGCCTACCATCTTCTTGATTGCCCTCCAATAATATAAATATGTCATCCAGGTAGCGAGTATAATACCTGATCTTAGACATGAGGGCATGGTTGCTCAAAATTTTCTCCTTTTTCCAATGCGTCATAACAATATTAACCAAACTGACCATTACTTTAGATTTATGGTGATAGACCAGATACTTGAGAGTAAAAGGGGAGCTCCTACACACCTTTTGTTGGAATTGTCTGAGTTACGCTGGCAAATTAGGTTAAATGCTTATGTAATACCAGGGCTGAATGATAGCTGCTCTATTAGCAGCCTTTTAAAACTTAAAAACCTTATTAGATAACTAATTACCTGAGATGACGTTTTATGTTTTTATGATAAACACTAATTAATGTATTTTTGACTTGCTTTTTTATCCTGTTTTGGTTAATCAGCTAGGGAGACTAAAGTTTTTTGTATAAGATTGTTTTACTTTGAATTACTATTAGTTTTTAACAGCCTGTGTTAGGTAATTTATTTTAATTGCTCATATTCGCTTGTTTCTATTTGATTGGTTATTCTTGACCAGCTAAGTATATTAAGCTTTTTTAATTGTAAGTTACTTTTGTCTGAAGAAGTCTGCAGATGCTGGCAGACGAAAAGCGCTTCATTGTACTGGATTAAAGACTGTCCTGTTTACTGCCTATACTGTTTTTGCTTTCGTTACTGCTACGATCCGTTTTTTAGTTTCCTGGTTTGTGCTTTCTACATTATTCGAAGTTTATGGCTACCGGATCTCATAGTAGTGATGATTTCTCCCCTAATGCTGTTCCAGCATTACTTAGGAGCTGCAATAGTGCCTATCCGGCACCAGCTACATCACCTTTGGCAGTTCAGGATGGTTTGTTTAACTCTTTATTCGAACGTATGGACTCGCTTTGTGCGAGGCTTGAGAAACTTGATAGCCAACAGCAGGAGATGAAAAATCTCATTCTCCCTTCGTTAAACAACTTTAAGATCCTCCCAGCTGAATCCACGCCAGGGGGCGTTGTACCACTTCAGGAGAGTAACGTTCCTCTTGGTTTACTTAACGGACGTGATGCACTGAACGCCCGAGATTCAACTAGTGAGATTGCACCAACACAAATACGTTTGCCTGCCTTAAGTCCTACAATTCCTCCTCCTCGTTTTGAAACTAACTCTACTTCTAATCGTGGGGCTATCGCAACAACCGGAGAACGCCTACAAAGTCTGGCTGCTCACATGGACACAGAGAGTAACCCTGTGCTGCATGAATCCTATGAGAACGCTAATGTTCAGTCGTTTAGGAACTCCTTTAACGGAGCTCCTTCCTTGAGTGCTTGGTTAACCGAGGATTTTGTGTTTTTGAGACACAGTGACGGCACAGCGGACATTAGGAATACCAATCAAGGTGTCCAACATGAGGTAAACAATAATTCACTTTCTGATAAACTGAAACTTTTTGATAAATTGCTTCTCAAAATTAAAAAGCTCAAACTGGAAATTTCCTATTTTAGGGAATGCATCGAATGTAAGGTGATACCTAAGGGCCTCAGACACTTTCAATTTCCAACTGGTCTAATTCCCAACTCTGACTTTCATAAAGATTTGGTCAATTTATTTGACCAACATGGGTTCGAACTCCTACATGTAATGATAAAGCATTACTTAATTTGGGTTGAGCAACTAACTCTAGAAATTTCAGAGTTGGACAAACTTATTAACGCACATGAGGAATTCCCAAGGTATAAATATGACTACAATAGATGCTTTAGTAGTATTGAACAGTACTTGAACAAACTTAAGTTGAATAAAATAAAAAAATTAGAGCGTGACCTTAAAGCCTATGAACAAGGGGTAGCATACCCTCCCCCTGCACAGTTACAAGTTTGGCAACCTAACATTATTAATGATCATGGCTCTACAAATTCAACTTCTAGGGCACCTATTGACAATAACATTCGGGACTTGGACACATTTGAAGACACACAACCCGAACAAGTGGTAAGGAGAAGTGAGAGGCTACAAAACCGGAGGTTGCAATCTAATTCTAATCTTAACAACACCTCCCTGCGTTCAGATCAGCAGCAGGTTTTTTACCATGCCAACCACCCAGGTGCCATACCGAAGAAAAGGAACAATTATCAGTCAACACACAAGGGTTATCAACAGAAACGAAACCAACAGAGACTGTAACATTCAGGACTGTCAGCAACTATGCCCCCCCTCCTCATTTAGAGACGGGTCTTGTGCATGCTGACTTAGATACTTTTTGTACCTATCCCCTGACGAATTTGGTTCCTTCTCCGGCCGAATTCCTGGATGAGAACTCTATTAACTTTGGTGATCTGACTTCTAGACCTGTTATTTCTACTAACCATTTGGCTGATTTTAAAATATACAACTTTTCTTCTGTGCCTATACCTAGTGAATTGGCTGACTTTTTGTCTAAAGGGTATACTTATGTCCCTCAACGTAAGACGGATTTAGTGGGGACTATTATAGACATTAAATTATTCACACGAAAGTTAAATTTCAACATGATTTTTGATTCCAACAATGTAAGTAATAATGCACCTAGTAATAATACACATGTCAACCCTTTCAGAGTCCCTAGTTTATTTAATCCTCCCTTACACCCATTAATCCATTGCTTTGAAAATATGTGTGAACTTGATCTAAGGGACAAGTTGTGCCACCTTAGAACTAATGACACATGTAAGGAGGAAAAATTACTGTTAGATTTTGTGAAACTGCATAGTTTACGCATTTGTAAACCTGATAAAGGTGGGGGAGTGGTGGTCTTTGACAATGTTGATTATTACGATAGAATGTTAGATTTACTTGCTGATGATGCATTACAGTGTTAGCTCTAAGTCTGATGTCAACAAAGCATATCGCAATATTCAAAACAACTTAGACGAGATGCATTTAGAGGGTAGACTAAACCAAGAACAACATAAATATTTGACTACCTTATTTCCAAGATTCCCCTGTCTTTTTGGGATCCCTAAGATCCACAAGGACCTCTCTAATCCCCCAATGCGACCATTAGTTGACGGAAGAGGCTCTCCCACCTATGCATGTGCAAAAATTGTTCATACAATCTTACAGAAATACTTGCAGGACGAAGAACAAATCTGCAAGGATTCGTGGTCCTTCTTAGCCAAAATCGGAGAGTGCACATTTAACAACAATTTCAACTTCTTGACAATAGATGTCAAGGATTTGTACACTTGCATTCCCCTAGAAACTGCATTGGAGTGGGTGGCTTTTTTTCTTACTAGTAAGGATGCTCCACCAGATGAAATTTCACTAGTAATAGAACTTACTGATATGGTATTATTTAATAATTACTTTATGCTAGGTGAGAATTTTTACCTTCAAAAAACAGGTGTGGCCATGGGGTCACCCTGTGGGGCCAGTTTGGCTAATATTGTTATGGCGCATTGGGAAAAGGAGAAAATTTTGAGCAACCATGCCCTCATGTCTAAGATCAGGTATTATACTCGCTACCTGGATGACATATTTATATTATTGGAGGGCAATCAAGAAGATGGTAGGCTCATCCTAGATTTCTTTAACACGTCTACGGACTTTCTGTCCTTTACTTCAAACTTTGGGACAGACGCCATAGCATTCTTGGACATCTGGTTAGCTAAAAACCAGGAGTTGAATGGTTATGTTGCTACTATTTATAGGAAGCCTACCCACTCAAACTCCTTTCTTCACTTTAGTAGCTGCCATCCCCACCACCAAAAACGGTCAGTTGTTAAGGGGCAGCTCGTTAGAGCAGCCCGGATGGTCAGCCTGGATGAGGATTTTATGGCTGAATGTGAGAAATTAAAGAACATGTTTACACACAGAGGGTATCCAACTGGATTGCTTGAAGGTTTGGTTAAGGAGGTGACCAATAAGAGAAGGAATGGTACTTATCAAGCCATTCTTAGTGTTGCCCCACATCCTTCAACTGATAATGCTGTTGTACCTACTCGGATTGTATGTCTAGAACCAGATGCTTGTTTTAAAAATAGACTAATTTTGACATATAGCATTAACAGTCACCTCATCTTGGACATTATTAACAAAAACTGGAATATTTTTCGTACCAATAGCACAGTGATGGGCAAAGTAGGCGACAACCCCGGAGTTACATATAGGAGAGGTAAAAATTTAAAAGCACTACTAGAACTACCTACAAGTAATTTAACACGAACACCAGGCATGTTCAAATGCCAAAATTGTAACCAATGTAGACACATTAATGAATCAAACAGATTCACTGTTAATCATACTAGTTTTGACCTCCACTGTAGATGCACCTGTAACTCTAGGATGGTGGTCTACCTCGCCCAGTGTCAAAAATGTGAAGGTTTTTATATTGGCAAGACAGAGCGTAAACTAAAAGAGCGTATTTATGAACACCAATACGCCATTAGTAAAGGCAAATTAGAAAATGCTCTTGCCAAACATATTAGCCAAGAAAATGACCATTACTTTAGATTTATGGTGATAGACCAGATACTTGAGAGTAAAAGGAGAGCTCCTACACACCTTTTGTTGGAATTGTCTGAGTTACGCTGGCAAATTAGGTTAAATGCTTATGTAATACCAGGGCTGAATGATAGCTGCTCTATTAGCAGCCTTTTAAAACTTAAAAACCTTATTAGATAACTAATTACCTGAGATGACGTTTTATGTTTTTATGATAAACACTAATTAATGTATTTTTGACTTGCTTTTTTATCCTGTTTTGGTTAATCAGCTAGGGAGACTAAAGTTTTTTGTATAAGACTGTTTTACTTTGAATTACTGTTAGTTTTTAACAGCCTGTGTTAGGTAATTTATTTTAATTGCTCATATTCGCTTGTTTCTATTTGATTGGTTATTCTTGACCAGTTAAGTATATTAAACTTTTTTAATTGTAAGTTACTTTTGTCTGAAGAAGTCTGCAGATGCTGGCAGACGAAAAGCGCTTCATTGTACTGGATTAAAGACTGTCCTGTTTACTGCCTATACTGTTTTTGCTTTCGTTACTGCTACGATCCGTTTTTTAGTTTCCCAGTCTTACAGGGCCTGCTTGCCAGCCCTAATGCTTCTTGACTGCCACCACGCATCCTCAGCTTTGGGAATCAACCCAAATGTGATGACTGCAACAGTGCAACGCGAAGAACTTAGTACAGTTATGTACACTTACCATGAATGTAGATGTTTGAGTGTATTCACTGTTGCAGTCCTGGTTACCCTCCCTCCAACCCCCCCGACTTTTCTATACTTATACTTCTTTTTTTGTTTGGCCATATTTTATAACATTGGTATTTACTTTCTACTGGGGGTGTTCCACACCATGTAATTTCTTTTGATTGTGGGGGCTGCTGACATATGGGGCACGAAAAACTGATGTAATGGCATCTGCTGCATGTTTTATACCCATGACTACCTGACGTCATGGAAGAAGTGACTGCATCCGACACAGAAATCCCAAGACTCTGGTATTCAGGCTGACTGAGGGCTACCTGCAGGCAGATAACCCAAATGTGATTACTGCAGCAGTGAATACACTCTAACATCTACATTTATGGTAAGTGTACACAACTGTACTTTGTGTAAAATCTTACCATAACCTTAAATGTCCTTCTCTTCTGTGTTGCAGTATTCCTTCCCACCCACTTGTCCCCCTTTCTGACTACTGACATACCTTAAGGGCACTTTAAAGCTCTACCCTAGGTCAGGGGCAGACTAGCCAGCAAATGACACTTTGCACCTCTGACTGACATCTCTTGTTGTTCTCTCTGGAAATGTCCGACTGGACATTTAAGTTCTGAGATGTGTGTGCAGATGTCTCATTTAAAGTTTCTGGTTTATAGCCCTATGTGTGAAGTCCCATGCACCTACTGCCAGGCTTAAGCTTTTGTATATGAGCCGACGTTCGGGTCGCCTGAGGTGGGGAATCTAACACTAAGAATACTGCAGCATGGAAGAGAAGGATATCTAAGGTTATGGTAAGATTTTACACAACTATTCTTCATACAAGTTGAACTTATAACAGTAGATGTTCAAATGATCTGTGCTGCAGTAGCCTTAGCTGTATGAGTTATGTCCTGCCAAGAATGCAACAGATGTCCAGCTTCCAAAGCTGTCAAACACCTCTAGCTGAGCTAACTAAAAGACAAGTTTGGGCATGAAGCCCTTCAGTGCTTTCCTGCCAGCAGGAGGCAGTAGGAGGTAGAGCTGTGAAAGGACAAGGCTAGGAATAACAAAATAAATGTCCACACCCGTGCATAAAACGCACCAAAAAGTAAATGGGACAGAGGGAGCAGCTGCTGCAGCAGTGATCATTTGAACATCTACTTTTACGGTCAGGTTAGCTTACACAGTTGTACTATGTTCTTCATATGGATCACTGCTGAAGTAGCCTTAGCTATATGGGTAGATTACGATTGCTAACTATATGTGGGAGGTAGGAGGAGAAGGATCCATGAGCCCCTAGAGAATTGTGCTAGCAAAGCATGATCTAGACCTAGAAAAGGAATCAAGCTTGTAGTGTTTTGTAAGGATATGTATAGCGGACCAAGTAGCAACTTCTAGGATACTTCAGACTCCAGCCCTTTCGAAAAAGCCATAGAAGAAGCCAAGGTCCTTGTAGAGTGAATCTTGACCCCGTCTGGAATAGGTAATAGCCTTAGACAATCATTTGGAAGTAGTCTGTTTTGACACCGGTTTCCCGTCTTACCTCCCACAGTAAATGAACAATTGATCCAATGATATGAAAGATTTAGATTGGTCAAGACAGTACCAGAGTTGTCTTTGGACATCCAACGTATGGAGTATCCTTTCTCCCTCATTTTTAGGTTCAGGAAAGAAAACGAGGAGATGGATAAGTTAGAGTTTAAGTAAACTCCTATACCATTTTAGGCATAAAAGGGTTAGTTCTCAAAGAAACCCTGGCCTTGTGGAAAATGAGGTAGGGTTAACTCACTGTAACACCTTACAAGTCTGATACCCTTCTTGCAGAGGTCAGAGGAATCAGTAAAAAAATAAAACTGTTTTCCATGTTAAGAACGTCAAGTCAGCCAAATTAGCTGGTTCATATGGTGCAAGGGTTAGATTTTCTAACACAAAATTTAGATCCCAAGGAGGGACCACAGGTTTACTTGGAGGCCTCATATGCAAAATCCCTTTCAAGAACATTTTGACATGCATGTTTGAAAGAGGAGAATCCAAGGGCAGACGTACTGAAATGGCTGATAAAGGAACCTTGGTAGAAGAATAAGAAAGGCCATAGGATTGTAACTCACACAAATAATGTAAAATCAGAGAACAACTAGCCTTGAATGGGTGCTGGCTGTGTTGTTTGTACCACCTAGAAAACCTTTTCCATTTGTTAATATATGATTTTGTAGTAGTAGGCTTTCTTGCCTCTATTAGGACTTGCTACACGTCCTCCAAAAAGAGTTGCCTAAAAGGAATTGAGACCATGTCATCCAGGCAGTCAGTTGAAGATGATTAATGTCAGGGGGTGTATAAAACACCCTTGTTATTATGTGAGCAGATCCATTCTGTGAGGAATCATTTGGTTCATAGTCTAGTAAACACCTATGAACCTAATGACTGCAAGGGCCTCTTTTCCATGCGTCCCAAATGTCTAACAATTTCTGATACCTTTGATAAGTGTAAGCATGGGCCTGGGAGATGAACCATTGGTAATTGCCCCTGGCCATTTCCAAAAGAAGGGAGAACAGTTGCGTTCTAAAGGGAGTCACCACGATGATCTTCGAAGATTCCTCATAAGTATCCTGAATATTAGTGGAAAGGGTAGAAAGGAATACAGGAACATTAGTGTCCAAAGAAATGAAAAGGCATCTGTCTTCAAGGACTTTTTGCATGGAGTCCTGGAACAGATTTTTGCCTGTTGATTGCTCAGAGAGAAGGTAAAGTGATCTACTTGAGGAACTCCCCACAGGTGAATAGAATCTTAGAAGACCCCTAGAGCTAGTTTCTATTTGCGAGGGTCTGCCCTTGTCCTGCTCATTTCGTCTGCCACACAGTTTTGCTCTGATGGAATTAGAATGCTGGTAGGTGAAGTTGTGCTCTGAGGCTGTATCCTGAGTTAGTGTCTGGTCTGGAAAGTGGGTATGATCTGGATGTTCTTCGTGTTTCACTGTTGCAATCATCACATTTGGGTTATCTGCCTGCAGGTAGCCCTCAGTCGGCCTGAATACCAGAGTCTTGGGATTTCTGTATCGGATGCTGTCACTTCTTCCATGACGTCTGGTCATCAGGGGTATAAAACATGCAGCTGACACCATTACATCATCTTTTCTTGCCGAGCAGAGCCCGAAGCAGAAGCAGTTCACAAGTGCCGGTCAACCGCTTCCTGGAATTTTAATTTTTCGAGTTTCAGACCTGAAGTCTTCTAAAAGATAAGTACCCCGTTGGGGATCCTTTTTTTCTTGCTCTAACCGATGTTGGAAAAAATTAAAAATTGTCTTGCCTGTGGAAAGCAAATGCCTCACAGAGATTTTCATTCTTTCTGCGTCACCTGTTCAGGCCCAGACCACGACGTTCCTAGCTGTCTGTTTTGTGCCATGTTCAACTCCCGAACTATTTGTCGTCTGGCTATTTTTGTCGCTAAATTCTTTTGCTCTCGTTCTCCATATTCCGAAATGGCTTTGATAAGTCATCAGACTACCGATCTTCTGAAAAAGCGCAAGGATAAAGACAGAGACAGACCGTATAGGTCCAAAACTGCCGATGACGCTTCCACTAAGCTAGTCACCAGTCCGCTGGTACTCAGTGAGGCGCTTTCGCAGCCCCTGATACCTGCTTCTACAGATTCGCAGGCCTCTACTGAGACCCATTCAGAGTCCAGAATGCCGCGAGATGCTTCTTCGACTATGAACCCTGTGGATGTCTCTATCTTGGATGGGTCCGGAGCCACTGTGCAGACACCAGATTCTGAGGGTGTATTCAGGCCTTCCGATGTTCATATTAAACCGATTGCTTTGTTTCAAACCAAAAGTACTGAATTTCTCAAGCCCAGAGTTCACACTACGCCTAGGAAACAGACGACCAAAGCACATTCTCAGGCCCCCATGCCACAGAAACATGCTTAGAATGGCTGAAGACCTTATTACTTTAATTAGGGGAAGCCAGCCTCCCCCCTCCAAAAGACGAAAGAACTGATTTTCCTTCTGATTCTTCAGATCACGAGTCCGATGACTCTGATCCTTCTGATTACCAGGATATACCTTTATCTTACCTATGAGGATTCTGATGCAGAAGATTCCATTCCCTCTGCTTCCCCACCGGAGAATTTTTCTTTCGGTGAAACCCTGCATACTCATGGCATTTCCGCTGGGAGTGCCAGCACTACCCACAGTCCAGAGAGACTCTGGGGAATTTTTAAATTGCCTCAGCACAGGCCTCTAGCTATCCCTTCTGTTTGGAGATTGTAGATGATGTCTTCATGGAATCCAGTCTTACCCCTGATACTTTGCCACCAGCTCCCAGGAAACCTGACAGGTACTACAGAGTACCTGACTCTCACAAATTCCTATTTAAGAATCCTGCTGTGGATCCAGAGACCACTTCCCAGGGACCTAAAGGCATTAAGGCTCCTACAACCAAAAACCCTACCCCTTCGGACAGGGATTCTAGGGCTTTAGACAGATTGGGTAAGAAGGTATATACCTCTGCTGCTCTTGGCATCAGGGCTTTAAATTGCCAGTTTCACATGTTAAAGTATCAGCAACATATCATGGAACTAATTGAACAGAAAATGATGTTGATTCCTGATTGTGCAGAACATAAAGATTTACAAGAGTTAATGCATTCTGCTAACCAAGTTGGAAAACATACTTTGCAGTGTGGTTTTGATGCCTTAGACGCATTTTGCAGGGCTGCTATCACTGGGTATGTTCTTAGAAGGCATGCTTGGCTTAAGGAACAAATCTTACCAGACCATGTCAAAGCAGAATTATTAGATGCTCCATTAAACCATGAAAGTCTGTTTGGCACTGAAGCAGAAGTCATCCTCAAAACGATGGAGGAAAAAGCTAAATCTATGCAAACTGTTAAATATTTCCTACAGGTACAGCCACCTAGATTCAGTAGGCATTGGCCTTCTAAAAACTGGTCTTTTCCAGTCCTTCCCAGATCTTCTCAGTCCAAACCAAGGGACAGCAGACCACCAAGACTACAGTCTCAGGGTATACACAGATCTAAACAATGGAGTGCTCCCAGGGAGTAGTAAGCCACCATCCTATGGAAAAAGTTTGCAGTGACTTGTTCTTCATCCTTCCAAGCCTTGTCCAAGTACTTGCACCCTTAGGAGGAAAACCTAACCCTGCATGCAAAAAACTGGGAGTACATTACCCAGGGCAGATAGGTCTTAAACATTTGTATCCCAAGGGTACAGATTCTGCTTCCACTCGCTGCCAACCCCGAACGGATGGCCAGACCTCCCCCAAAAACAGTGGGCAGAGGCCCAAAAGCAAGTGCTTTCTCTTCTCTGTATCAAGGCTATTCAACATGTCCCAGCAGAGCAAAGGGGACAGGGTTTTTACTCCAGACTGATGTTCTTCGTGTTTCACTGTTGCAGTCATTACTCTTGGGTTATCCTGCTGGCAGGCTACCCTCAGTCGGCCTGAATTCCAAAGTCTAGGTCTGGTGTCGGTTGCTGTCGCCTTTTCCCTGACGTCAGTGCACCAGGGGTATAAAAGATGCAGCCGACGCCATTTTCTTCAGTCTTTCTTGCCGCGCGGTGCCCGAAACAGAAGCAGCTCGCAAGTGCCAGTCGGCCGACTCCTGAGATTTTTTGTGTTCGAATTTCAGATCCGAAGTCTTCATTTAAAGCTAAGTACCTCGTTGGGGAATACTTTTTTATTGCTCCAGACTGATGTCAGAAAAAGTTAATAATTGTATTTCTTGTGGGAAGCAAATACCTCATAAGGATTTTCATTCTTACTGTATTCCTTGCCTAGGCCCTGACCATGATGTTGCTTGTTGTCGGTTTTGTGCTAGATTTAACCAGCACACTATAAAGTGCCGGTACGATTTTGCTTTTCACTATTTTGGTAGAAGATTTAATTACATGATGCCGTCGGGCAACCAACCGACTACCGCAATTCACAAGAAACGCAAAGAAAAGGACAGGCATCAGAAGTCTAAAACAGACGACGATGCTTCTTTCAGTGAGGCGCTTTTGCAGCCCCTGACGCCTGCTACTTTGGAGCCACAGGCTGCTGCAGACTCCCACATGGAGTTGCCTAGGCCGCTGGAAGCTCAAGGTATTGGACCTTCGGAAACTATTCCCTCAGATGGGTCCAGAGCCGCTGAGCAGGCATCGGCTTCTGAGGGTGTTTTTAGACCTACTCAATTGTACATTAAAGCGACACCAGCTACAAGGGCAAAGACTAAAGCATCTTTTAAGACAAAGAAACAAGTGCAACAGCCTCATGATCAGGCCTCTATGCCCAAAAAACAGATGCTCAAAATGACCGGAGACTTAATTACTTTGATCAGGGGTTCCCATCACCCTCCTGATAAGAGGCCTAGGCAAGAGGCAGAATATGAATCTTCAGATCAGGTTTCTATTTCTTCAGAATCCTCTACTGATCAGGAATACTCTCTTCCTCTCTGAGGATTCTGATGCTGAAGAATCTATCCCTTCAGCCTCTCCTCCTGAGGATTACTCTTTTGGGGAAACCTTGCATACCATGAGGGAACATTTCCACTGGGAGAGCCAAGATTATTCAGAATCTAAGAAAAGGCTCCGGGACTTTCTTTTACTCCCTCAACACAGGCCCCTAGCTATTCCACCTGTGTTAGATATTGTAGATGATGTATTTTCAGAGTCCAGTCTGACTCCTGACTCCTTACCTCCAGCTCCTGTTAAGCCGGACCGGTACTACAGGGTTCCTGACTCTCATAAATTCCTTTTCAAGAACCCTGCTGCTGACCCAGAAACTATTTCTCAGGGTCCCAAAGGGGTCAAGGCATCCACTGCAAAAAACCCTACCCCCTCCGACAGGGATTCTAGGGCATTAGACAGATGGGGAAAGAAGATTTACACCTCTGCTACCTTGGCTATAAGGGCTTTAAATTGTCAATTTCATATGCTCAAATATCAACAATGTATTATGTCACTGCTTAAACAGAAAATGTTGATAAATTCTGAAGATGCAGAAAACAAAGTAGTGCAGGATTTATTGCATGCAGCTGAACGGGTTGGAAAGCATACTTTGCAATGTGGCTTTGATTCTTTGGAGGCCTCCTGCAGGGCCGCTGTCACAGATTCTGTCATTAGGAGGCATTCTTTGTTATAGGAACAAAATTTACCAGATCATGTTAAAGCAAAATTATTAGAAGCTCCATTAAAGCATGATACTTTGGCCTTAAAGCAGAAGAGGTGTTAAAGAAAATGGAGGACAAAACTAAATCTATGCAAACAGTCAAGGATTTCTTACTGGTACAGTCTCCAAGATTTAGCAGACACTGGCCTACAAAGAATTGGTCCTTTCCAGTGTCTGACAGACCACAAAGGGGCAGATACAGACGCCCAAGAGGCAGATCCCAGCCCCAGGGTTCAAACAGATCTAAACAATGGGATGCTTCTACTTCCAAAAGTGGAGAAGACAAATCACAGCCTTACAGAAAACAGTCCCAATGACTTCCCCCTGCCTGCGCCAAGCACTTATCTTCTGGCAGCACCTTTAGGGGGGAAACTAGCACTTATTTCTCAAAATTGGCACATAATAACCCAGGACAAATATGGGTCTTAGACATAGTGTCACAGGGCTACAAGTTTCACTTTCATACCCTGCCAAGGGCAAACAGTTGGCCCAGACCTACCAAAAAACCAATGGGCAGAGGCACAAAAACAAGTCTCATCCCTCGTGGACATGAGGGCCATTCAACAAGTACCAGAACAAGAGCAGGGACAATGATTTTATTCAAGACTATTCCTGGTAACCAGAAAGGACTAAGCCTGGAGACCACTACTGGACCTATCTATTCTAAACGCATATCTGGATATACCAAAATTCAAAATGTTGACCTTACAGCAGCTTCTGCCCATACTGGGCAAGAAGGCTTGGCTTGTGACTTTAGACCGAGGCATACCTGCATGTCCCAATCAGACAATCATGCAGAAGATACCTCAGATTCAAAGCTGGTTCAATGCATTACCAATTTTCTGCACTGCCTTTTGGCTTGTCTACTGCGCCCAGATTCTTCACAAAGTGCCTGGCACCAGTAACTGCATTCTGCAGACAAAGAGGAATACAAATGTATCCTTACTTGGACTGCCTCATCCAAGCAGAGAGCAAGGACATTCTACTACAGCATTTGGCATTTATAAAAAGATTACTACCATGTCTAGGGTACACAGTCAACGAACAAAAATCAAAACTAATACCCTTTCAAGAGATAATATTCTTGGGTGCAAGCTTAAATACAACTGCCCAGATGGCTTATCTCACGCCAGACAAAGGCAACTGACTACCTATTTCAAACTGTTGGCAACAAAGGCCCAGTTATCTGCAAGAAAAATTCTGCAGGCTTTGGGCTTCATGGCATCCTGCATTCTGTTAATTCCATATGCAAGACTGCATATGAGGAAACTTCACTGGTACCTAAAAAGTGTTTGGACTTAGCATTGCCACAGCCTGGAAACAATAATTACTCTCATTCCCTGCCTGCAACAGGAGTTTCAATGGTGGGCGAAGACCTATCACCAGAACAAGGGACAGCCATTCACCTTACCCCCAGCCAGGCAGACATTGACAACGGATGCATCAGATTATGCCTGGGGGGCACACATGGCAGGAAGATGTATTCAAGGCACATGGTCCCCAACCAAATGCATCTACATATCGATAAAGAGATGTTAGCTGTTCAGAATGCTCTGACAGCCCTCAAGGACCTACTTCATCCGGGACAACTACTGATAATGACTGACAATACCACAGTCGTGGTATATAAACAAGCCGGGAGGCACTCATTCTTACCCCCTCTGCAGACTAGCCATGACTTTGTGGGACACAGCATTGACTTACAAGTACATCTGCAGGTACAATTCCTGCCAGGAAAGATAAATACTCTGGCAGACAAACTAAGCAGAAACCTCATGGTTCCCCACAAGTGGAAATTGAATCCACAAATCTTCAAAATGATAAGGAAATGGGGATGCCCGGACATGGACCCGTTTGCCTCTCCTCACAACTGCCAACTAAAGAGATTCTGCACAAGGACTTATCACAAATAAGCATGGAAAGTGGATGCCCTATCTTTCAGCTGGAAACACTTAACAGTATATGCCTCTCCTCCCCAAAGTAACTCCTAAAGGTCAGACAAGAGAAGCCAGAAATGATACTGATTGCCCCAGACTGGCCCCGCCAGTACTGGTATCCAATCCTAAGGAACTTGTCTCAGTGCCCAGCCTGGACCTTACCTCAAATACCTCACCTACTGTCCCAACAAAACAATCAGATCCTGCACAGCCAGCTCGAGACCTAAAATCTGGCACCATGGCAGATAATGTAGTCATACAAAACACACCTCTCACTAAAACGGTGATGGATGTCAAGGCCCAGGAGGCCTAGTACTAAAAAATCTTATGATGGAAAATGGAAGAGATTCCGTGCCTGGAACCAGGCACAAGGAATTGACATAGCAGTAGCAAATATTCCTCAGATTTTACAATATTTAACTGAGATGCTGGACAAAGGCCTATCCTTTTCATCAATTAAAATTCATGCCTCTGCTATTTTGGCTCATTACAATACAGAGCCACCAATCTTTTCTCATCCTTTAAGGCAGTACCTCAGAGGAGCCAAAAATGTAAGGCCTCCAAGGAGTTCACCAGTACCTGCATGGGACCTCCAATTATGTTTTTGAAAAACTCACTCTGCCCCCTTTTGAGCCAGCCGCTACAGCTGACAAAGTTTTTATCTTGGAAAACAGCTCTGCGCCTGGCAATAACCTCTGCAAGACAAGTCTCAGAGCTACAGGCACTCATGGCTGCGGAACATTTTATCATTTTCTACCCAGACAGGGTTTCTCTGAGAACAGACCCGACATTTATGCCTAAGGTAGTGTTCAGTGTGGCCCTTAACCAAACTATTCATCTGGCTACTTTTTATCCAAACCCACAGAATAAGGGGGAGAGAATTCTGCATTCTTTGGACATACACAGACAGCTACGCTTCTACTTGAACAGAACCAAAGCTTTTAGAAAGACTGAGCAACTACTAGTGGCATATGCTGCAGGATCACAAGGAAAGGCTATCTCAACGCAGACCATATCAAAGTGGATAGGCCACTGCATTCGTTTCTGCTATTCACAACATGACAAGCCAGTGCCAGAGGGTAATCGGCCACATTCTACCAGAGCAGCGGCCACTTCAGCAGCCTTCCTCAGGGGAGTACCAACCAAAGACATTTTAGAGGCTGCTACCTGGAGTTCAGTGCACACCTTTACAAAGCACTATCACTTACCACTCTACTCTAAATCCGGGGCAGGCTTTGCCACTGCAATTCTGCAGAGCCTCATAGCCGCTCCTAATGCTATTTACCTCCAGCCTCCCAACCCATAGCTTTGGGATTCAACCCAAGAGTGATGACTGCAACAGTGAAACACGAAGAACATAGTACAGTTGTGTACACTTACCATAAATGTAGATGTTAGAGTGTATTCACTGTTGCAGTCCAGGTTACCCTCCCACCATCCCCCATCTCTTTTTGCTGGAACTTAGCTGCACTTCTCTAATCTGTACACCCTATGTGGTGTATTTGCTTGTAGATGAAGGTATTCTATATTTTGATGCATGCATGCATATTTTATTGGCATATTTTTAGCCTTCACTTTTTGGGGGCACCTGACATCTGGGGCAGGAAAAACTGAAGAAAATGGCGTCCGCTGCATCTTTTATACCCCTGGTGCACTGACGTCAGGGAAGAGGCGACAGCAACTGACGCCGGGCCAAGACTTTGGAATTTAGGCCAACTGAGGGTAGCCTGCCAGCAGGACAACCCAAGAGTAATGACTGCAACAGTGAATACACTCTTAACATCTGCATTTATGGTAAGTGTACACAACTGTACTTTTCTGGTACCCAGAAAAGAAAACTCTTGGCACCCTATCCTGGATCTGTCTATTCTCAACTCCTTCTTGGTGATTCCAAGATTTAAAATGCTTACTTTCCCAACAGCTGCTTCCTATGCTAGCCAAGGACTACTGGCTTGCCACCCTAGACTTAAAAGAAGCTTATCTGCACATTCCTATAAGGGAATCTTGCAGGAAATATCTGTGTTTCAGAGCAGGCTCTGTGCACCATCAGTCGTCTGCACTTCCCTTTGGCTTATCTACTGCGCCCAGGGTATTCACAAAATGCCTAGCTCCAGCCATTGCATATTGCAGGCAGAGAAAAATTAAAATTTACCCCAACTTGGACGATTGCCTGATTCAGTCGGACAGTCAGGAATTGCTGCTTCAGCACTTGACATTTGTAGAGAGACTTCTAACTTCACTGGAGTTTGCCATCAGCGAAAAGAAATCCCATCTGGTACCCAGCCAAAAGATTGTATTCCTGGGAGCAAGCTTGAAAATAACTTCCCAGATGGCATTCCTCACTCCAGAAAAACAGATTTGTTTGACAAACTACTTCAGTCTACTGGCCACCCAAACCCAGCTATCTGCAAGAAAAATACTGCAAGCCCTGGGGTTCATGGCCTCTTGCATTCTACTAATTCCATATGCAAGACTGCATATGAGTAAACTTCTGTGGTACTTAAAAAGTCTCTGGTGTCAACATTCTCAGGACCTGGAAACAATGAATGTGAAGTTGTTCAATCTCGCCGTTCATTCTGGACTGATGGGTTCGGAGCTGAATCATCGGCTCCGGTACTGCCATATGCGAAGCTCGAGGTATTCCAGTAGGTCAAGGCCAAGCCCCTATCCCATGATGTACTGTGAATTACCTCAGATTTAGTTTGCCACGGCAGCTGATTGGAGGTTCCAGTGCAAGCTCGGGCCAGTACAATTTAAAAACTTATATATTTAGCAGTTGCTTGAATAATATTTTTCTAAATGTTTCATAGATAGGTAGTTAGCTTTAATAGCTTCCTTGAAGCTCCTTCTTGTGTGCGCTTATTAAAATAACGGCCTTGTGCGTTTTGGCCTAGTTTTCTCTTACTTTAAGTAGTTTTCTATTGTTGGCCTCGTGTTTTTTTGGCCTTAGTTTGTAGAGTGTGTTTAAATATTTAGTGGCTTTATACAGCTTTTTCTAGTGGTTTGAATTCTTTATCAGACTCGTTTCTCTGTGTATGTGTGGTTTAGAGCCAAATATCTTTTAATATTTTGAGATACCTTTTTCTTAGATTCTTTTGTGTGCGTCTGTTAGAGCCTAGAAAATTGCTGTTTTTTCTGCTTTGCGTGTTTTTGTAGCAGTATTATGTTGGATAAAGACAAGCACCCAAAGTCTGGCTTTAAAAGGTGTCCAGACTGCAACCAAAAAAAATGTCTGTTATGGATGGACATGTAACATGCGTTTGTTTAGGAGCTGTCCACTTGCAGGAGTCTTGTGCCATAGGTCATTCTTTTTCTTTGAGAGTCTTGTTAGAGAGGAAAAGGAAGTTGATGGGCAGGGGCTTGTAAAAGCACCCTTTTCCAAGAGGCGTTGAGTGTCCAGGATGTGGCCAGCAAATTTTCCATGTCCTCTAGATCTTCCATGGAATCTAAGGACTCTAAGCATCCCAAGAAATAATAAAAACAAAGAAATTGGAGTATTCTGCGACATCGGCTCCACAGAGCTCTGAGCTGACTGTCCTTTCTTTTCGGGGCCAGCCCACAGCTTTGGAGCCGGTGTCCGAAGTGCCTCAGTCACCATTGCTTCAGTCTGCACCATCGATGCATTCATCTAAGTCATCTGTCAGCCTTTCAGATTTGGATATGGATCGATTGATGCTGAAACTTTTACAGGCACCAGGCTTTGCTAAATTGTTGGCTCCGATCCATGTGTATTCGGAGCCGAAGACCACTACTCCTGCTTTGACTACTCCTCCGAGCCATGCCGACACTTCAGAGCCAGAGGAAGCAGACCTGTTGATCGTGGAGCCTTTGGAGCCGAGACCTGTTCCAGTGTCCTCGACTCCATCCAATCTGACATCCTTGGTGCCGACCGGGAACTCTAGGAGCCGACACTCTCCAGTCAGATCCAGGGAGGATAGTCTGACCGACTTGGTGCCGACTCTTCCTTTTGGGGCTTCGGCTTGGATGAGCTCAGCTCCTACCTCTGGCTCGGAGCCCATGGCCTCGGTGCCGGAGGGTTTGGCAGTTCCCTTGGTTCTGTCTGCTCCTTCACATCGGAGCCGTGGTGCTTTTGAGGCCATGAGGAGAGCCTTATCACCCAAGACATCCTCGACTTCAGGCCATGCTTCCTCATCCCCCCTAAAGCGCCTGTGTTTACTTCTGCTTCCATCATCCAGGCTAGGTGTAGAGACCCAGAGCCTCGGGTAGCCCCATAGGTTGCCCCCTACTCTTCCGAGACCTCCCCAGAGGCTCCCAGGAAGAGATTGTGCAAGAGGAGACACTTGGACTCCCCACAGGAGTGTCGAACATCTGACACGGACTTAGATGAGTCGGAAGGGTCCCCCTCTGATGATATTTCTTTTGCTGAGATACTTGAGATCCTTAGGCAGAGGGGTGATTGGCAGTCCAAAAGCCCTACTGAGGATGTCGGTTCTCCTGAAGGCTTTCGGGTCTCAACCCTCCACCTTTTGGGTGTCTCCACCCTTCGATGAGCTCATGCAGTTGGTCTCTCGGAGGGTGTGAAGTCACCGGAGTCCATGGAGCCTGTTCCTAGGAGGCCTAACAAGTTTATATCAGCCCCACCTTTTTATCCAAAGGATTCCCTGTTGATGCCATGGTGGTAGCGGTGGCCATCAAAAAGGAAATGTCCGAGACTTCCTCGTCTATCCATCCTCCTAATAGAGAGTCTAGGATCAGGGATAGATATGGGAAACACATGTTCAGTTCAGTGACACTTGCTCTCCGCTCACTGAAGTACTTGCCCATTTCACTAGGTTGCAAAGAGATCTCCTTAAGGAGTTTGAAGATGCTCTTCAGGGTACAGTAGCTGCAGGGGCATCTGACAAAGTTGCTTCCCAGCTTGCTACCCTAAATTCTATTGTCAACTCATCCATGCGTCTCATATCCAATGCAGCTGATGGAATGAGTATGGTAGCGGGTACAGGAATCACTCTTAGAAGACATTCCTGGATGCACTTGTGTTCCTTCGTGGAGCCCTTTGTCATCCTTTGTAAGTACCTCTTTTTGGTCCGAAAGTGAAAAACTCTTACCAGGTGTGAACAGGAGGGAAAGACTCTGTTTGCTGTCGGGGTCTGTTTTTCCACCCCTATCTGGCCTTATCCCAAAGGGGAGGAAAAAATGGGGTTCTAGAAAGCCCAAGGAGCCTTTCAGGACACCCACATGGTGAACCCCCCTCCAGGGGCAGAAAAGGGGTAATGGCGGAAGACGCCACCCTCGCGGCAGAGGGGTCCGCAACATCAGGGTGACAGATCACTTCTCTGATCAACCCTACCAGCACCCCTGAAAGGAGGCCCTACTGTCCTGCTCTGGAGGCAGTTGGGGGTCACTTATCTTTGCATCCAGATGCCTGACAAGAAGTAAAAAACAGCTGGGTACAAAGTATTTCCAGAGGGTACTTCATACCATTTGCTACAACCTCCAGTCCATAAGGAGAATCCTGGATGTTCCATCTAGTCATAGGGAACAAGCAACGATGGAGGTCCAAAAGTTGATAGAAAACAAGAGTTAATCCAGCCAGTCCCAACAGACTAAACAGGATCTGGAACTTGATCAAGGTTCGTTTTGGTTCCAAAGCAAACAAGGGACTGGAGACCCATTTTGGACGTCAGTAGACTCGACCAATATGTAAAGGAAGAGAAGTTCTGGATGGTCACGCTCCAGTCTATACTTCCTTTCTTAGGGAAAGACAATTGGATGTGCTCGATGGATCTCAAGGATGCGTACTACCATATAAAAATGGCCAAGCCATCCCGAGATCATCTCCGTTTCTGGCTGGGAGACAATCATTATCAGTTTCGAGCTCTGCCCTTTGGTCTCACTACAGCCCTCAGAGTGTTCACCAGATACATGGCAGTGGTCACGGCTCACCTGAGGCGTCTACGATTCCAGGTATTTCCGTACCTAGACAATTGGCTCCTTACCACCACCACGAGGCATCAACTGATTCAGGCAAGGGAGTACACTCTGTCACTCTGCAATCATTTAGGCATTACAGTCAACTCTGAAAAGTCTGCCTTGTCGCCATCGCAGCATATCGTTTTTATTGGGACAGAGCTAGACATCTCAACCACCACTCTAAGGCTACGAATCAAAAGTCTTTCTTTTTCGTCAGCATATTGGTATTGAAAGACAGAGCACCAGCTTCAGAAGTTCTAAAAGTATTGGGTTTGATGGCTCCAGCAATCCTAGCCATACCATTAGCAAGATTGCATATGTGGATCCTTCAATGGCTGTTCACTCAGTGGTCTTACCAGGAACTTCTCATGGACCACATGATATTGATTACGAGCTCTTGCAAGAAAGATCTCCAGTGGTGGTTGACGTCTCCATGTCACCATAGGGTGTCCCTTTGTTCTGCCCCCTTGAGTAGCCACTGTGACCACGGACGCTTCCCTGATAGGGTGGGGGGGTCATTTTCAGGGAAGGACTGCCCAAGGCACATGACAGATCAGGAGTCACACTTGCATATCAATGTTCTGGAGATGAGAGCAGTACTTTTGGCGTTGTAGTACTTCCACGACTCTCTTCCCCTAGGAATGATTGCAATTCAGACTATGTCAGTAGTCTGGTACTTGAACAAGCAGGGGGGAACCAGATCTTACCCCCTTTGCCGAGAAGCCCTCAGAGTTTGGCAGTGGACTGTTTCCTCCCAGCACTTTCTGTTGGCAACTCGTATCCCAGGGAGATCCAACGTGATAGCAGACTGAGCTGGGCAATCTTGTTGCTGCACGAGTGGTCCCTCAAGAAAGAGATTGCAGACAGGATTTTCCGCAAATGGGGCCAGCCTTGCTGCGACCTTTGTCAGTCACATCAACACGAAATACAGAAGCTACTTTGTCCTGATATTCCTCCTCCAAGAGAAGCCCCAAGGGATGCACTCGTACATGATTGGCTGTCTGGTCTCTTCTCTGCATTCCCACCAATCCCATTGATACCCAAAGTTCTACAGAAAGCAAAATCCCTGCGAAGGACCATCATTCTTATAGCCCCTCATTGGCCTTGGCAGATTTGGTTCCCATTCCTACGACATCATCTCTTGGAGGATCCTTGGATTCTGGACCCAGTTCCAGACCCGACACATCCGTCGGGAGACCTTCATCCTTCTCTGCAGTCATTGAAGCTGACAGCTTAGCTGCTCCAGTTCCCCTCATAGCCAGGCTTCATAACTTCTCCACTGAGACAAAACAGATCCTTTTGTCTTCTCATAAGCCGTCCACTAGAAGATTATAGCCTAGTAAGTGGAAGAGATTTTCCATATGGGCCTTTAATTAGAACATTAATCCTTACCAAGCCCCCTTGACATCCATACTAGAATTCTTGACTGATTTTTAAAGGAGCGGCAGCCGCAACAGTTCGGGTCCAGTTGGCTGGTATATTTAACTTTCGTCTCTGGATTGACGGGTTAAATATATCCCGCAAGTTATCCAAGGCCTTTCTCAAGGGGACATTTCATATGATACCTCCTGTGAAAACTCCCTATTCTTTTTGGAATCTAAAATTTATGTCATGTATAATTCTTCCCCCGTTTGAACCAGCATCATCTTGCGACCTCAAATATGTCATGGGAAACCATTTTTCTGGTAGCTATTACATCTGCCCGTCGAGTGTCAGAACTTCAAGCTTTATCAGCCCTCCTTATTTGATTTTTCATGTTGACAGATTATATCTTTGGACAAATCCCTTTTTTTTGCCCAAAGTTTGTTCAGAAACTAATATCAACCAAGTCATTGAGTTACCAGTTTTCTTCCCTAGTCATTCCAACAGGTTGGAGTATATGCTGCACAAACTTGATGTTCACAACTCAGATTTTATTTGGGTAGAAACAAAAGATATCAGGAAATCAGACCAGCTATTTGTTTCATTCTCTGAATGCAGAAAAGGTAGACAACTGGCTAAAACAACTCTGTCTAAATGGTTATCTGATTGTCACGTTTGTCTTTTCAGCTGCTAATATGTCTTTGCAACACAAGATTAAAGCTCACTCAACCAGAGCAGTTTCTACATCCTCTGCGTTCCAAGTCAAATTGCCCCTTGATAACATTTGTGCGGCAGCCACTTGGTCTAAACCTCATACCTTTATCACGCATTGCAAAGTTGATAAGGCCTCCATGGACAGGGCTTCTTGTGGGTCTAAGGTCCTGAAAAATGTACTGCCATGAGCCACCCGAGATTGATAGTGCTAGGGACGCTACCCATCAGTCAGGAATGAACAGCGAGATTGAACAACTTCACATTAAGAAGTTATGTACTCACCATAACGTTCCATGTGAGTTGTTCATTTCGCCTTCATTCTTACATCCCTCCCTCCTTCCCTCTCCTGACTGATAGTTGACCTAGATGTTGGTCTCATTCTGGTTGTTCAATTTCTTCTTCCTTTCCATAGGAGGATAGCTCATTTATATGACCAAACAAAATGAAAAATCAAGCCGCTCCAACTCCCAACTGCACAAGGCACAAACCAAAAAGGTGAAAAAAGTCCACTTGACAAAGTAGTCCACTTGGTGAGGTACCAGTAAAGGAATAAAAGAATTTATTACAGAAATAATCCACGAAATCCAACCAAAAGTGCACAAAGACAGGGTTAAGCGCTTTCATCTGTGACCAGACTTCATCAGAACCCTGAACAAGGAAATTCTACCCAATGTTATACTCTAATCAGAAAAATTGGCGCCAAAAATCTTAAAGAAACATTTCAATACAGTTCATGACATTTTCCTCAATACAAAAGACTAATAATTTCTAAACATGTATATTAAACCTACCCATCACAAAAACATAAATGCATAAAAATATATACATATAATTACACATGTCATCTTTTATACACTTAAATAACATGATTTAAAGACACTTTAAAAATATAAAAGAAGTAACAAATAACTACTAAAAAAATACCCTAAGGTGGTGTAAGGTAAAAATGGGAATTAGAAATGTAATTCAAACTTGTAAAAATGGTTTAATACTTATAAAATCATTAATACCTGGGAAACAAGTGGCATTAGTTCTAAACTGCCAAATAGCCTCCCTTTTAGCCAAATTAACTTTCCAATTCCCCCCACTAGGAACAATATCAACCCTGTCTATTATAAAAAACTTAAAAATATGGGTGTTATCGTAAAAAGAAATATGCTGGGCTAAGGCATTCTTAAGATCACCAGTTCTTATTTTATACAAATGTTCATAAATACGCTTTCTGAAAGACCTCTCGGTCTTTCCGATATAAAACACGGAACATTTGGAACATAGGGCTATATATACCACTCTAGGAGTTTGGCAATTACCACCTTTACTCTTAACATAAACTTTATTAAGGTCATCCAACCTAACCCCATTAGTTTCTAATATAGATGAACATTGGCCACAATGTCCACATTTCTTCGTCATTCCAAAGGTGAATCTGGGTTTTTTCCTTAACTCAAGAAGGTCCTTAATATTTGGGCCTGTTCTATACACAAAATTAGGTTGACTGCCCAAAATATTCACACAATCGTTATCAGCTTGAAACAACCTCCAACATTCAAAAATAATATTTTTTATATATTGTACATACGGAGAGAAGGTCAAAACACATACTCTAGACTTATGAATGGAGGAAGACGGATGATTTTTCCTAAAAAGGTCACCCTTCCCTAAAATTGGAAAGAATTTATTACCCCATTCACGTTTAACATAAGAAATAACGTCATTTAACGTACCATTCGGATAACCCCTATCCAAAAACATTAATTTAATAAATTCAAGTTCCTTTACCATAACAGCTTTGTTGGATGACATACGGGCAGCTCTGATGCATTGCCCTTTAAATATGTTCTTAAAAGTGTACCTAGGGTGGTCACTTGAAAAATGCAAATAGTTGTTTGAAAATGTGTCTTTTCGGTATATCCTAGAATCAAAACCTTTACAAGAGTGACTAATGAAAGTATCCAGATAAGCAATCCCATTGGTGGAAAATTGGTGAGTAAAATGCAAAAAATCCGTAGTTTTGTTGATATAATCCATAAAAATAGGGATCTCACTAGCGGGCCCATTCCATAGGATGAACAAATCATCCAAATATCTACTATAAAAGGAGATATTGGAAAAGTATTTACAAGGAAAGAGAAATTGTTTCTCCCACTCATACATAACAAGATTGGCGAAGAGGGGTGCACAAGAGGCACCCATCGCCACCCCTCTAATCTGTCTGTAAAATTCTCCTTCAAAGCTGATAAAGTTGTAATCCAAGACCAAAGACATCATGTCGACCAAAACACAGATTCGATCCCAAGTGAAACTAGAAATGGTTCTAAGACGGATTGCAAAATATTCCAATCTGGTGTCCCTCGGGATACATGAAAATAAATCGACAACATCGATAGTCAAAAAAACTAAATCTTTACTCCACAGTTCAGGAGATAATTTCCCTAAAAAAGACCAGGAATCTTTGATAAGGTGGGGAATCTTTTCATGTAAAGGTTTAGTCCATCGGTCGATTACCATACCGATAGGGAAAGTTTTGGACTTACTACCAGAAACTATAGGCCTGAAGGGCGGGTTGGATACACATTTGTGGACCTTGGGGATGCCAAAAATAGTTGCTAAAACTGGAAAATCGACCTTAATAAAGTCATAAATATCTTTGGAAATTCTATTATCCAATAAGTATTCCTCAATAGCAAGATCAATTTTCCGATATCCTACATTGATTTCATTAAGGGAAACCACTTCGTAGTTACCAGAATCCATAACAATTTTAGTCATAGCATTGACATAGTCCACATTTTTATACACCACAACTCCGCCCCCCTTATCAGGCTTCATGACACGTAATTCAGAGTTGGAAAGAAAAAAGTCCAAACAACGACGTTCGTCTTTAGCAAGGTTGTCTGAATCACCAGAGGGAGTTAAACCGTTCTTAATAGTATTAAATCTATAAATATCATGGCAAACCATTTTGTCAAAATGAGCTACCTTAGGGTGAGATATAGGTATATAAGTACTCTTTCTAGTTAAGGAAGGTCCCCCAATGACCAAATCAGTATGGATATTAGTATCATCCCTAAATTGCATAGCCAAATTTAAGCGTCTGCAGTAAAGTTTAACGTCCTTAATCACTTCAGTTAAATTCATCCTACCAGTAGGGACAAACTTAATACCTTTGGAAAATAATTGAAACATATCGGGGGTGATGTTTATGTCTGTATAATTGAAAATATTGAAACCAGAGTGGGAATGAACAATGTGTTTACCACAGCCATCATTATTATTAGAAGAATCAGATGTGATACCTGCATTGCAAGATATGGCATCAACATTTTGTTTAAAATCTACCACTTCCTGTTGTGTGACAACAGATGTGTCTTTGGGGCTGGAAAAAATCGCCCCCCCCTGAAAATTAGACTCGTGATCAATATGTCTATTGTCTTGACTAAATCCAAAAGTTTTACCCATGTCTTTCCTCTCTTGGGGCCAAATATACACTTTATTATTATTGTAACTATCCACATCTCTCGAAATCTTTCTACATTTCCTAAAATTAATGTTCTTAACCTTTTGCTCAGCAGAAGAAAATTGCTTATTATACAAATCAACCCATTCAGGAAAACTACAATCGTGAGTGATGTCATGATTAAGTTTCTCAACTTCACTAATAAGTCTAGATAGTTTTTCATCGTTAATTTTCATCATCTGGCCTGTGTAATCAAAGCCAAAACCATCAAATAGCTTATTAAAAATGTGTAACATTGTCATTATATTCTATTCCTAAGGGCAGCTTAAAAAATCGAAGCCCCTTAGGAACAATGTTTAAAGTCACACATCTAGATAGGTAAGCGTTATCCAGTTTGATACATTTAATATTGAACTACTACTTACCAAAATCAAAAATCATATTTTTGATACCCCCTTTGTCACCCACAGTAATGTCCAAATGAGTCCTCCTGTCGTTTTCCCCGAAATCAAAGTTGACATCCAAAAAATTGTCCAAGGTGTCTAATTTCCCTGAAACAACACCGGAACCATTGACTGTACATGTCGCTTTATTTTTGGTGTAGTTCCCAACAATAGGTGAGGAATTTAACTCAGTGACCCAAGGTTTTATCTGTGTTTTTAAAAAAAGTTTGTTTCACTGGTTGACACGTACCTGAATAAGTTTCAACAGCCATGGGTCGTTTGGAACGAGCCCCCAGTCTTTCGCTCTCTTCACGTACTTGAAAGAGGCTAAAATCAAAGGTGAAATCCCGCTCATCTTCCCTGTCAACCAAATGCCTACAGGAGTCGACGGCTTTTAGATTTAATTTGTCCAGTACTTCCAAAGGTGGGGAGCGAACCTCCCCTGTATTAATTTGTTGTCCATTAGGAATATGGAACTGCTCACTCGAACCCGAAAAAGAATTACAACTGGGTTTTGGACTAGAGTTGTTGTGTGTGATCTCAGCACAACGAACGTTAACTTCACTAACGTGACAGGAACTCGGTGCGTTGCCTAGCGTAAGGGAAGGGAACGCTCAACCAATCCAATAAGACGAGCTACTTCATCTTTTAAAGTGGAAGGCTCCGTCCGGATGGAAGAAATCTCATCGTTGGTAGAAGCAATTGGAGTTTCACCTCGAGGACTAGCCATGATAGCAACCTCGTAAAATCCAGACAAACGACCAAACAAAATGAAAAATCAAGCCGCCCCAAGGCTCCAACTCCCAACTGCACAAGGCACAAACCAAAAAGGTGAAAAGGTGGACAACAAATTAATACAGGGGAGGTTCGCTCCCCACCTTTACTGTACTTACAGACCTACTTACTTGTACTTGTACTTACAGACTTACTTACCTTAACTTTACTGGTATTCCACAGCAGTTAATTGAAAGGGCACATAGTATGCTCTAAACCTGACCATGAGAAAGAAACCTATACCTTTAATAGTAAAGATGCAATCCTACCAGCAGAAGGAGCTGATTCTGACAAAACTGTGTCAGAAAGGTAAAGTACTAAAAGTGGGCGACAGTATAGTGTTTGTGGAAAAAGATTACTTACTGTACAACAGGCAGAAGAGTAGATTTCTTCCACTTACAAAGGAATGTCATGAAGAAGGCGCAAGATTCCAACTGCTGTACTCTGCCGCCTTCAGAATATTCTTTCCTGAAGGGGCAGAAATCATTTTTTGAGACAGAACATGCTAAGGAGAAAATGCAAAAGTTTGTCCACGGGTAGATTGTGCCAGTGAAACCTTTTCCAGTGTTTCAATGGAAAATATTTGAGAGACAGAAAAAAAGCACAAGAGTTGACTAGAAAAATCGATAGAACTTTCAAAGTGAAGCAGAGTGTGGATATGGAAGATGGAGATGAACAGTAATAAAACAGCAGCTCTGACATTGACAAATGTGAGATTACAAAGCATTAATTATACTTTTGGAACTTTACAGAAGAAGCAAACATGGAAATGTTGGATTTTTTGACTTTGTTAAATTTGTAGGAGACTCAAAAGCATAATGCCCTACTTTTTGTCGTTAATGTTTGGAAGAACTCTTGAGAGGGGAAGAGGAGGAAGAGTGTTAACTGTATGTAAAACAAATTTGTTCTTAGTGGTATTTTTTATAATGCATGATATAATCTGTGTGCTGTAAAGTTAAATTTTCTGTTATTTTCAAGTGTAATGGAGATACTAAAGTAAGCGAGTGCCCTTGTCCCCCACCCCCCCACCCGTTTCAATTTCTCCTTGTTCAGTTTTGACGTATGGGCACTGCACCATAAAAAGGAAGAAAGTCTGGTCAAAAGAGCATGACTGTTAACCGAAGTTTGGGTGTGGCTCAGTTTGGGACAGTTGTTCCCATTAGTAGAGAAAAAGTGCAGTATTTGAGGATGTGCACAGTTTTGTGAGTTAGTTTTAAGTTTATAGGTTTTAGGGGTGTATTTCTTCTTTTTTTTTTGAGGGCTTTCAATAAATTCAAAAGCTTTACAAGATGTGACATAAGCTCAAGTGAAGGACATAGTATTGTGTAAAATCTTACCGTAACTTTAGATGTCCTTCTCTATATGCTGCTGTATAGTTTCCCACTCTGCCTTTCCCCTGACACTTGCCTGACTCCTGGAGTACCCACTCCATAGTCGCTGATTCCTGCGGCATTCATTTCTGAGGTAGGTGTGTGCTGATGTACCAAATGTCAGCAGAGAGAGACATGGGATGTCACACACACCCTAGCTGTATCATCTGTCTTTCGTAGAATGGCCGGATGTACTTGTCGACCAGAGGCAGACTCCCTTGTGTTATGGATGCAGCAGCATATAGAAAAGAGCATCTAAAGTTATGGTAAAATTTTACACAACAATACTTTCCTTTCATGGAAAACTTTTCACGGTTGCTGTCATGTTGGCTAGACTAGTATCAGAACTTCAGGTGCTTTGTTTCCAGCCGGCGTATTATCTGATGTTAAGTTGTCTGTCTCGCCTTCGATGTTCATCGTGCATACAGCTGCAGTCATAACAGATGGGTTATCCTTCCGTCAGGCGGGTCCTCGGTCGGCCGAATTCCAAACTCTAGGTCCGGCGTCGGTTGTCGTCACTTCTTCCCTGACGTCAGTGCGGCAGGGGTATAAAAGAACCAGCCGGCGCCATTTTCTTCAGTCTTTCTTGCCGCGCGGTGCCCGAAGCAGAAGCAGTTCGCAAGTGCCGGTCGGCCAGCTCCTGAGATTTACGAAAAATATTTCAGCCAAAGTCTTCTTGAAAGCTAAGTACCCCGTTGGGGAAACTTTTCTTGCCTCAGACCGATGTCAGACAAATTTAATAATTGCATTTCATGTGGGAAGCAAATACCGCATAAGGATTTCCATTCCTTCTGCATACCTTGCTTAGGCCCAGACCACGACATCTCAGCCTGTCGTTTTTGTGCTAGATTCAACAAACGCAATATTAAGCGCCGGGCAGAGTTCGCCCAACACTATTTTGGTAAAAAGTTTAATTACATTATGTCGTCGGATTCTCCGACTCCAGTTTTGAGTAAAAGACGCAAAGATAAGGACCAACATACGAGGTCCGCGACTTCTACCGACACCACGCTAAAGCCGGCTACAGGTGCTCCGATTCTCAGCAAGGCGCCTACGCAGCCCCTGAGTACCGATGACGCTTCTTTAGCGGTGTCTTCTGTGACCGAGGTCGCAGGCTCCTCGGCCCCCACTCCGACTACAGATACCGACGCCACTCTTGGCGGGGAAACTCAGAGTTTAGACAGGCCTGCCACCTCTCAAGGTGTCTTCAGGCCTTCCTCTTTTTCCATTAAGGCTTTCACAAAATCTAAAGCAGCCATGAAAACTAAAAGACAAGCTCCACAGAGCCCCTCTCAAGGCCCCATGCCCTAAAAAAACAGATGCTCAAAATGGCTGAGGATTTGATTACTCTTATCAGGGGTTCTCAACCCCCCTCGGACAAAAGGCCCAGATTGGAGGAAGACTACCCTTCCTCAGACCAAGCCTCTATTACCTCAGAACATTCTGAGGAACAGGAAAATTCATATTCCCCTTTTGAAGATTGTGATGCTGATGCTGAGGAGTCCATTCCCTCGGACCCCCCCCCCCCCGAGGACTATTCTTTTGGGGAAACCTTACATACTGTGAGGGAACACTTTCACTGGGAAGGTCAAGATTACTCAGATTCCAAGAAAAGGCTCAGGGACTTTCTCTTGCTTCCTCAGCACAGGCCTCTGGCTATCCCTCCTGTCTTGGATATATTAGATGATGTGTATACAGAAGCCAGCCTCAACCCAGATTCTTTACCTCCAGCTCCTGTTAAACCTGACTGGTATTACCGGGTTCCTGATTCACACCAATTCCTATACAAAAGCCATGCTGCTGACCCAGAAACTATTTCACAGGGTCCCAAGGGAATTAAGGCCTCTACTGCCAAAAACCCATTACCTTCAGAGAGAGATTCCAGAGCTTTAGAAAGGTGGGGGAAAAAGGTATACACCTCGGCCACTTTAACCATGAGGGCATTAAACTGTCAGTTCCATATGTTAAAGTATCAACAGTTTTTGTTATCTCAGTTGAAAAGCAAAATGACACAACCTGAGCAACCATATGTAAAGGAGTTGAAGGATTTGTTGCATAGTGCAGAGCAAGTGGGTAAACATATCTTGCAATGTGGTTTTGATGCTTTAGAGGCCTCATGTAGAGCTGCTGTTACAGGATCTATCATACATAGACATGCTTGGCTCAAAGAGCAAACCTTACCAGATCATGCCAAAGTTAAATTGCTAAATGCACCTCTTCAAAAAGATGTGTTGTTTGGTGTTAAAGCTGAGGAGGTACTAAAATGGAGGAAAAGGCAAGATCAATGCAGACGGTGAAAGATTTCCTACAGGTACATCCTCCACATTTCAGCAGAAACTGGCCTTCAAAAAATTGGTCCTTTCCAGCCACGGACAGACCTCAAAGAGGTAGATACATGCGCCCGAGGGGTAGAGGGCAATCTCAAGGATCATTTAGAGCCAGACAATGGCAAGCACCTACACCAAGAGGTGGAGAAGATAGATCACAGTCGTTCAGAAAGCAGACGCAATGACTTCCCCTCTGCATGCCAAGCAAAGCTTTAATGGCAGCACCTTTAGGCGGAAAACTGGCTTTATTTTCAAAAAAATTGGCATATTGTGACAAAAGACAAATGGATTTTGGACATTATAGACAGAGGCTACAGATTCCACTTTCACACCCTTCCAAAAATGAGAGGCATGCCAAACCTGCCACAAAACCAGGGCAGAGGCACAAAAACAAATTTCAGCTCTCATGGACATGAAAGCTATTCGAGGTACCTTCCAAAGAACAGGGTCAAGGTTTTTATTCCAGACTATTCCTGGTACCAAGGAAGGACAAAGATTGGAGACCTATTCTGGACCTATCCATCCTAAACACATATTTACTCGTACCAAAATTCAAGATGCTCACATTACAGCAGCTTCTTCCCATGCTGGGCAAGTAGTCTTGGCTGGTAACATTGGACCTCAAGGAGGCATACCTGCATGTCCCTATCAGACAAGATTGCAGAAGATACCTCAGATTTCTTGCAGGTTCAACCCATTATCAATTCTCTGCATTGCCCTTTGGCTTATCTACTGCGCCCAGAGTGTTCACGAAATGCCTGGCATCAGTAATTGCCTTCTGCAGACTTCAAGGGATACAAATATACCCATATCTGGACGACTGCCTGAGCCAAGCGGACAGCAAGCACATACTTCTGAAACACCTGGCGTTTGTAATAAAGTTGTTGAACTTTCTGGGATACACAGTCAACAAAAAGAAATCAAAACTAATACCCTCTCAAACAATAATTTTCCTGGGTGCCAGCTTGAATACAAACACTCAGATGGCCTACCTCACGCCAGAGAAGCAAGGGCAACTATCGCAATACTTCAGAAAAATGGCAACCTTCACCAGGCTGACTGCAAGGAAAATCCTGCAGGCTCTGGGATTCATGGCATCTTGCATCCTGGTGATCCCATGTGCAAAGCTGCATATGAGGAAACTTCAATGGTACCTAAAAAACTTATGGTCTCAACACAGCCACAGTTTGGAAACAATTACACCACTCATTCCATGTCTTCAAAAGAAATTTCTGTGGTGGGCTCAAGCATGCCAAAGAAACACAGGTCTCCCCTTCTGCATGCCTCAAGCAAATCAAATCATCACAACAGACGCCTCGGACTACGCCTGGGGGGCGCACATGTCAGATCAGTGCATTCAGGGCAAATGGTCCCAAAAGAAAAAGCACCTACACATCAATCAAAAGGAAATGCTAGCAGTACAAAATGCTATTATGGCCTTCAAAGACCTACTGCATCCAGGCCAGCTATTGATAAGGACAGACAACACCACAGTGATGTGGTACATAAACAAACAGGGAGGAACTCATACATATACCCCCTGTGCAGACTAGCCATGTCCCTTTGGAACACGGCTCTGGAATTGCAAATCCAACTTCAAGCACAATTCCTGCCAGGGAAGGAAAACACGCTGGCAGACAACCTAAGCAGAAATGTGACAGATCCTGACGAATGGAAGTTGCATCCTCAAGTTTTCGCAAAGATAATTCAGGCATGGGGATGGCCAGACATAGATCTCTTTGCTACCCACAAAAATTACCAACTGAAAAAATTTTGCTCAAGGACCTATCATCCACAGGCCTGGAAAGTGGACGCACTTTCCTTCAATTCGACAAAATTGACAGTCTATGCCTTTCCACCTCTTCCTCTGCTGCCCAAAGTTCTATTAAAAGCCAGAGCAGAGAGGCCAAAGATGATTCTCATTGCTCCAGACTGGCCAAGACAACACTGGTATCCACTCCTGAAGAGCCTGACGCATTCCCCACCATGGACCCTGCCTCTAGTGCCTCTTCTGTTGACCCAGCACAGTTTCAAAACTCTTCACAGTCAACTGAAAACCCTCAATCTAGCCGCATGGAGGATTCCTTGATTTCCCAACAGACTCACCTCTCCCAGGAGGTGCAGGATATCATCTTGGAGGCCAGAAGACCTTCTACTAGAAAAGCCTACTCCGCCAAGTGGAAACTGTTTTGTGCCTGGAATCAGAAAAAGGGCCAGAATCCTTGGGTACTAAATTTACCTCAAATATTACAGTACCTAGCTGAGATGTTAAACAGTGGACTTTCCTTCTCCTCCATCAAGATCCATGCTTCAGCCATTTCTGCACAATACAACACTGATCCTCCTTTATTCTCTCATCCTCTCTTAAGACCGTTCCTCAGAGGGGCTGAGAATATAAAACCCCCAAGGAAACCACCAGTATCTGCTTGGGACCTCAACTTCATTTTAGAAACACTGACCCTGCCTCCATTTGAGCCAGCTGCTTCAACAGAACTGCAATATTTGTCATGGAAAACAGCCTTCCTTCTGGCTATCACCTCAGCACGCAGGGTTTCGGAACTACAAGCCCTCATGGCTGTACAACCTTTCAAAATTTTCCATCAGGACAGAGTTTTCTTACGAACCAACCCTTCCTTTATGCCAAAGGTAGTATCCAGTGTAGCCTTGAATCAGACTATCCACTTACCTACCTTTTTATCCTAACCCACAAAACAAAGGGGAAAGACTACTACATTCCTTGGACATTCACAGACAACTTCGTTATTATTTGGACAGAACAGTGTCATTCAGAAAATCAGAACAACTCTTTGTGTCCTATGCTACAGGTACTCAAGGAAAGGCCATTTCCAAACAGACAATCTCAAAATGGATAGCCCACTGCATACGCTTTTGTTACTCATTTCATGGAAAAACTGTACCTACAAGCATCTGATCTCATTCCACAAGGGCCACAGCTACCTCTGCAGCTTTCCTCGGGGGGGGGGGGGGTTCCTACCAAGGATATTTTGGAAGCAGCTACTTGGAGTTCTGTGCACACTTTCTCCAAACACTATCACCTTCCACTATACTCTAAATCTAGAGCGGGCTTTGCCACAGCAGTCTTGCAGGGCATCCTTGCTCCTCCTAGTTCCACTTAGTGCCTGCCACCCCTTTTTAGCTTTGGGATTCTACCCATCTGTTATGACTGCAGCTGTATGCACGATGAACATAGTACAGTTTTGTACCTATCATAAATGTAGATGTTCAAGTGCTAATACAGCTGCAGTCCAGGTTTCCCTCCCTCCATCCCCACTTGGGACAGGCCTTATGACAAACACCTCCTCATACAACCTGATTGGGGTATTCTTTTATGGTGTATTTGCTGGCACACTACTGTTTTTGATTATATTGCATTGCATTATTACGTAAGTTTGTTTTGCCTTCCTTCTGGGGGCACCTGACATCTGGGGCAAGAAAAACTGAAGAAAATGGCATCGGCTGGTTCTTTTATACCCCTGCCGCACTGACGTCAGGGAAGAAGCGACGACAACCGACGCTGGACCTAGACTTTGGAATTCGGCCGACAGAGGACCCGCCTGACGGCAGGATAACCCATCTGTTATGACTGCAGCTGTATTAGCACTCGAACATCTACATTTATGGTAGGTACAAAACTGTACTTTCTTGCTGGTTGGGATCGGAACCGATCCTCTGCTCCGACTCTGCCATCTTCAATAGCTCGAGAGCTGTTTACTGGCTCGAGGCTACCCCTTATCCCATAATGCCTAGCGATAGCAACCCAGATCTCGTTTGCCGCTTCAGCTGCGAGGTGTTCTTTTTCTGGCTCAGGCTTGTGTAGAGTTCTTTGTGTAACTTTTTCACTAGAATTTAACTTTTCTAGTATTTTATTAGCGATAGATTCTGTGATAGATTGTTTATCTTATAGTATCCCTTTTTTGTAGAACTCGTTTAACTTGGAGAGTTCTCCCTCACCCCTCCTCTTCTTGTCAGGTTAGTCATTTAAGTTAGAGGCTTTCCTTCTGCTTTTTTCTGATAGGCTAGCCGTTTAAATTAGAGGCTTTCCTATTATCTTTCAAAAACAGGTATCTGCTCCGTCAACTTCTCTCGATGTTCCTCCTCTGACTCCAATGCGTTCGGAGCTGGAGTTTGTTGGGGTTCGAGAAGTGGAACCGTCTGCTCCAATAACTCTTATCTCCTTCGGTTCCGACGTCAGCCCCGATTCCCTCGGTGGTACCTTCCATCGAGGGATCTGGGTGCCGGGGCTCCCTCGCCGGCTCCGAGGGGGCGAGTGGCATCGGACCCTTGTCCGACCCCGTTCTCCCTCTTGGAGCTTCGGCACAGGTGAGCTCAGCTCCAACATCGGCCTTGGAGCCCGTCCCCCTTGGTGCGGAGAAAGATTCCTATTTCTTCGGAACTGGAGCTTTCTCTGCATCGTGGTATGGACGCCTTCAATGTCATGCGGAGTGTGCTGTCTTCAGAGTCAGCTCCACTATCAGCCCCACCGGCTCCGTCCCCTGTAGTGCCTGTGCCAACCTCTGCTCCTCCTCCAGACCCTAAGCGTAGGGAACTGATGCACCAAGGCACCCCATTGGGTGTTTCCTCCTTTTCTGAGGCCTCCCCTGATCACTCAGAGGAGCCCCCTCGGAAGAAAAAGTGTAAGAGGAAGCACATTCACTCCCCGAGTCTGTCACTTCTGATACAGACTTAGATGATTCTGAAGGGTCCCTGAGATCCCCCTCTGAAGATGTTTCCTCTTCGGGCATCCTAGAAATGCTTAAGCAGAGGGGGAACTGGAATCCCTTAGCCCCTTCTGAGGATGAGTCTGTATTTCTGGATGCCTTGGGTTCCCAACCTTCCACCTCCTGGGGGTGTCTGCCTTTCGATCCACTTATGACAGTGGTGGTTCGAAAGGCTTGGTCAGCTGTGGATACAGTGGAACCAACTCCGAGGAGAACTAGTAAATTCATTACAGCACCTCAGGATAAGCAGTTCCTTTCGAAAGGTGTCCCTGTTGATGCTATGGTGGTGGCAGCAGCCACCAAAAAATGAGTTAGCGGAGACCTCTTCGTCTGTCCATCCCCCTAACAAGGAGTCTAGGATGATGGACAGATACGGGAAGCGAATGTTTGCTTCAGCGACCTTTTCTATGAGGTCACTGAACTACCTGTGTCATTTTACCCGACTTCAAAGGGATCTCCTTAAAGAGCTCGGATATACCCTCCAAGATCCAATAGCTGAGGGAGCACAAGCCAAGGTAGCTTCTCAGCTAGCGACGCTTAATTCTGTTAACTCCTCCATGAGGCTTATTTCGTATGCAGCCGATGGGGCGAGTAGAGCTGAAGGTACCGGGGTGGCCCTTAGGAGGCATGGGTAAATACGGCTGTGTAACTTTGCGGAAACCTTTTGAGCGTCCTTCAACAACGCTCCCTTTGATCGTTCCTTTCTTTTTGGACCACAGGTGAAAGACACTTTGACTAGGTGTGAGCAAGAAGGCAAGACTCTCTCTGCCATGGGAGTCCGTTTTTCCACTCCCTCTAGACCTTACCCCAAGGGTCAGAAGAGTGGGAAGATGTGGTTCTGCAAATCTCAGGGAGCCTTGCCTGACACGTAGTGATTTTTCCTCCAGAGGCAGAGGGGGAAACAATAATAATAGATGCCGCCCTGGTGGCAGAGGGGGTCCACAGAACCAGGGCAACAGAGAATCCTTCTCTGATAAGCCCTTCCAGCATCCCTGAAAGGTTGCCTGGCTGCTCAACTCTGGAGGCAGTCGGGGGAAGACTTTTGCTGTACCCAAAAGCCTGGCAAAGTTTAACACGAGACGGATGGGTATGGTCCGTTATATCCGGAGGTTACAAAATTCCCTTCCATCAACCCCCTTTACAGTCAAGGAAGACCCTTCCAGATGTTCCACCCAATCTGAAGGAGCAAGCAGTAATAGAAGTTTCAAAACTGCTAGAAAAAAGAGCCATCCAGGAAGTCCCGGCAGTCCAGCACGGATCCGGAACTTACTCTAGGTTCTTTTTAGTACCAAAAAAAGACAGGGGACTGGAGACAGATTCTGGATCTCAGCAGACTTAACAGGTCTGTGCAAAGAACAAAGTTTCGGATGGTCACGCTACAGTCCATTCTACCTTTTCTGGGTCAGGACAATTGGATGTGCTCGATAGATCTTCAGGATGCGTACTACCATATAAAGATGGACAGGCGCTCCAAGAGATATCTTCTCTTCTGGCTGGGGGGCCAGTCATTATTAGTTCAGAGCTGTGCCCTTTGTTCTCACCACAGCCCCCAGGGTGTTCACCAAATGTATGGCAGTGGTCACGGCTCACCTGAGGCTTCAAGGATTCCAGGTGTTTCCGTATCTAGATGTGACTGGCTCCTTACTTCTACCACCAGGCAACAACTCATACAAGAACGGGACTACACAATCACAATCTGCTCCTAGCTCGGCATTGCAATAAATTTTGAAAAATCTGCCTTGTTGCCCTGTCGGTCTATAACTTACATAGGAGCAGACTTAGACACAAGGGATATGTTTGCAAGGCTACCACTAGAAAGGGTGTCCGCAGTCCTTCAGCAGGTACAAGTTCTGATGCAGAGCAAAAGGATCCAAGTCGGTTACGTCCTTCAAACTCTGGGTTCCATGGCAGCAGCCATTCTTCTAATCCCATGAGCGCGCTTTCATATGAGAATTCTTTAGTGGCTTCTTTTAACGCAGTGGTCTTTCCAAGAGCTACCCATGACTTACATGATCACGGATTCATGCAAAAGACATCTTTCTTGGTGGATGGTATCCCCACTAGTTACTCAGGGCAGACCTTTCATACAACCCCCTCTGGTAGCCACAGTGAGACAGACGCCTCCCTGATAGGGTGGGGGGGGGCATTATCTGGGCAGGACAGTCCAAGGCAAGTGGCAATCTCACGAGTACCATCTGCACATAAATGTCCTGGAAATTAGAGCTGTGCTCCTGGCGTTGCAAGCCCTTCAAGACTCCCTTCTGGGACCATTGCTTTTCAAACGGACAACATGTCAGTGGTGTAGTACATCAAGAAGCAGGGCGGAACCAGATCCTACCCCCTGTGTCAAGAAGCACTCAGACTTTGGCAGTGGGTGATTTCCTCCCAACGTTTTCTGATTGCGACGCACATCCCCGGGAGATCCAACGTCCTAGCAGACGAGGCTCAGCAGAGCTATCCTCATGCCTCACGATTGGTCTCTGAATCAGGAAATTGCGAATCTTGTTTTCCGCAAATGGGGGAGAGCCTTGCTGCGATCTCTTTGCCACCCCCTTCAACAGCAAGTGCAGCAACTACTTCTCCCTTCTTCCACTTCCAGATCACATACCCAGAGACGCTCTCGTCCACGATTGGCCCCAGGGACTTTTTTATGCCTTTCCTCCTTTTCCCCCTGATACCCAAACTTATACAGAAAGCAATATCGTTGGGTTGCAAAATGATCCTCATTGCCCCCTACTGGCCTCAACAGATATGGTTCCCGTTCCTGCACAGTTACCTTCTCTATCAACTCTGGACTCGACCCAATTACAGACCTCCTGGTACATCAATCAGGCGGGTTGCATCAATCCCTCAAAACTCTCCAGCTCACAGCTTGGTTGCTCCACTTCCAACCTTAGCCAGGCTTCCCAGCATTTCCCCAGCAGTCCGTGACATTATCATCTCCTCTCACAAGTCTACAACGAGGAAAACATGCTAGCAAATGGAAACGTTTTTCTTGGTGGACATAGGCTAGGAATGTGGATCCCTTTTCAGCCCTAGTCCACGAAATCCTGGAATTCCTAGCACAACTGTTTCACTCCGGGTCCACTTCTGCTACGATCAGGGTAAAAATGGCGGCCATTTCTAACTTTCATGTTGGTTTTTCGAACTCTAACATTGTCTCATAAGCTCTGTAAAGCTTTTTTGAGAGGGACAACTCTTCTTAGGCCTCCAGTGAGAGATCCTCCTCCTCCTTGGGACCTTAATTTAGTCATAACCTCCTTAATTCTGCCCCCTTTTGAACCAGCAGCGTTCTGCTCTATCAAGTTTCTATCTTGGAAGAGACACTTTCTGGTAGCTATTACTTCAGTCAGACACGTCTCCGAACTTCAGGCGCTGTGTGTTCATCCTCCATACTTGGTTTTTCATAAGGACAGTGTTGCTCTGAGGACTAATCCTTTGTTTCTCCCTAAAGTCTGTTCAGAAAATAGTTTAAACCAATTTATAGATCTTCCTGTGTTTTTCCTTAATCATACCAACAAGGCAGAGTACAAACTACACCAATTGGACGTTCATAGGCAATTGCATTTTTACCTGCACAGAACTAAAGTAAGGAAGTCGGACCAACTATTCCTTTCTTAGGCCTTGGGCAAATAAGGTCTCCCATTCCAAGGTAACCTTGTCCAGATGGTTGTCGCACACTATTTCTTTCATTTATCATTTGAGGAACAAAGAGTTACCTTTTAAACTGAAAGGTCATTCTACTAGGGCCTTGGCCACCTCTGTAGCCTTCCAGTCTAGGTTGCCCATGGAATTCCGTCTGTGCAGCTGCCACGTAGGGAAACCCTCATACCTTTATTTCTCAATACAAGTTGGATATGGTCTCCAGGAGCAGAGCTGACTTTGGTTCCACTGTTCTGAAGAGTCTGTTCCACTGAGCCACCCAGCATTTTAAGTGCTAGGGACGCTGTCCTAACCAGCAAAAATGAAGGCGAGATAGGCAACTTAACATAAAGAAGATGTTCATTGTGTTTCACTGTTGCAGTCGTTACACTTGGGTTATCCTGCTGGCAGGCTACCCACAGTCGGCCCGAGTTCCAAAGTCTTGGTCCGGCGTCTGTTGATGTCGCCTCTTCCCTGACGTCAGTGCGCCAGGGGTATAAAAGATGCAACCGACACCATTTTCTTCAGTCTTTCTTGCCGCGCGGTGCCCGAAGCAAAAACAGTTCACAAGTGCCGGTCGGCCGACTCCTGAGATTTTCGAAATAGAGTTTCAGAATCGAAGTCTTCAATAAGGCTAAGTGTCCCGTTGGGGAAACTTTTTCTTGCTCCATAACCGATGTCAGTAAAAGTTAACAATTTTATTTCTTGTGGGAGGCAAATACCTCTCAAGGATTTTCACTCTTACTGTATTCCTTGCCTAGGCCCTGACCACGATGTTACTAGTTGTCGGTTTTGTGCTAGATTCAACAAACGCACTATTAAACGTCTGTTTGATTTTTGCCTCACATTATTTTGGTCGAAGGTTTAACTATATAATGCCGTCGGAACAACCGACGACCGGAATTCATAAAAAGCGTAAAGACTAGGAAAAGGACAGACATCCAAGATCCAAAACTGACAAAGCCTTTTCTAGGCCAGTTGCCGGTTCTCAGTGAGGCGCTTTCGCAGCCCCTGACACCCGCTACCTCAGAGCCACAGGCCGTATTGGACTCCCACGTGGAGACTACTAGGCCTCTGGGCACTCAAGGTATTGGGCCTACGGAATCTATTCCCTCAGATGGGTCCGGAGCCGCTGAGCAGGCATCGGCTTCTGTGGGTGTTTTCAGACCTTCACAGCTTACTATTAAGTCCTCTGCAACAGCCAAGGTACAGTCAAAGACACCAGTAAAGACAAGGAAACAAGTACAGCATTCTCCTGGACAGTTATCTATGCCAAAGAAACAGATGGTTAAAATGGCCGAAGACTTAATTACTTTGATCAGGGGATCCCATCCCCCTCCTGAAACAAGGCCTAGGCAAGATACTGATTATGATTCCTCTGACCAGGTTTCTATTTCCTCTGATTCCTCAGATTAATGTTAATCTCCACCTCCCTATGAGGACTCTGGTGCAGAAGAATCTATACCTTCAGCCTCTCCTCCTGAGGATTATTCTTTTGGGGAAACTCTGCACACCATGAGGGAACATTTCCACTGGGAGAGCCAGGATTAATTAGGAATCCAAGAATAGGTTCTGATTTTCTTTTACTGCCTCAGCACAGGCCCCTAGCTAACCCCGTGTGCTTGATAATTGTGGATGATGTTTTCTCTGAATCCAGTCTGTCTCCTGATACTTTACCCCCTGCACCAGTCAAGCCAGACGGGTATTACAGGGTCCGTGACTCTTATAAATTTCTTTTTAAAAACCCTGCTGCTGACCCAGAAACAATTTCTCAGGGTCCCAAAGGGGTTAAGGCTTCCACTGCAAAAAATCCTGTCCCCTCTGATAGGGATTCCAACGCACTGGATAGATGGGGGAAAAAAGTCTAAAAGTGTACACTTCTGCTACTTTAGCTGTAAGGGCTTTAAACTGCCAGTTTCACATGCTTAAATACCAACAGTACCTTATGTCTTTGTTAAAACAGAAAATGCTTACAAACTCAGAAAATCCTGACAAAGGAAATGCAGGAATTATTGTATGCAGCTGAACAAGTGGGAAAATATACTTTGCAATGTGGTTTTGATTCATTAGAGGCTTCTTGCAGAGCCGCAGTTACAGGCTTTGTTATTTGAAGGCATGCTTGGTTGAAAAAACAAAGTTTACCTGAACATGTTCAAGTAAAATTATTGGATGCTCCACTACAGCATGATACTTTGTTTGATGTTAAGGCAGAAGAGGTGTTAAAGAAAATGGAGGATAAAGGAAAATCTATGCAGACAGTAAAGGATTTCTTACAGGTTCAACCACCTAGGTTTACTAGAAACTGGCCTTCAAAAAATTGGTCCTTTCAGGTCTCAGACAGGCCACAAAGAGGCAGATACAGACGTCCAAGAGGCAGATCTCAGCCCCAAGGATCCTACAGACCTAAACAATGGGGTGCTCCCACCCCCAAAGGAGAAGACAAATCACGACCTTACAGGAAACAGTCCCAATGACTTCCCTCTACAAAGACCAAGCACTTAACTTTTGGCAGCGTCCCTAGGGGGAAAGCTAGCACTTTTCACACAAAATTGGAACATAATTACCCTGGACAAATAGGTACTGAATATAATTACTCAAGGTTACAGGTTCCACGTTCACACCCTTCCAAAATCAAAAGGTATGCCGAACCTGCCACAAAACCAATGGGCAGAGGCACAAAAGGAAATTGCTGCTCTCATGGACATGGGAGCTATTCAGAGAGTACCACAGCAAGAACAGGGACAAGGATTTTACTCAAGACTTTTCCTGGTACCCAGAAAGGACAAAGCCTGGAGACCAATACTGGATTTGTCAATCCTAAATACTTTCCTGGATGTTCCAAAATTCAAAATGTTAACACTACAGCAACTTCTACCCATGCTTGGCAGGAAGGCTTGGCTAGTTACTTTGGACCTCAAGGAGGCATACCTGCATGTCTCAGACAGTCTTGCAGAAGATACCACAGATTCATAGCTGGCTCAATGCATTACCAATTCTCTGCACTGCCCTTTGGCTTATCTACTGCACCCAGGGTCTTCACAAAATGCCTGGCACCAGTAATTGCATTTTGCAGACAGAGGAATTCAAATATATCCCTACTTGGGCGACTGTCTTATTCAAGCAGAGAACAAGGACATTCTACTAAGATATCTGGCGTTTGTAAAAACATTACTAATGTGCCTAGGGTACACTGTAAACGAAAATAAATCAAAACTAGTGCCCTCTCAAGAGATGATATTCCTGGATGCAAGCTTAAATACAGCTGCCCAGATGGCTCATCTCCCGCCAGACAGACAAAGGCATGTGACTCATTACTTTCAAATGATGGCAACAAAGACCCAGCTCCCTGCAAGAAAAATTCTGCAGGCCCTGGGTTTCATGGCATCCTGCATTCTACTAATTCCATATGCAAGACTGCATATGAGGAAACTACACTGGTATCTAAAAAGTGTTTGGACTCTGCATTGCCGCAGCCTGAAGACAGTAATAAATATAATTCCCTGTCTGCAACAAGATTTCTATGGTGGTCCCGGGCCTGTCACCTCAACAAGGGACAACCCTTCGCCTTGCCCACTGCCAGGCAGACAATAACAACAGATGCATCGGGATTATGCCTGGGGGGGGGGGCACATGGAGGGAAAATGTATTCAGGGCATGTGGCCCAAGGAACAAATGCATCTTCACATCAATCAAAAAGAGATGCTAGCTGTACAGAATGCCCTGACAACCTTCTAGGATTTACTGCATCCAGGACAGCTACTGCTAAAGATGGACAACAACACAGTTATGTGGTACATAAACAAGCAATGGGGCACACATTCCTACCCCCTCTGCAGACAAGTCATGACTTTGTGGAACACAGCACTGACCTATCAAGTACATCTGCAAGCACAATTCCTGCCAGGGAAGAAAAATACACTGGCAGATGAATTAAGCAGAAATCTCATGGATCCGCACAAATGGAAACTAAATCCACAAGTCTTCAGCATGATAAGGAAATGGGGACGCACAGACATAGATTTTTTTGCCTCCCCTCACAGCTGCCAACTACAGAAATTCTGCACAAGGACTTATCACTCACAAGCATGGAAAGTGGATGCTCTTTCATTCAGCTGAGAAACCCTGACAGATGTTCATCGTGCATACAGCTGCAGTCATTACAGATGGGGTTATCCTGCCGTCAGGCGGGTCCTCGGTCGGCCGAATCCCAAAGTCTAGGTCCGGCGTCGGTTGTCGTCGCCTCTTCCCTGACGTCAGTGCGGCAGGGGTATAAAAGAGGCAGCCGACGCCATTTTCTCCAGTCTTCCTTGCGCGGTGCCCGAAGCAGAAGCAGTTCACAAGTGCCGGTCGGCCAGCTCCTAAGATTTACGAAAGTATTTCAGCCGAAGTCTTCTTTAAAGCTAAGTACCCGCTAGAAACTTTTCTTGCCTCAGACCGATGTCAGACAAAGTTAATAATTGTATTTCTTGTGGGAAGCAAATACCGCATAAGGATTTTCACTCTTTCTGTATACCTTGCTTAGGGCCAGACCACGACGTCTCGGCCTTCCGTTTTTGTGCTAGGTTCAACAAGCGCACTATTAAGTGCCGGGCGAGTTCACCCTTCATTATTTTGGCAAAAAATTTAATTATCTCATGTAGTCAGATACATCGACACCAGTTTTAAGCAAAAGACGCAAAGACAAGGACTGACATCCGAGGTCTGCACAGAGTACTGAGACCACGCTTAGGCCGACTACCGGTTCTCCGGTTCTCAGCGAGGCGCCTACGCATCCCCTGACTACCGATGAAACTTTTACCGGTGACTTCAGTACCCGAGGTCGCAGGCTCCTCTGTCTCCATTCCCACTGCAGATACCGAAGCCACTCTTGGCGGGTAAACTGAAAATTTAGTGAGGCCTGCCATTTCTGAAGGCGTCTTCAGGCCTTCCACCTTCTCTATTAAATCCTTCACTAAATCTAAAGCTGCCATGAAAACTAAAAAACGGAGTCCTCAGACCTCCTCTCAAGGCCCCATGCCTAAAAAGCAGATGCTTAAAATGGCTGAGGATTTGATAACTCTCATCAGGGGTTCTCAACCCCCCTCTCACAAAAGACCCAGATTGGAGGAAGACTACCCTTCCTCTGACCAGGCTTCTATTACCTCGGACCATTCTGATGGCCAGGATTATGCCTATTCCCCTTTTGAAGACTCTGATGCTGAGGAGTCTGTTCCCTCGGTCTCCCCCCCCTGAGGACTACTCTTTTGGGGAAACCCTGCATACATTGAGGGAGCACTTCCACTGAGAAGGCCAAGATTACTCAGATTCCAAGAAAAGGCTCAGGGAATTTCTACTTCTCCCCCCAGCATAGGTCCCTGGCTATCCCTCCTGTTTTAGATGTTTTGGATGATGTGTACGCAGAAGCCAGTCTTAATCCAGATTCTTTACCTCCAGCCCCTGTTAAACCAGACAGGTATTACCAGGTTCCTGATTCTCACCAGTTCCTTTATAAAAGCCATACTGCTGACCCAGAAAATTTCACGGGGTCCCAAGGGAATAAAGGCCTCTACTGCTAAAAACCCTTTACCTTCAGAGAGAGATTCCAGAGCATTAGAAAGGTGGGGGAAAAAGGTGTATACATCTGCCACTTTAACCATGAGGGTGTTAAACTGTCAATTTCATATGTTAAAGTACCAACAGTTTTTGTTATCTCAGCTGAAAAGCAAAATGACACAAACAGAACAACCAGATTTGAAAGAGTTGCAGGATTTGTTGCATGGAGCAGAGCAAGTGGGTAAACATACCTTGCAGTGTGGTTTTGATGCTTTAGAGGCCTCATGTAGAGCTGCTGTCACAGGGTCCGTTATACGTAGACATGCTTGGCTCAGAGTAAACCTTACCAGATCATGTCAAAGCAAAGTTATTAGATGCACCACTTCAAAAAGATGTATTGTTTGGTGTTAAAGCTGAGGAGGTACTAAAGAAAATGGAGGAAAAAACGAAATCTATGCAAACAGTGAAAGATTTCTTGCAGGTGCAATCTCCACGCTTCAGCAGAAACTGGCCTTCAAAAAATTGGTCCTTTCCAGCCACGGACAGACCTCAAAGGGGCAGATACAGACACCCAAGGGGTAGAGGACAACCTCAAGGATCTTACAGAGCTAGACCGTGGCAAGCACCAATCCCAAGAGATGGAGAAGATCACAGTCATTTAGAAAACAGACACAATGACTTCCCCCTATGCCTGCCAAACAAAGCTATAATGGCAGCACCTTTGGGCGGAAAACTGGCATTATTTTCAAAAAACTGGCACATTGTTACAAAAGACAAATGGATTCTGGACAGTATAGACAGAGGCTACAGGTTCCACTTTCACACCCTTCCAAAAATGAGAGGCTTGCCAAACCTGCCACAAAATCAAAGGGCAGAGGCACAAAGACAAATTTCCGCTCTCATGAATATGAAAGCGATTCAAGAGGTTCCTGCAAAAGAACAAGGTCAAGGTTTTTATTCCAGACTATTCCTGGTACCAAGGAAGAACAAAGATTGGAGACCCATCCTAGACCTATCCATCCTAAATACATATCTACAGGTGCCAAAATTCAAGATGCTCACATTGCAGCAGCTTCTTCCCATGCTGGGCAAGGAGTCTTGGCTAGTAACATTGGACCTCAAGGAGGCATACCTGCATGTCCCTATCAGACAAGATTGCAGAAGATACCTCAGATTTCTTGCTGGTTCAACCCATTACCAATTCTCTGCATTGCCCTTTGGCTTATCTACTGCGCCCAGAGTGTTTACGAAATGACTGGCATCAGTAATTGCCTTCTGTAGACAACAAGGAATACAAATCTACCCATATCTGGACGACTGCCTGATTCAAGCGGACAGCAAGGATATTCTATTGCAGCATCTGGCGTTTGTAATAAAACTGTTAAACTACCTGGGATACACAGTGAACAAAAAGAAATCAAAACTAATACCCTCTCAACAGATAGTTTTCCTGGGTGCCAGCTTAAATACAACCACCCAGATGGCCTACCTCACGCCAGACAAACAAGGGCAACTGTCTCAATACTTCAACAAAATGGCAACTTTCACCAGACTAACTGCAAGGAAAGTCCTGCAGGCTCTGGGATTCATGGCATCTTGCATCCTGCTAATACCATGTGCAAAGCTGCATATGAGGAAACTACAATGGTACCTAAAAAACTTATGGTCTCAACACAGCCACAGCTTGGAAACAATGATACCACTCATTCCATGCCTTCAAAAGGAATTTTTGTGGTGGGCTCAAGCATGCCAAACAAACACAGGTCTCCCTTTCTGTTTACCTCAAGCAACTCATATCATCACAACAGACGCCTCAGATCACGCCTGGGGAGCACACATGGCAGATCAGTGCATTCAGGGAAAATGGTCCCAAAAAGAGAAGCACCTACACATCAACCAAAAGGAGATGCTAGCCATGCAAAATGCTCTTATGACTTTCAGAGACCTACTGCATCCAGGCCAGCTACTGATAAGGAAAGACAGCACCACAGTCATGTTGTACTTAAACAAACTGGGGGGAACTCATTCATACCCCCTGTGCAGGCAAGCCATGACCCTATGGATCACAGCACTGGAATTACAAATTCAACTACAGGCACAATTCCTGCCAGGGAAGGAAAACACACTGGCAGACAACTTAAGCAGAAATATGACAGACCCACACGAATGGAAGTTGCATCCTCAAGTCTTCTCAAAGATAACTCAGGCATGGGGACAGCCAGACATAGATCTATTTGCTTACCACAGAAATTACCAGTTGAAAAAATTTTGTTCAAGGACCTATCATCCACAGGCCTGGAAAGTGGACGCGCACTCTTTCAATTGGACAACATTGACAGTTTATGCCTTCCTGCCTCTTCCTCTATTAACCAAAGTTCTATTAAAAGCCAGAGCAGAGAGGCCACAAATGATTCTCATTGCTCCAGACTGGCCACGACATCACTGGTATCCTCTCCTAAAGAGCCCGACACACTCACCACCATGGATCCTACCTCTAGTCCCTCTTCTGTTGTCCCAGCACAACTACAAAACCCTTCACAGCCAGCGCAAAACCCTAAATCTAGCTGCATGGAGAATACCTAGATTTCCCAACAGACTCTCCTCTCCAAGGAGGTGCAGGATGTCATCTTGGAGGCCAGAAGACCCTCTACTAGAAAAGCCTACTCCGCCAAATGGAAACGATTTTGTTCCTGGAAAAAAAGGGCCAGAATCCTTGGGTAATAAATATACCTCAAATTTTACAGTACCTAGCTGAGATGTTAAACAGTGGCCTTTCCTTCTCCTCCATCAAGATCCACGCTTCAGCCATTTCTGCACAATACAATACAGATCCTCCTTTATTCTCACATCCTCTATTAAGGCAGTTCCTCAGAGGGGCAAAAAATATAAAACCTCCACGGAAACCACCAATCCCAGCTTGGGACCTCAACTTCGTATTGGAAAAGCTGACCCTGCCTCCCTTTGAGCCGGCTTTTTCAACAGAGCTACAATACTTGTCGTGGAAAATGGCCTTCCTTCTGGCTATTACCTCAGCACGCAGGGTTTCAGAAATACAGGCCCTCATGGCTGTGCAACCATTCATCATTTTCCATCAGGACAGAGTTTCCTTATGAACCAACCCTACCTTCATGCCAAAGGTAGTATCCAGTGTAGCTTTGAATCAGACTATTCATTTACCTACCTTTTATCCAAATCCACAGAACAAAGGGGAGAGACTACTACATTCCTTGGACATTCACAGACAACTTCGTTATTACTTGGACAGAACAAAGCCATTCAGGAAATCTGAGCGGCTCTTTGTGTCCTATGCTACAGGTGCTCAAGGAAAGGCCATTTCCAAGCAGACAATTTCAAAATGGATAGCCCACTGCATACACTTTTGTTATTCATTTAATGGAAAATCTGTGCCTGTATACATCAGATCCCACTCCACCAGGGCTACAGCTACCTCTGCAGCTTTCCTCAGGGGGGTCCCTACCAAGGACATTTTGGAAGCAGCTACTTGGAGTTCAGTGCACACTTTCTCCAAGCACTACCACCTTCCACTATACTCAAAATCTAGAGCGGGCTTTGCCACAGCAGTCTTGCAGGGCATCCTCGCCCCTCCTAGTTCCAGTTAGTGCCTACCACCCTTACTTAGCTTTGGGATTCTTCCCATCTGTAATGACTGCAGCTGTATGCACGATGAACATAGTACAGTTTTGTACCTACCGTAAATGTAGATGTTCGAGTGCTCATACAGCTGCAGTCCAGGTTACCCTCCCTCCATCCCCTCTTAGGACAGGCCTTATGACAAACACCTTTATCATACAACCTATTTGGGGTGTTCTTTCATGGTGTATTTGCTTGCAACTACTGTTTTTGATTTATCTACATTGCATGTTTGCATAATATTATGTTTTGCCTTCCTTCTGGGGGCACCTGACATCTGGGGCAAGAGAGAGGAAGAAAATGGCGTCGGCTGCCTCTTTTATACCCCTGCCGCACTGACGTCTGGGAAGAGGTGACTACAACCGATGCCAGACCTAGACTTTGGGATTCGGCCGACTGAGGACCCGCCTGATTGCAGGATAACCCCATCTATAATGACTGCAGCTGTATGAGCACTCTAACATCTACATTTATGGTAGGTACAAAACTGTACTTTTTATGCCTTCCCTCCACTGCCTCTTCTTCCCAAGGTACTCCTAAAAGTCAGACAAAAAAAAGCCAAAAATGATCCTGATTACCCCAGACTGGCCACGCCAGTACTGGTACCCAATCCTAAAGAACTTGTCTCAAGGCCCACCCTGGCCTTTACCTCAAATTCCTCATCTACTGACTCAACAGAACAACCATATTCTACACAGTCAACTCAGAACCTTAAGTCTGGCTGCATTGCGGATAACATAGTCACTCAAACCACTCCTCTCTCTCCAGCTGTTGTGGATGTCATTTTAGAAGCCAGGAGGCCCAGCACTAGGAAATCCTATGCAGAAAAATGGAAGAGATTCTGTGCGTGGAACCAGGCCCAAGGACTCGAACCACTTGTTCCAAATATACCTCAGATTTTGCAGTACCTAACTGTGATGTTGGACAAAGGCCTTTCCTTTTCATCTGTTAAGATCCATGCCTCAGCCATTTCAGCTCATTACAATAAGAAACCTATTTTTTTCACATCCACTACTTAGGCAGTACCTCAGAGGGCAAGAAACATAAGACCCCCAAGGAGAGCACCAGTACCTACTTGGTACCTCAATTTTGTTTTAGAAGAACTCACACTGCCTCCTTTTGAGCCAGCCAGCACAGCTGATATAAAATTCTTATCATGGAAAACTGCTCTGCTTCTAGCAATAACTTCAGCAAGCAGAGTCTCAGAGTTATAGGCATTAATGGCAGTGGAACCCTTCATCATTTTTCATCAGGACAGGGTCTCTCTAAGGACAAACCCAACGTTTATGCCAAAGGTGGTTTCCAGTGTGGCTCTTAACCAAACTTGTCATTTGCCAACTTTCTGTCCAAATCCCCAGAATACAGAGGGGAGAGACTTCTGTACACTTTGGACATACCCAGGCAGCTAAGATTCTACTTGGACAAAACAAAAGCTTTCAGAAAAACTGAGCAGCTGTTTGTAGCTTATGCTGCAGGATCACAAGGAAAGCCCATCTCAAAACAGACAATTTAAAAATGGATAGGTTCATAGGTTTGTACTAGGCTATCTGCCCTAGGGCATTTATAAGCCTAGCCAGAGTGTGTGTGGCTTTCACCACCCCTTAGGATGAGAATACTACACCCATTTAGGGTTTAGTTTACTGTGCCTCTGTCTAGTAGTGACACAGAGATGACCCCCAGGGTAAACCTACGATTTTCCATCCACTCGTCAAGATTTCTCTTGGAGAGTCAGTGAGGGGCTCTGCCTAACATGGACTGGGATTCTGTTCCAGAGTGTAGGGAGCCTCTGGGTTATGAATCTGTCCCTCCAGCACGTCCTATTTATTTCTGTGTTGAGGTTCAAATCTCTTGCTCTCGTGGCTCTGATGGATTTGGATTTTCTGAGGTGGAGCATATCCATTAATTCCGGATTGGACATGGCTTTGTACGTCAGGCATAGATCACCTCTGAGTAGGCGGTATGCGACTGAATAGAGTTGGAGTTTCTTCAGCCGGGCAGCATATGACATATGTTTGAGACCCTTTATCCTCTTGGTGAGGAACTTTTGGGGTCTTTCCAACTGCTCCAGGTGTCGGGTAAGATGCATCCCAAATGGGGCATTGTACTCAATCATGGGCCTGACCAGAGAAGAGTACAGGGGCACAATGACCTCTCTTGATCTAGATGTGAATCCCTTCATGATATGGTGGGCAATATAGAAGGTCTTCCTAACCATTTTGGCAATGTGAGTGTCAAATGAGAGGTTACTGTCAACTTGGGTCCCTAGGTCCCTGATTACCTCTTCCGTACTTAATGGATTACCACCTACCAGACAGGGCGCCTGCCCTTGCTATTCCGCCAGTGTTAGATATTGTGGATGATGTGTATACTCTATCCAGCTTAAATCCTGATTCCGTACGTCCAGCCCCTGTTAAGCCTGACAGATACTACAGAGTCTCTGACTCACATAAATTTCTGTATAAAAGCCCTGTAGCTGACCGTGAAACTATTTCTCAGGGACCCAAAGGAGTTAAGGCCTCATCAGCCAAGAATCCAGTTCCCTCTGACAGAGATTCCAGAGCATTAGACAGATGGGGAAAGAAAGTATATACGTCTGCAACTTTAACAATGAGGGCCTTAAATTGCCAGTTTCACATGCTAAAATATCAGCAGTTTTTACTGTCTCAGTTAAAAGAAAAAATGCTTCCAGAATCAGATCCTCCTAATTTTAAAGAAATGCAGGATTTATTGGATGCAGCTGAACACGTGGGAAAACATACTTTGCAATGTGGTTTTGATTCTCTAGAGGCCTCCTGCAGAGCAGCAGTTACAGGCTCTGTCATTAGAAGACGTGCTTGGTTAAAAGAACATACATTAGCAGATCATGTTAAAGCAAAATTACTGGATGCACCTTTGCAGCAGGATGTGTTATTTGGAGTTAAGGCAGAAGAGGTATTAAAGAAAATGGAGGATAAGGCAAAATCTATGCAAACGGTGAAGGATTTCTTACAGGTTCAGCCTCTTAGATTTAGCAGAAACTGGCCAACTAAGAATTGTTCCTTTCCAATTACAGACAGACCTCAAAGGGGAAGATAGACGTCCAAGAGGTAGAGGTCAAACACAAGGTCCTTACAGGCCTTAACAATGGGTTGCATCAGGCCAGAAAGAAAGGGAAGACAGGCCCCAACCATATAAAAAGCAGCTCCAATGACTTCCCACTACAGCTGCCAAACAAATCCCTCTTGGCAGCTCCCTTGGGAGGAAAACTGGCACTCTTTTACCACAGTTGGCAAATGATCACCAAAGACAAATGGGTTCTCAACATTGTATTTCAAGGTTACAGGTTCCACTTTCACACTCTGCCAAGGTTAAAATGAATGCCGAATCTGCCACCAAATCAATGGGCAGAGGCTCAAAAACAAATTACAACACTCGTGGATATGAGAGCTATTCATAGGTTCATAAGTTCATAGGTTTATACTAGGCTATCTGCCCTAAGGCATTTATAAGCCTAGCCCAAAGTTTTGTGGCTTACGCCACCCCTTATATGAAAAAATACTGTGCCCATTAGTTTGTTGTGCCTCTGTCCAGCAGTGACACAGAGATGATTCCCGGGGTAAACCTACGTTCTCCCATCCACAGGTCAAGATTTCTCTTGAACAGAGCCAGCGAGGTGCTCTGCCTCACATGGGCTGGGATTTTATTCCACAGCATAGGGAGTCTCTGAGTGATAAATCTATCCCTCCAGCACGTCCTATTTATTTCAGTGCTAAGGTTTAAGTTGCTTGCTCTAGTGGGGTTTTGCCTTTTCAGCTGCCAGTGGACCCTCCTCCACAAAGAAAAGAGGCTCACAAGCAAGTTTCTCAGTTATTTGATTCCATAAAGATTCATGCTGCAGCAATTTCAGCTCAACTAAGATTTTAGGCAGTCTCTGCAGTTACTTGTTCTTTTGTTTTAAGTTCACAGGCAAACTATTTTCTAGGTGGATTTTTTTTTTGCATTGCATTATATATTCCCATGCAAAAAAAGAGGTTCAGGCCATTATTAGCATTAGGCCTCTCCACTACACTTACTTCCAACAGCATTTCTAAGGGGGGGCAACTAAAGGATATTCTGGGAAGCAGCTGAGTGGAGTTCAGTGCATACTCTTCTAGGCATATCACCTGCCTATATACTCTAAGACTAGAGCTGGTTTTGCCACAGCTGTTTTACAAGGCATGTTGTCTGCTTTGGGATTCTACCCAATTGTCAGGACTGCAGCAAGGCCTCCTTCCCTCTGTGTTTCAGGGTGTGTGTGTAGTGAGTTTACATGCTTTATTTTTTTGTATATATTACTGTATATATTGTACAGGGACTTGTTTTTTTGGGTCTTCTGACATCTGGGGCAAAAACGCCATGACATCCTCGAACATCTACATTTATGGTAGGTACAAAACTGTACTTTTTGATGGATTTGGATTTTTTGAGGTGGAGCATGTCCATTAATTCCGGGTTGGACATGGCCTTGTATGTCAGGCACATGTCACCTCTGAGCAGAAGGTATGCGACTGAATAGAGCTGGAGATGTCCTTCAAGAATGCAACTGCAGTCATAACATATGGGTTGTCCTGCCTCAGGCAGCCCTCGGTCGGCCGAATTCCAAAGTCTGGGTCCGGCGTCGGCTAGTGTCGCCTCCTCTCCGACGTCACAACGGCTGGAGTATAAAGGCATCGGCCGGCGCCATCTTCTTCAGTCTTTCTTGCCACGCGGTGCCCGAAGCAGAAGCAGTTCGCAAGTGCCGGTCGGTCAGCTCCTGTGTTTTCAGTACCGAAGTCATCTAAAAGCTAAGTACCCCGTTGGGGAACATTTTTTCTTGCCTCAGCCGATGTCAGAACAAATTGAGAAAGTTAATAATTGTTTGTCTTGTGATAAACAAATACCTCATAAGGACTTCCATTCTCTCTGCCTTCCTTGCCTGGGCCCAGACCACAACGTCTCGGCCTGTGCTGCCTGTGCTTGCTTTAATAAGCGCACTCTCAGGCGCCGGGCAGAATTTGCCGAGGACTACTTCGGTGAATCTTTTGCGTATATCATGCCGTCGGATCCACCGACAACCCAATCTGCTAAAAAACGCAAGGACCGGGACCGACATCTTCGGCCCGCGTCCACTACCAATGCTACTCCTAAACCCTCTGCTAGTGCTCCGGTCCCTTCGGAAGTGGTAAATCAACCGCTCCAGGCAGACGACACAGCGTTAACACGACCTTCGGTCTCGGACATCTCTCCGGTGCCGGTTGTTGATTTTCCTCCGGAAACCGAAGTTCTGGATCTACCCGACACCATTTCTGTGGACAAGGTTACGCCAGCACATGGGGCTGCTAGGCCTCCTGTGTCCATCAAGGCCTTTGCACGTGCTAAGGCCGCCAGTCAGGCCAAGGCCCATCCTAAACCTGCTGCCCAGGCCCCTTCATCTGATAAGCAGATCATGTCTCTTGCTGCAGATCTTATTTCCCTTATCAGGGGGTCTCAGCCTCATCCGGACAGGGGTTCTCAGCCACCTGCAGAGAAAAGGCCCAGAACTGAGCAGGCGGACAACCTCTCTTCGGATGAAGCCTCTGGGGATTCTGAGCATTCTGATACCCAAGAATAATCCTTCCAGGCCTACGAGGATTCTGATGCTGAGGAATCAATTCCCTCTGCCTTCCCTCCAGAGGATTTCTCATTTGGTGAAGTCCTACATTCCATGAGGGAACATTTTCAATGGCAGGGTTAGGAATTCTCTGATTCCAGGAAAAGGCTTCATACCTTCCTCAAGCTTCCCCAGCACAGACCTTTGGCCATTTCGCCAGTTATGGATGTTTTGGATGATGTTTTCTCTGACTCCAGTGATAACCCTGATTCTCTTCCTCCTGCTCCTGTCAAGCCGGACAGATATTATAGGGTCCCTGACACTCGCAAGCACCTTTTTAAGGCCCACTCTGTGGATCTAGAAACTATTTCACAGGGCCCCAAGGGAGTGGCTACCTCCTCTGCCAAAAACCCACTGCCAGCGGGCAGGGAAGCAAGGTCCCTGGAGAGATGGGGTAAAAAAGTTTACACCTCTACAACCCTAGCCATGAGGTCACTTAACTGCCTTTTTCACATGTTTCAGTACCAAGATTTTCTATTGGATGATTTACAGAAAAAGTTAGCTTCTCCTGAGCCTATTGATAAAAAGGCATTGCAGGATCATATACATAACACTCAGCAGGTTAATAACCATTTTCTTCATTGTGGTTATGATGCACTGGAAGCTTCATGTAGGGCAGCTATGACTGTGGCTGTGATACGTAGACATGCTTGGTTAAAAAATCAGTCTTTGCCAGACCATGTTAAAGTAAAGTTACTGGATGCACCTCTGGAAAAACAGAAGCTTTTTGGTGCTAATGCACAAGATATATTGAAATCCATAGAGGAAAAAGCAAAGTCAGTACAGACAGTCAAGGATTTCCTGCAGGTTCAGCCACCCAGATTCAGCAGAAACTGGCCCTCAAAGAATTGGTCCTTCCCAGGCTCTGACAAGTTTCAAAGGGGAAAAAGCAGACGTGCCCGAGGTAGAGGGCAATACCGAGGATCTTACAGGGGCCGCCAATGGCAACCTCCAAATCAAAGAAGTGGTGCAGACAGTTCAGCTGCACCACAAGGACAATCACAATGACTTGACTTTCGTACCGCCTACAAAGGTTCAAAGAGAAGCACCTTTGGGCGGAAAATTATCTTTATTCTCACAAAACTGGCATATCTTAACCAGGGACAACTGGATTCTGGATTTGATAGACAAAGGTTACAGATTCCACTTCCACACATTACCAATAAGACAAGGCATGCCAAACCTGCCACATCATCAAAGGGCAGAGGCACTCACTCAAGTTTCCAAGCTGTTAAATGTAAAAGCAATAGAAAGGGTTCCTCCTCAGGAGCAAGGCCAGGGATTTTATTCAAGACTGTTCCTTGTTCCAAGAAAAGAAAACAAATGGAGACCCATACTGGACTTGTCAACTCTAAATACTTTTCTCATTGTGCCAAAGTTCAAAATGCTGACGCTGCAGCAACTCCTTCCCATGCTGGACAAGGGGTCTTGGCTGGTCACTCTGGACCTCAAGGAGGCATACCTGCATGTCCCAATCAGACAAAGCTGCACAAGATACCTCAGATTTCTTGCAGGGACAGAGCATTATCAATTCTCAGCATTGCCGTTTGGCTTATCTACTGCGCCCAGAGTGTTCACGAAATGCCTGGCATCAGTAGTGGCACACTGCAGACTGCAGGGGATTCAAATGTACCCCTACTTGGACGACTGCCTCATACAAGCAGACAACAAACAAACCTTAAAAGAAAACTTGGACTATGTCATGCATCTTCTGCAGGCCTTGGGATACACAGTCAACATTCAGAAGTCAAAGCTACTGCCATCACAACAGATTATCTTCCTAGGAGCCAAACTGGACACAGAAAACCAAATGGCCTACCTCACAGAGGAAAAACAGCAGCATTTACCAGAGTACTTCAAAGGCCTAGCAAAACTCTCCCAGTTGACTGCAAGGAAAATCCTGCAGGCCCTGGGGTTCATGGCATCTTGCATCCTTCTGATACCTTTGGCAAGACTTCATATGAGAAAGCTGCAATGGTATTTAAAAAACTTATGGTCTCAACACAGCCAAAGCCTAGAGGACGTAATCCCACTTATTCCATGTCTGCAAAAGGAATTTTTATGGTGGGCTCAAGCCAGTCAGCTAAACATAGGCATGTCTTTCAACAGACCTCAAGCAGGTCAAATGATTACAACAGATGCCTCAGACCATGGATGGGGGGCGCACATGGAGGGCAGATGCATTCAAGGTCTATGGACGCCAAAGGAAAGACATCTGCACATAAACCAAAAGGAGATCTTGGCAGTGATGCATGCAATCGAGACTTTCGAAAAATCACTACAACAAGGACATTTGCTAATAAGGACAGACAACACCGCTGTCATGTGGTACATAAACAAGCAGGGAGGCACTCATTCTTATCCCCTCTGCAGACTAACAATGCTTCTCTGGGAAAAATCCCTGAGCCTGAAGATACATTTACAATCCCAGTTTGTACCAGGCAAGGACAATGTACTGGCGGACAAGCTGAGCAGAAATTTCATGGATCTACACGAATGGATGCTGCACCCTCTCATTTTCTCTCAACTGACAGACATGGGGAAGACCGGACGTGGATCTTTTTGCTGCCCACTTAAATCATCACCTGGAAAAGTTCTGCACAAGGACTCACCATCCTCTAGCCTGGAAAACGGATGCTCTCTCCTTCAGCTGGAATTCTCTAAAAATTTATGCATTCCCTCCTCTGCCTCTGCTGACCAAGGTGATACTGAAGATCAAAGCAGAACAACCAACAGGCATCTTGATAGCTCCAGACTGGCCAAGGCAACACTGGTACCCATTGCTATTGAGCATAACTCGGACCAAGCCATGGCCTCTGACCCTATGGCCCCTGCTCCTAACACAACACAATTACAGGACTGTACATCAAGACCTGAAAACATTACATCTGACAAGCCTGGAGGCTACCATGACTTCTTCAACTAACTCTCTTTCCAAATCATTTCAAGAGATCTTGCTGGAAGCACGCAGACCTTCCACCAGAAAAACCTATTCAGCCAAGTGAAGAGATTCAGCATCTGGAATGCCAACAGGGGTCAGGGCACAACATTACTGAGTATACCTCAAATATTAGAATACTTGGCAGAACTGTTTCATACTGGACTCTCATACTCTTCAATAAAGATTCATGCCTCAGCAATCTCAGCAAAATACAACTGTGACCCTCCAGTGTTTTCTCATCCTCTGCTGAGACAGTTTCTAAGAGGGATAAAGAATATCAAACCTCCCAGAAAACAGCCAGTACCTGCATGGGACCTCAATTTTGTGTTGGAAAAATTAACTCTTCCTCCATTTGAGCCAGCAGCAACTTCAGAAATGCAATTTCTTTCATGGAGATAAGGCTGAGATTAAACAGCTGCCTTATATGCGGGTTTAATTCCTCATTTAGCTCGTGTAGCACACGGCCGGGGACACCATCCGGTCCCATTGATGCTGTGTTTTTAGCTTTAGAGAGAGCAGCTTTCACCTGCGCATTTGAGATGTCTGGGAGGCTACACTCCGCTGGGATAGTTATCTCTCCTTTAGGGGCGAGAGAGGGGGGTGAAGTTTGCACTGAACCTGTCTGCCAGTATGTTGGCAATGTCTGTGGGTTCAGTGATTTTTGTATCCTTTTGGACTAATTCTGAGCATATCTGGGAGTTTCCACCCAGGTTCCTAACATAGCTGATAAAGGCCTTATGATTGTCCTTTGAATCCATGGCAGTTTTCTCTCAAAATTGGCCTTAGTTGATTTTGAGTGCTCATTTTACTAATAATGATCAGGGGTGACTTCCCTTTTATGGATTTTGTTCTATCATGTAATAGCTTTCTCCTCTTATTGTAAAGTTTGTTAATGGCTGGGTTCCACCAGACTGGACGTTTGCCCTTTGTGGAAAGAGTCTTGGTTTTATTTGGGATTGCCTGATCCATGCAGTCCTGGAGGTGTTCATAGAAGGCATTTGTAAGGGCTTCCGCAGCTTGGGTTGTGGTTTCCACTGGCTCAGGGGCCTTGAAAGATACCACACCAGTCTTGAGTAGTGTGACGTTTGCTTTAAAGAAGTTCTTCACTGTGGTCTTTTTTGTTTGGGGTGGGGGAGGGATGTGGATTTCCAGTGAGATTAGTTTATGATCAGATCTCACCAATGAGGGATATACTTCCTTATAGGTTCATAGGTTCATACTAGGCTATCTGCCCTAAGGCATTTATAAGCCTAGCCCAAAGTTTTTTTACACCACCCCTTATGTTAAATACTGTGCCCATTAGTTTGTGGTGCCTCTGTCCAGCAGTGACACAGAGATGATTCCCGGGGTAAACCTACGATCTCCCATCCACCGGTCAAGATTTCTCTTGAACAGAGCCAGCGAAAGTGCTCTGCCTCACATGGACCGGGATTTTATTCCACAGCATAGGGAGTCTCTGGGTGACAAATCTATCCCTCCAGCATGTCCTATTTATATCAGTGCTAAGGTTTAAGTCGCTTTCTCTAGTGGATCTGGTAGATTTGGATTTTTTGAGGTGGAGCATGTCCATTAATTCTGGGTTGGACATGGCCTTGTATGTCAGGCACAGGTCACCTCTGAGCAGGCGGTATGCGACTGAATAGAGCTGGAGTTTATTCAATCTGGCAGCGTATGACAGATTTTGGAGTCCCTTTATCCTTTTGGTGAGGAACTTTTGGGGTCTCTCCAATTGCTGCAGGTCTCAGGTGAGATACATCCCAAATGGGGCATTGTACTCTATCATTGGTCTGATAAGTGAAGAGTACAGGGGAACAATGACCTCACTTGATCTGGATGTGAATCCCTTCATGATCAGGTGGGCAATGTAGAAGGTCTTTCTAACCACTTTAGCAATGTGAGTGTCAAAAGAAAGGCCACTGTCAACCTGGGTCCCCAGGTCCCTGATAACCTCTTCTGTGCTTAATGGATTGCCACCTATATGGTAGCTTGGGGTTGCCTTGTTTTTCCCGAAGGGTATGACTATACATTTTTTGGCATTTAACTTCAGGCCATGGCTCTGGCACCAGCTATCAGTTTCTGTGAGACCCCTCTGAAGGATATCTGTGTCCGATGTACTTTCCACTATGGCGCCCAGTTTGCAGTCATCTGCAGATGTTGTCAGCCATAGTCCTCCTATGTTTGCCTGTACTTCTGAGAAGTAGATGCCGAACAACAGGGGGCCCAGGACTGAGCCCTGTGGGACACCACTTGTGACCGGCTTGGAGTCTGACATGGCGCCAGCAACTCTAACCCTGTGGGTTCTGTCCTTTAGCCAGTTTGCAACCCATCTTGTGACATATGGGTTTACATTTAAGCTGGTAAGTTTCTCTATAATACCCGAGTGGGGTATTGTGTCGAAAGCTTTTGCAAGGTCAAGGTAGGCTGTATGGACTGCCTTTCCCTCATCAGTGGCCTTGGTGACTGTTTTGAAGAAGTCGACCAAGTTCAGAAGGCATGATCTGCCCTTGGCAAAGCCAAACTGGGTCGGGTCCAATGTCTGCAAGTCCCCTATGTCTTTGTTTATGAGTTCCATTATGATCCTCTCCATAGCTTTGCAGACCAGGCTTGTTAAGCTTATGGGGCGGTAATTACCAGGGTCCGTAGAGGCACCGCCTTTGTGGAGTGGGACCACAGTTGCCGTACGCCACTCCTTGGGCACGTATCCTGTGGTAAGGCTAAGATTAAACAGCTGCCTTATATGCGGGTTTAGTTCCTCGTTGAGTTCGTGTAGCACACAGCCGGGGACACCATCCGGTCCCATTGATGCTGTGTTTTTAGCTTTAGAGGGAGCAGCTTTCACCTGCGCATTTGAGATGTCTGGGAGGCTACACTCCGCTGGGATAGTTATCTCTCCTTTTGGGGGGGAGAGGGGGGTGAAGTTTGCACTGAACCTGTCTGCCAGTATGTTGGCAATGTCTGTGGGTTCAGTGATTTTTTGTATCATTTTGGACCAATTCTGAGCATATCTGGGAGTTTCCACCCAGGTTTCTAACATAGCTGAAGAAGGCCTTGATTGTCTTTTGAATCTGTGGCAATTTTTCCTCTCAAAGTTGGCCTTGGATGATTTTATGAGTGCTCGTATTTTTTTGCTAATAATGATTAAGGGTGTCTTCTCTCTTATGGATTTTGCTGTATCATGTAACAGCTTTCTCCTCTTATTGTAAAGTTTGTTTATGGATGGGGTCCACCAGACTGGACGTTTGCCCTTGGTGGAAAGAGTCTTGGTTTTATTAGGGATTGCCTGATCCATGCAGTCCTGGAGGTGTTCGTAGAAGGCATTTGTAAGGGCTTCCGCAGCTTGGGTTGTGGTTTCCACTGGCTCGAGGGCCTTAAAGGATACCACACCAGTCTTGAGTAGTGTGAAGTTTGCTTTAGAGAAGTTCTTCACTGTCGTCTTTTTTGTTTGGGATGGGGGCGGGATGTGGATTTCCAGTGAGATTAGTTTGTGATCTGATCTCACCAATGAGGGATATACTTCCGGTGTGGAGCATTTTGTCCCCATGTTTGTGATGATGAGATCTAGTATATTTTCCCCTGTTGTGAGAACGGTGACTAGTTGTTCCATGGCATTTGAATTTATGAACTCCAGGAACCTTTGGGCTAGAAAGTTAGGGCTTGAGTAATGTTCCCAGTCTATATTCGCGTAGTTGAAGTCACCCAATATGATGGTGTTTGGAGATACATTTATACCCTCCAGTGTCTTCAGGAAGGCTGTGTGGGGTTCCTGAGTTTGAGAGGGTGGCCTGTAGCATGCTACAAATTGTAGAGCAGTTTTGCCTATGGTTAATTGTACCTGGATGGTTTCCAATGCTTCGTGCGTTGCCACCAACCTGGAGGTGTGGGTATCCTTGATGAATATGGATACACCCCCTCCTTTTGTGGTGTGGTCCGGGTTTCGGGCGGGCATGATATGAGGTAAAACCTGATAGTGCCGGGGTGCTCTCAGGAGCCTTGAACCAGGTTTCAGTTGCAGCACAGACATCGATGTTCTCCGTACTGAGAAGGGCCTCGAGTGCGTGCATTTTGAGATTTAGACTTCTGGCATTGAGCAGCATTACCCTTAGTTTCTTCCCATTTTTGTTTTCTAGGGTGGTAGGTTTAGAATTTGAGCCTTGCCTAAAAAAGGCACTATGGGGGTGGCAAGAGCCTTGGCCAATATCTGGAATCCCAGGGGTGACAGGTGCAAGCCGTCCCTTCCGGTGTGGAGCATTTTGTCCCCATGTTTGTGATAATGAGGTCTAGTATAGTTTCTCCTCTCGTGGGAACAGTGACTAGCTGTTCCATGGCGTTTGAATTTATGAACTCCAGGAACCGTTGGGCTAGAAAGTTAGGGCTTGGGTAATGTTCCCAGTCTATATTCGGGTAGTTGAAGTCACCCAATATAATGGTGTTTGGAGATGCATTTATACCCTCCAGTGTCTTCAGGAAGGCTGTGTGGGGTTCCTGAGTTTGAGAGGGTGGCCTGTAGCATGCTACAATTTGTAGAGCAGTTTTTCCTATGGTTAGTTGCACCTGGATGGTTTCCGAAGCTTCGTGCGTTGCCACCAACCTGGAGGTGTGGGTATCCTTTATGATTGTGGATACACCCCCTCCTTTTGTGGTGTGGTCCGGGTTTTGGGGCCGGAATGCATGATATGAGGTAAAACCTAATAGTGCCGGGGTGCTCTCAGGAGCCTTGAACCAGGTTTCAGTTACAGCACAGACATCAATGTTCTCCATACTGAGAAGGGCCTCTAGTGCGTGCATTTTTAGATTTGGACTTCTGGCATTGAGCAGCATTACCCTCAGTTTCTTCCCATTTTTGTTTTCTAGGGTGGTAGGTTTAGAATTTGAGCCTTGCCTAAAAAAGGCACTATGGGAGTGGCAAGAGACTTGGCCAATATCCAGAATCCCAGGGGTGATAGGTGCAAGCCGTCCCTTGCGAAGCAGCGTGGCTTGTCAAGCATGTCATCCCAGGCAGACAGACACTGGATCCCCTTTGAATGACACCAGACATTAAGCCAATTGTTAAAGCTGATCATCTTGTCTCTATATTGTGGCATCATTCTTGGTGAAGGAAGGATACTGCTCAGGGTCAGGGTCATACCTGCCTGGGCTACATAATCAGAGAGCTCCTCTATGTCTCTTTTCATGTAGTCCAGGGAGGTACGTCTCAGGTCGTTCACACCAGCATGGACAATGACTGTGTCATATTTGTACTTGCCGTGGAGTGACCCGAGTGCTTGTGTTATGTGGTGGATTCTAGCGCCCGATAGGCAGCTTACTGTGACCCTCTCCTTGTTCAGCCTGGTGAGTGGGACGTCAGTGTGTCTGACTATGGAGTCACCTATGACAAGTATGTTTGGTGGTGTATTTGGCCTTAAGGGCTGTGACTGCTTTGCACACTGATTTTGTGGTTTATGTGTTGCTTGTGGGGTGTCTTGAGGTAGCAGTTGTTTGGGTGTCTTCTTTGGAGGCCTCTGCTGTTTAGGTAAATTTTTACTCAGAGCCTCCGAGTATGTCTTTGTGTGTTTGTGTTTGATTCAGTGGTGTGGTAGCATTATGTGAGGCTGGTTTTGTGGTGTGTGTAGTTGCCTTCTCCTCCTGTCTGGTCTTGCCAGTCCTGAGTTGAGAGAGCTCAGCCTCCAGTTTGGCTAAATAGCTGCATCTCTCGCAAGTATTTGTGTTATGTGGGAGGAGGAGAGGGTTGTCTGTGTACATGAGGCAATTGTAACATTGCCTCAATATTCCCAGATTCACCAACTGGGCAGGAGAGGACGCCAGCATCTGGCCCTTCGACATGCTAGAAAAATTAAGAAGTTAGGTATGAGGCTGAATAAGAGAGGACTTAGTAAGGAAGTGGGTACTCCTGGGGGGGTTTCGCAAGTGAGGGACTTTGTATAATATAGAAGTGACAAGTGCTGAGCTTTTGCTTTTTTTTTTTTTTTTTTTTTGAGAAAAAAAAAAAACTTTTAGGAACAAGTGCTGCACTTTTTAGTCAAGGGATATACTGTTTAGGTTACTAGTAGAGCAGTTCTAAGGGAAAAAATGAAGAACAGACTTTATGGAGCCAGAAAAAGTTTAACCTTGTTAAACCGGCGCTGCCCGATGCTGCTCTAGTGGCCCGCAGAACAAAGGCATCTTCACATCAATCAAATAGAGATGCTAGCTGTACAAAATGCCCTTATAGCTTTCAAGGACCTGCTACATCCAGGACAACTACTGCTAAAGACCGACAACACCACAGTCATGTGGTACATAAGCAAGGGGGACTCGCTCCTACCCCCCTGCAGACAAGCCAAGGTACCATCACAGGAGCAAGGACAAGGATTGTACTCAAGACTCTTTCTGGTACCCAGAAAGGACAAAGCCTGGAAGCCCATTCTGGATCTTTCATCTCTAAGCACTTAACTGGATGTTTCGAAATTCATACTGTTGACACTACAGCAGCTTCTTCCCATGCTGGGCAAGAAAGCTTGGCTCGTGACTTTGGACCTCAAGGAGGCATACCTGCATGTCCCTATCAGACAAAACTGCAGAAGATACCTCAGATTCCTAGCTGGTTCAATGCGCTACCAATTCTCTGCACTGCCCTTTGGCTTATCTACTGCGCCCAAGATCTTTACAAAGTGCCTGGCACCAGTAATTGCATTTTGCAGACAGAAAGGAATTCATATTTATCCGTACCCGGACGACTTCTTGATTCAAGCAGAGAGCAAGGACATTCTTCTAAAGTATCTGGCGTTTGTGAAAAAGTTAAGTTGCCTGGGGTACACAGTAAACTAAAAGAAATCAAAACTAGTGCCCTCACAAGAGATTATATTCCTGTGTGTCAGCTTGAACACAGCGGCCCAGATGGCTTCTCACGCCAGGCAAGCAAGGACAACTGACTCAATACTTTCAATTGATGGCAACGACGACCCAACTCCCTGCAATAAAAATTCTACAGGCCTTGGGTTACATGGCATCCTGCACACTACTAATTTCATATGCCAGACTGCATATGAGGAAACTACAGTGGTACCTAAAGAATGTATGGTCTCAACATTGTCAAAGTTTGGCAACAGTTATACCACTAATCCCTTGCCTTCAACAGGAGTTTCAGTGGTGGGCTCAAGCTTGTCACCTCAACAAGGGACAGCCTTTTACACAACCCACAGCCAGGCAAACGCTGACAACAGATGCATCGGATTACGCCTGGGGAGCACACATGGCAGGCAAATGTATTCAGGGCACGTGGCCCACAGAACAAAGGCATCTTCACATCAATCAAAAAGAGATGCTAGCTGTATAAAATGCCCTTATAGCTTTCAAGGACCTGCTACATCCAGGACAACTACTGCTAAAGACCGACAACACCACAGTCATGTGGTACATAAGCAAGGGGGACTCACTCCTACCCCATATGCAGACAAGCCATGACCTTGTGGAACACAGCTCTAAACTATCAAGTTCATCTGCAAGCACAATTCCTGCCAGGAGAGAAAAACACACTGGTAGACGACTTAAGCAGAAACATCATGGATCCCCACGAATGGGAATTGAATCCACAAATATTCAGAATGATAACACAGAAATGGTGGAGCCCGGACATAGATCTGTTTGCATCCTCGATAAACTGCCAGCTACAAAAATTTTGTACAGGGAGTTACCATCCACAAGCATGGAAAGTGTATGCCCTCTCATTCAGCTGGGAGAACCTACAAGTATACGCTTTCCCACCACTACCTTTCCTGCCAAAGGTACTCATAAAAGCCAGGCAAGAAGAGCCAAAGATGATCCTGATTGCACCAGACTGGCCCACGCCAGCACTGGTACCCAATCTTAAGGAGCTTAGCACAAGAACCACCCTGGATTTTGCCTCAAAGCCCACATCTGCTGACTCAGCACAACGATCAAATACTACACAGCCAGCTAAAGACCTTAAACCTAGCTGCATGGAAGATTCCTTAGTCAAGCAAGCAATGCCTCTCTCCAAAGCTGTTATGGATGTCATTCTGGGGGCCAGAAGGCCTAGTACCAGGAAAGGCTATTCGGGTAAATGGAACAGATTCTGTGCCTGGAACCAGTCTCATAGCCTTGACCCTCTTGTCCCAAACATTCCTCAGATACTACAATACTTAACTGAGATGCTGGACAAAGGCCTCTCCTTCTCATCCATCAAGATCCATGGCTCTGCCATCTCTGCTGATTACAATACGGATCCACCAATTTTCTCTTATCCTCTGTTAAAACAGTACCTCAGAGGGGCTAAAAACATAAGACCGCCCCGTAGAGCACCTACTGCAACTTGGGACCTCAACTTTGTTTTGGAAAAACTAACTTTACCGCCTTTTGAGCCAGCTAACACAGCAGAATTAAAATATATCTCTTGGAAAACTGCTCTACTCCAGGCAATAACATCAGCACGAAGTGTTTCAGAATTTTAGGCACTAATGGCAGTGGAACCTTTCCTCATTTTCCTCCAGGACAGGGTGTCTTTAAGAACTAGCCCTACGTTTATGCCAAAGGTGGTATCCAGTGTGGCTCTAAACAAAACTATTCACCTGCCAACTTTTTATCCTAAACCACAGAATAAAGGGGAGAGACTACTGCACTCTTTGGATATTCACAGGCAGTACGCTTCTACTTGGACAAAACCAAAGCTTTCAGAAAATCTGAGCAATTATTGGTAGCATATGCTGCAGGAGCACAGGGAAAAGCCATGTCAAAACAGACCATTTGAAAATGACTAGGACATTGTATACGTTTCTGCTACACATACCATGGAAAACCTGTACCTAGTAGCATTAGATCTCACTCCACCAGGGCAACAGCCACTTCAACTGCCTACCTCAGGGGAGTACCTACCAAGGATATTTTGGAAGCAGCAACTTGGAATTCTGTACATACCTTCACCAAACATTACCATCTGGCTCTGTACTCTGAATCCAGAGCTGGATTCACCACTGCCAGTGCTGCAGGGCCTTATAGCCACCCCTAATGCCTTATAGAACCAGCCACCCTACCTCACCTTTGGGATTCTACCCAAGTGTAATGACTGCAGCAATGTAACATGAACATAGTACAGTTTTGTACCTACCATAACTGTAGATGTTAGAGTGTATACACTGCTGCAGTCCAGGTTACTCTCCCTCCTTCCCCTCTTACTGGCTGGTACGTACCTGTGTCTTCTACCCTTACTACCTATGGGGAGTATTCGCTGGTAGCTGGAAGTTGTTTTTTTGCTTTTCTATGTATGTTTTATTAGCAATTGGAATTGCCTACTTTTTTAGCGGCACCTGACATCTGGGGCAAGAAAAACTGAAGAAAATGGCGTCGGCTGCATCTTGTATACCCCTGTTGCACTGACGTCAGGGAGGAGGCGACAGCAACTGATGCTGGACCAAGACTTTGGAACTCAGGCTGACTGGGGAACCACCTGACGGCAGGATAACCCAAGTGTAATGACTGCAGCAGTTTATACACTCTAACATCTACATTTATGGTAGGTACAAAACTGTACTTTTCCTCTATTGACCTAGAGAATATGGCAGGTATAGTCAACTGATTTTTTGACTGGTTTATTCCTTTGTTATGTCTGGAGTTACCTATTTCAAACGAGATCTGGGCAGCTATCGCTAGGCATTATGGGATAAGGGGTAGCCTCGAGCCAGTAAACAGCTCTCGAGCTATTGAAGATGGCAGAGTCGGAGCCGAGGATCAGCTCCGATCCCAACCAGCAAGAAGGAAGGTGAGATGAAGACAACTAACATGGAATGTTATGGTAGGTACATAACTTCTTTTTTTTTTTTTTCATAAGTACAGGGTTTTCTTTTGGACTAGCCCTTTCGCACCCAAGGTGGTGTCGGAGACTACTGTCAATCAGTCCATCAGTCTACCCATGGTTTTGTGTGTGTGTGTGTGTGTGTGTGTGTGTGTGGAGTATTTCCAACAGGGGAGAAATACATGCACCTTTTAGATGTTCATAGACAACTTAGATTCTATATTCACGGAACTAAAAGTTTCAGAAAATCAGAACAGTTTCCTTTCCCAGTTCTAAATTAGGCAAAAGGAACTTTAGCTAATTGGCTCACTGATTGCATTTCTTTTGACTATAAGAATAAATAATTGACATTGTTCAAACCATCTAAGGCTTTTTCCACTAGATCTATGGTCACTTTAACTGCTTTCTTCTCCAGATTCTCTGTGGATGAAATGTGCAGCTGCCACATGGTGCAGTGCTCATACCTTTATAACTTCCCACAAACTGGATACCTTTTTAGGAATGGGGCAGGATTTTGCTCTGCTGTACTCCGGAATATCCTTCCTTGAGAACCTGCCAGAGTTTCTCTAGTTGTGGACTCTGTCCAGCAGTTGAGGAATGGAAAAAGAAAAGGCAATATCAGAGGTAAAAGTTATGCACTTATTATAACTCTGCATCTGCATTGTCTTTTCTCGTCCTTCCTCAACCTCCAACCTTTCACCCCCACCTTCCTATTTTTATAAGCTTCCAGTATGTCCTGAGAGGTGATGCCTGTCAGCTCTACTGCATGTGCTCCGGTGTTGTCCTTATCCTTTATCTTTATGCTGTAGTTGGTATACGAATTAATTTGGAATATGCTAATGGGCGGGTGTCTTTTGACACCATTTGGGTAGCAGACTAGAGGGCAGAGTTGATCTCAGGTAATTCAGGAGAAGAGAGGATTATAGATAAGGTGTGCAGCTGTGAAGTGGCCCAAGCCATATCCGAGGTTGGATCGGAGACCCATCAGTTGAGGAAGGATGAAAACATAGAACACAGATGCAGAGGTATGGTGAGTACATAGCTTTTATTTTCCTTTGGCCTCTTATTCCTGTGTAGAGGATCATCTTGCGTCCATTTCAGCTTGTGTGCTTGTGCAGCCCCATTTCTTCTGTGTTGTGAAATAGTTTCTGAAAGGAGTTTTACAACTGAATCTACTTCGTAAACGGGTTACTCTTACTTGAGATCTCAACTCTGTGCTGAAAAAATTGACTGTCACCATTTGAACTTGCCCGTCAAGCTGATCTAAGGTTCTTTACTTGAAAAACTATTCTGTTGTCTTCAAGACTAGTGTCTGGATTGCAAGCTCTTAAAGTTTGTGAGCCTTATGTAATTTTCCACAGGGATAGTCTTTTTAAGAACAAATGCCCATTTGTGCCTACAGTGGTTTTGGAGCTTATTTTGAATCATGCCATTGATCTCAGTTTTCTACACAGAGGCTGAAAATGTAGTAGAAAGGATTCTGCATGCTTCAGATGTGCTTGGGCAGCTCAGGTCCTACCTTGACAGAAGTATGCCCTTAAGAAAGCTGATCAGCTATATGTCATTCCATTTCACTGTTGCAGTATTATTTTTATTGAGGATCTCCTGCCAAGGGCAGCCTGATGTCTGGCCAGTATACCAAAGCCTTTAGATTGCTTTAAGGTAAGCATTACTTCACAAGTATGCTCCTTGAATAGTGTAGGGCATAAAGGTGATGTCCAGACGTCACCTTTATATGCCCTACACTATTCAAGGAGCATAAAGGTGACATCCAGATGTACCATCCTCAGAAATTCTTTGCTTCCATTTCGAACGGCATTACTTGATGGTTGGCCTTAACACCTGTTCCATTGCTGGCTTACCAGGCCTTAACACCTGTTCCATTGCTGGCTTACCAAGCTGTTACAGGTGAGTGCCCCTTTGTGGTTCTTTTCTCATTTATCCTTTTTACTGTTGCTTGTGGGGTTTCATGTTATCCAAGAAGGGTAAGTAAATGTCATTGTAGGAGACTGATTCTCCACAGAGTCCACCACAACCAGTGTCACTTTTGTTTAGGTGCCTCTCATGACCATACATCCTGTTCCATTTTTCAGGTTTTTGTACCTAAAACCCTTTGGAGTAGGCTATCTTTGGCACTTTTATCTTTAAAATTAGTGCCTTAAGCTTTTTTTTTTTTTTTTAAGACGACGGGGGGTACTTCCTGCTCTGACAGGCAGCCATCAGTGAAGAAGGCCTGGAAGGCTAGGCTGAAATCTTCTACTGTTCAGCCTCTGCCAGATGTCTGTCCCAAGGCAAGTGAATGCCCCGAGGTTCGCCCTTGCTTTGTTGGATTCCCTGCCACTACCGGGTTGTAAGCTGGCAGGGATTCATCTCTAAGCACACCTGAAGAAGCTTTGCAGATGTCTGTTTCAGACTCTCGGGGAGCCACGGCTGATTATTTCTGAGGGGCCTAGGGGTGTTCCTCAGATATTAGTCAGAGAAGTCGTCCCTACTACCATTATTAAATGCCATCCTAGGTCAGAGCCTTCCAAATTTTATAAGGCAGACATCCCATTGAGGAAAAGGCAGAAGACTATAAAAGATTTTTGCTGCTCTTAATGATCCACAGAGTGAATGACAGGCTTTCACTCAGGGTTTGTTTAGTGTTTTGATGGCATTGAAACCGCCTCAGGGAATTTCTGTTCCAGCCCATCTTTGATCCTCTACTCCCCTAAAAAGACCCAGGGAACAGGATTCCTCTGAGGAGGATTTGGATGAGGAAACACTTGCTTACTCTTCTCAGATTCCTTCTTCCTCTGACCCATAGTCCAAAGGAGAATCTATCAATCCTGATACTCCCTTTGAAGAGATTTCTTTTGTGGACACATCTACAGAATGATAGAGTTCTTTAAACAGGATTGCGCTCAGGTGTCTGAGGTACATAGAAGATGCTATGAGTTGCTACAGATACTGGCCTAAACCATCTGCTGTTCCTCCTGTTTTGGCTGACTTATTGGATGCATTTTCCAGTGCTTCTAAGGCTCCAGACTCTCAGCTCCCTGCTCCCAAGAAACACGATAGATTGTTTGGGTACCTGAGGACTGTAAAGTTTTGTACAAGTGTCCTGCTGCTGACCCCTTGGTGGTGTCTGTAGCCTCTGACAAGCCCTCTCATTTGCTTCTTTTTCCCAAGTTTACTACCGTCTGATAAAGATAACAGGACCATGGAAAGGCTAAGCTAGACAAGAAGGTTTACACCTCTGCTACCGCAGCTTATAGGATGGTTAAATTCAGACCCACATGTCCAGGTACTTGTTGGCTGTCCTATCCCAGGCTTCAGTTTATTTCTGGTCTCCCAGACTCTGGGGGTGAAACTTCTGCTCTTTCCCTGTTAGACTTCCACCCAGGTGGCTCATCATTCCATCAAATGTAGTTATGATGCAGCAGATCCTTCCTCTAGGCCTGTTGCTTTTGGTCAGTGATGAGGTATTCTTAGCTTCGGATTCAATCTTTGCCTGGTGATATCGAGGCTAAGTTGATGGATGCCCAGAAGTCCCCTCAGGATAAGGGCAAGGCTTTACACGAACTTAAACCTGTGCTTGTTTCTCCTGTGCCTAAATTTCTGAGAAACTATCGCAATAAGCCAGCATTTTTTCGCAGGCAATCTTGCCCTTCTCTTAAGGGCAAATAAGGTGGCAAACTGGCTCCTTCTGCTAAGGCTACTCAGACTTCAGTGTCTCAGAAGTCTCCTTTTCCATATAAGCAGGTGGTGTCTGACTGTCTTATTCTTCCCAGCCACTCTCTTCTACTCTTTGCCTGTCCCTTGGTCCTGTCCATTGTTCGTCAGGGGTGTTTCATGATTTGGAAATACCTTTTTCCTTTTGTGGGTGCTCCTTGGCATCCTCAGGAACAACTCTCCTTCCTTCCACATGTACTTTGTGAATTTTTGACTCTGGGTACTATTCAAGAGGTGCCTGTGTCCCAAAGTGGGGGGGGGGTGTTCCAGGATATTTCTAGTGTCCAGAAGAGAGGGTACTTGGAGACCAATTCTAAACCTCTTTCATCTAAATACTTTTCTGAAGGTGCCCTCCTTTCGAATGTTGTCCATTCTTACTTTGTTCCCACTTTTGCTTCCTCAGGCTTACATAGTGTCTCTGGATCTCAAGGATGCTTATATGTATATTCTGATCCCATCCCCTTTTCAGGAAGTTTTTATATTTCTTTGTAGCTTCCTGGCATTTTCACTTCTCTGCTTTGCCTTTTGTCCTTTCTACTTAACCAAGAGTATCTACCAAATGCCACACTCTAGTGATTGCTTTTTACAGGATTCAGGAGAATCCATGTATTTCCTTACTTGGATGACCTCCTCTTTTAGGCATCCTTGCCAGAGATCCGATTGCAAAATATTAATTTTGCCATTTCCATTCTGCAAAGCCTGGGATTCACAGTAAACCTAAAAAAAAAAAAAAAAAAAAAGCCTTTTCTGACTCCTGGTCAGGACATTGTTTTTCTGGGGTGCAAGATTCAGATGGTGCCTATGCTAGCATCCCTGCCTCCTTCCAAGGCCTAGACATTAATTTCCTTCTTTCATACTCTTCTTCCTTTGGCTTTTGTTACACCCAGGGAGTTTGAGAGCTCTGGGATTCATGGTTTCCACCATCTCAGTGTTCCCTCTAACCAAACTCCACATGAGAAAGTTTCAGCGGTTCCTGAAAGCAGTTTGGCTTCAATATGCACATATCCTAAAATTTGTAGTGCCTCTTCTACCTTGTTTCAAGAAGGAACTTCACTGGTGGATCCAGCAGCTGTCACTAAATCCAAGGCTCCCTTTTTCACCCCCCCCTTTTCAGGAGCTGTTCAGACTCTTCAGAAGTGGGATGGGGAGCAGCTTTTAGCTCCCTAAATATGAAAGGGGTGTGGTCACCTCTTCAACAGAAGAAACACATCTGTGTCAGAGATGAGAGCTCTTCTGCTGGCGCTTCAGGCTTTTCATCCTAATTTCTCCTCAGGACCCCTCAAAGTGTTTACAGACAATACCACAGTGATGTGGTATTTAAGCAAAAGGGGGACAAAGATCTTATCTTTGCCGGTTGGCACTCTGGTGTCTGATCTTGCTGTCCAGTATCAAACGACTCTTCAGGCTGTTTACATTCCCTCAGGTCAAAACGTTGTGGCACACACTATGAGCAGGTCCTTAACGCAGTCCCGGGAATGGATGCTTCAAAGGGATGTGTTTCTGGACATTGTCCACCAGTGTGGGGTACTCCTCAAGTAGAACTATTTTGCCTCCCCTCTGAACAGACAAATTCCTCCATTTTATGCAAGAGTTCTAGGTCCTCTGGTTTGGAAGGTGGGCGCCCTATCCTTTTCTTTGAAGAGGAGGTTTATGCTTTCCCTCTCCTTCCCCTCATTCCAAAAATCCTGTTCAAATTTCAATGGTATGCTCCCAAAATGTTGTTGGTGACTTCCTTTTGGCCGAGATGTCATTGTTTCTCTCTCCTGCATTTAGCCAAGGACAGTCATCACAGGTTCTCACAGGGTGGACCTACTCACACAAGACAAGGGATCTCTCATCTGTCCCAACCTGTCCACTCTTCAACTGACACTGTGGGTGATAAGTGTCTATGTTGAATCAAAATCCTTTTTTCTGAGGATGTGCTTGGGGTCCTGCAGGAAGCTAGGAAACCAAACGGAAGAGGCTTTCTGTTTGGTGTGTTTCTTGTAACCTGAATCCACATTTGGTGGATATTCCTTTGGTTCTGTCTTATCTGTGTGCATTGCTCAATATTGGATTGGCTTATTCTGTTAATGCCCACTTATCAGCTGTCTCTGATTGTCTGTCTTTTATCTCTTCCTTTAGCTTCTGGATTTGAGACTAAACAATTCTTAAAAAGGTGTCCTTCATATTAGGTCTCCCAAGAAGACTGTTCCTCCTCCCCTGGGATCTTAATTTTGTTTGGGAAAAATTGACTGACTCCTTTTCAGCCTGCAGTTTAAGCTTCCTTGCAGCGTTACTCCTGGACGACTGTTAGATAGCCCTTATTTCTGCCAGACAGGTATCTGAGCTTCAAGCCCTTATGGCTTGTCCTTTTTTGGTGCTTCATAAGGACAGGGTGTCCTTGCGTAGTAAGCCTTCTTTTATGTCCAAGGTGGTGAATGAATTGTCCCTTAATAAGTCTATGCATTTGCCCACTTTTTTTCCCTTCTCTGTAATCTGCCAGTGAGAATGTGCTGCACATGTTGGATGTGCATGGACAACTCAGTTTTTTATTCAGATAAGACCAAGACGATTAAGAAATCTGATTAGCTCCGTTTCATTTCATCCCAGGTCCTTGGGATTAGCTATATCCAAGCAAACTATTTCATCTAGGATCTCAAAAGCTATTTTTATCTGTTACTTCTTTTATGTTGAGAGCTTTCCTTATTCTGCTAAGGCTGTGGCTTCTGGTGCTTTTTTCAAGGGTTTGAATGCTAACTATTTTCTTAAAGCAGCTACCTGAACTTCTGTGCATACCTTTACTAAGTGCTACAAGTTGGATGGAATCTCCAGAGCTGTAACTGATTTTGATAGGGCCATCCTTTATGGCTTCTTAGAGGGCCCTGCTGGTCCTTCCTCCTCCCAAATTTCTTCTTGAGCTTTGGCACCCTTCCCTAAGGTAAAGAGTAATGTAACAGTGAAATGGAAAGACATGGTACAGTTGTGTAAAATCTTACAATAGTGGTAGATGCCCTCTTCTTCACTGTTGCAGTATTCACTCCTTCCCTCCACCCCCTGGTCTATTTCTCTTTTGAATGCACTGATTTACCTCTCTTTTCCTTGGACTGGCATTTCTATTGGGGCTCTCAGTTTTGAGGATGGTACATCCAGACATCCTTTATATCCTACCCTACACAAGGAACATACGTGTGATGTATGACATACCTTAAGGCAACCTAAAGGCTTTGGTATACTGGCCAGACGTTGGGCCACCCTTGTCAGGGGATCACTAATGTAAAGAATAATGCAGCAGTGAAGAGAAGGACATGTACCATTATGGTAAGATTTTATACAACTGTGCTTCAGTTCTTAGTAAATGCCAAAAAAAAGGATATCTTGTGTCTGAACGGACAGTTTGTAGGTGGTTGTCCTTGGCTACTTTTTTTAAATTTTTTTTTTATTTTATTTTTAATTCCCACCATGCCAAATCCATTCCAGGCAGTGTCAAGGCACATTCTACTATGAGGGCATACCAGAAAGTGGTCAGCTTTAGACGCAAGAAGCAGCTACATAGTTTTCTGTGCATGTTTACAAGGTGTTGCAAACTAGTCCCCCCCCCTGTCCAGGGCAGACTGTCCTAGGACCATTTTGCAGAGGCTCCTAGATCTATATTTTCGCGCCTTCCAGACTAGATAGACTTAGATAATCATCTTAAGCAACCTAAAAGCTACTGCAGAAGTGGGAATGATGAACACAGTACAGTTATGAAAGTTGCATGTACCAGTAACAGTAGATGTTATAATTCCTTTTTGCTGCAGTAACTGCCCCCACCTTCCATCCCCTTACTCTCCAACTCCTGTGCATGTAGTTGGGATGTGATGTAGAGCTGCTTATTTTTACTTTATATATTTTATTATTATTATTGGTTAGCTGATTCAGGATAGTTAGGCTCTTTTCTTCTAGAGTGGGCAAGAAAGTTATGAGGTCTTTACTGTGACTGGGATAGCTTGAAGCTGACTGGCTGTTGTTTCCTAAGCAGGGAACAATCCTTGAAGCTTAAACGCTACTGCAGCAGTGAGGAATGTGAACATTTACTGTAGAGAGTATGTTATCCGAACTACTCTGGACCTAGAGTGTATCAGATAGTCGAACATGTAATTGAACCAGATATAAAATCTTGTTTTTATGCATGCAAGGAATACACTTCAACCATTCAGCAATTCCAGTGGACAGTAATGAATATTTTCACACACAAGTGGGTGACAAGCTCAAAAAACACAAGCGAATACATGTAACGTTTACATGTTCAGACTTCATAATTTTTCCTACCTGAAAACTTTGGAAGGCTGCATTTGGATAATCTACTTTCTACTGTACTGTTGCAAGCAAATGCAGCTTGCACAACTGTATTGCCTTAATAAAAATAGGATTAGTTGGTCAGTCATTGAGGAAATGCATATTTGAATTTTTGACAGTTATGTGGAATTTTGTAGATGTGCTCAGCCGAATGCCCTTAAAAGTTCCCTTTTTTCATTTCTTTATGTTCAGGAACACCATCTTCAGCGAGCCATTTCAGCACAGCAGGTATATGGAGAAAAACGAGATAACATGGTTATTCCTGTTCCTGAAGCAGAAAGCAACATTGCCTACTATGAGTCAGTCTATCCTGGAGAGTTCAGGATGCCAAAGCAGCTTATTCATATACAACGTAAGTACTGTTAAGTAAACTGATTATACCTAACCAAGAAAGGCAAGTTTTGCAACATTCTTCAGTGTTAAGCTCAAAACTAACTGTAAATGGAGGTAAAAGTTCATACAGTTTTTCTGCAAAAATTCAAGCTGGATTGATTTACATTACTGTTCCTGTTTTAATTGTCAGAATGTTGCAGTGTTTTTTGTCACAATAGCTTTTT